>NW_028259182.1:4098716-4413088 GCF_977971745.1 Zootermopsis nevadensis
GTTAGTCATTTCCAGGTATTTAAACTTTTCAACACTTTTAGAGGATTTATTAGCTTTTTTTCCTGCACGCTGATGATGAGACATGAACTTGAATTTAGTTTTCTGTGCATTTACTTATAGATAGATCTCCATACTAATATCTAATAGAGCCTCAGTATTTTTCTTTCTATTTTTTATGCTTTTTTACCCCTAAAAAAAATCACCATGTGCGTAGAAGAGAAGCTGATGTATACAGTTCATTTTTATTCAGGTTGCAGGAGACAGCTTCCAGATATTGAGTGTTGCTGAGAATTTGTTGAAAAATCAATTCCAAACACCTGATAAGTGGTTAGGTGGGAGGATAACATGTTATCACCATGGAAACTTAGCATGTTATGAAATGTTACACAGGCCTTTGGACTCTGGCAGATTATTTGGAATGACCTAAGTAATGGTGAATGAACTTGGAATGCTGAGGTCTCAATATGCCAGGTCACTATCTTCCCATCTTATTCAAAGATACACAACATATGTAATTGAAAGAGTGTCATTAAATTATCTAAAATCAGTGTCATAAAATCTTATCTTGGGGAATGGCTGTGTCGCAGGACATATATGAAAGGGACACAGAAGTGTCAATTTGGTTATCACTTTCCTAAGCCTGAAGTTTTTCTGCCTCCTGCTATGACTGTTCACCGCTCCGCTGATCAATGTTGCTTCCTACATTCCGTAAGTTTGCCCTTCTGATTCACTGTACTTTCATTCAGTTGCCCTTTTAGGTGGTAACAGACAAGTTTATTTCCTAGAAGGGTAGTTCAGCTGTACCATGTTGGCTATAATTCTTACTTCATGCATTATATCTTGAGACGTAGAGCTGTGATGACATGTTGCATGTCTTGCAGAATGATATGTGATATCAAGAAAGATTTCGAAGATTTCTGTCTTCTGGGTTGTCGCGTTGTGTAGTCCGGTCGATGTTAACCAACGTTTCAGAGGTCATACTGCCTACGTCATCAGGGCGATGAATATGCCAATAAACCTAGCCCCACACACCCTATTAGCATATTCATCACCCTGATGACGGAGGCAGTATGACCCCTGAAACCTTGGTTAACATCGACCAGACTACACAGCGCAACAACCCAGAAGACAAAAATCTTCATACTCACCGCTGTGAAAACCTCAAATCTTACATAAGAAATATTTCCATGTTTTTGTTGATCTGTTCTCTTATGAATCAGCCCATTTTCTGATACTTATGTGTGTTTCTGGGTATTTTATAAGATTTTACAAAGGAAACTCTCGCAGGAATTATTTTGTTTACTGGCAGGTTAAGTATTAAGCAGAATTTTGCTAGGAAGTGGAAGGTAGTTAATATTCATAAGTTCTTACAGGAGCAGAAATGTAAGTATGTGTGGTCCAAATTTTTACCAAGTGATGTTAACTGTACTCAGACTTTGCTTTTGCTGATGGTATGAATGTCTGACGTGCTTAACATGATACTGTCCCTCCCAGGGGGTATCCTGACAAGCCGTTCCACGTTTGATGACAAACGGAGCCGAGGGGGGAAGTCTCATACACGACACCCTTCAGAAGATTTCCTGCTGGGTCCACCTACCGATCTTAGTCACCTTCAGTCAGGAATCGAGAAAATGGGGTTAGGTAGCTTTCGCACTATTGCATCAATAATGTACATTATTTCCCAGTCAGTAAGTCTTGTTGCATGATTGCATTCATATTCATTTGTAAGATGCACCAAATGTGTCTGGTTTATTGGTTGTATTTACTATTATTTTGTAAAATTGTACATAGACAAATGAAGATTTAGGAAGGGCTAGGCCAATGAAGTGGACAGTGCATCTTACATATGATTGATCACAAAATTATTCTTTGAAATATGTAACTTCTTTTGTGTTACGTTTGACAATTAGATATCGTAAACAAAATAATTCATGTTTGTGAAGTTTGATTCAGCAGTTAGGTTCTGCATTTTGTAGCATATTGGTGGCTTGTGAAATTTCTGTAATAGAACTTTTAAGTAATATCCTTTCTTAACATACCAGTATGTAACATTATTAATTCCCCTAAGCTACATAGCGCAGCAAAATATTCACTTGGTGATAGTCATGTGCAGTTCAAAATATCTGCTGTCGGTAGCTTCTTTTAAGTTAGGTTATGGTTCAGAAAAATGTGTGGAGCAAATTGTTAAGCATTCAGTCTGTGAGCTGGGAAATATTGTATTCTCTTGCTACAAATTTAACAACTAAATGTTGCATGTTAGAAGGAAACTGAGTACTGGCCATGCCAAAGCCGTAGATGCTTTATGCTATCCTTGCAATGAAAGTGTATGTAGTTTTTTTTAAAAAAATTTTTTTGGCACTAATTAAAATCTTGTCATATTTATTCAGTAAATCATTATTCAGCAGAAGGCTCTCTTCATTTTAATTTTTGTACTCAAACTTGTGATATTAAATAATAAACTAACTTAATTATTTTAATATATTTGAACTTTGAATGTACCAGAGTAATTATTTATTTTAGGGTGCATTCAGCGAAAAATAACTTCTGTATTTGTTTGTTGTTAAGTTGTGAGAAGGTTGCCAATTGATGTAGTGTGAATCTGTGCCTTGGAATTGTGCTGTCTGAATTGGTACTTTGTACCATTTTAAAACAAAGTTTTATAATTTTCTGGCAGATATGAACTTCAGTATGTCTCATACAAGAAGCTTTCAGTTATCTATATATAGATATGTGATTTGTTTCTTTTATATATATATATATATAAATATAAAGTTCTCCTTATAAAAATTTGATATAGCTTAATTAATTTTACATTTTTTTCAATTTTTTTAATATATTCTGTGCTTATGCAACCATCAAACAAATTTAGTTACCAGTATTTATGTTCATTACATAAAGTCAGTAGAATTAAGACACTTTTGAAATGTGCTTTAATCTCTCTCCTGCTGTAGCAGTTCCTGTTTTCTGCTATTTGTTGCCATGCTCAGATGTTGCTGTAGTTAACGCTTTTCACAGCTGTACAGTTTTAACTGTTTGAAAATTGTGCACTAAAGAAACAGGACCGTAGCACTAAGAGTAAAAGTATGTGTACTTAGGTGAGTTTTAGCTTGTGCATCTAGGCTGTTAATAATCTCTTCGCTGATATGCCGGACACCTTTATTTATTGGGCATAAAATTATTTTATAAATGAAATATATAGAATTAATTACAGACAATCTCCAGACATCTAATTAGTAAGTTGCTACTTTCAAGTTATTCTTAAATACAGCCTAAATATGCACATGAAACACATTGGCATGTTGCGCATTGGGAACCTCCAGACTGTGATTTCATTCTGAATTACATTGTACTTTGTGCGCATTTAACATCGTAAATAAACGAATAGATGAAAGAAAATTAAAGGAACAAGTAACCAGATTCTATAAAATCGAAATAGGAACGGAATCCTGTAAAGTGAGAATTTGTTAATAGGGATTTCATTGTCATTTATGCCTTTCACACAATCTATTTAATTCCTTTTTTTTTTTTATTTGATATCCACAGTTGCAGCAAACAGCAACAGCAACAGCAGTGATTTGAAGCATGGAGGAGCAGTGCAATATGAGGCCACTGGAAATAGGCAGAGTAGCAGCAGCAGCAGTAGCGGCAGAAGCACTTCCAGCAGTATAGTTGGGTCACGTAGTTCTTCCCCAAGTTCCTGTCCATCTGGTCTGATGGTAGACCCAACGCAGTTCAGTCTCAGTACGGAAGTAATGACATTTAGGCCATCCAAGAGGTTTACTAAAGAGAGTTTTACTTCCAAAACAAAAGGAACAAGTCTGAAACTGACGCGGGAGAACCCCGATGATCCATTGAGCCAGCTCGATCCATTGTGGCCTCTGAAAAGGCATTGATTTAAGCTCATGGCTAATATTTTTACTTTGGTAAGAGGAATTGCAGGTAAAAATAATTAACCGTGTATTTTATCAGGTTGTTTGGAATACGATAATTTGTTCACCCTGTTTATAATATGGCAATGTTTTACAGTTTATAAGAATGGTACGTGCAGTTTTTTTATAACATATGTAGTTACAGTTCAGGTGTGTATCACAGTTTCAGTTATTGGTGTTACAAAATATGGACATAATTTTGTGTTAGAATGTACAAAATAGTGGTATTGATGTAACAGTGCGCTGTTGTCAAAATTCCTTTTAAGAAATATTGATCTTTTGTAGTCTTGTAATTTCAAATTGTTGTATTTATGGAAGTATTTTGATCCTATTGAACTCCTTCATGTCATGAAAATGTAGTCGCTCATTTCATTTTAACATTCAGGTTGTAAAACGACCGAAGTATTTTATTCGATATCTCTGCTACTGCTGTACAGTATAATTTACGAAGTTGCAAACAGATTCCTTGCTTTATAGAATTATAGTGTAATTTCATATTCTTGCATTCAGAACGTTTTGTTCGCCGCATTCATGTCGGCCACATTTCACGTGTATGTCAATGCTGGTGTTGCAGTTTGTTACACTTCCGTTCATCTGATGTTACCACTCGTCGGTTGGCCCACCCGTCGTAACAATTCGAATGGCATATGTTAAATATTGCCTCAGACTAATTAGAAATAGCTTTGACTTGTCGAGGGGGGCAAGAAGGGTGAAAGGCAGCTTTTTTTGTCAGATGTTATTAAGCAGATCGACTGATCGTTTACCCGGCCCTAAAGGTTGAGTAACTTCCTCTGCCTTACATACAATTCAGTGTCCCACTGTGATGTGTTGCTGCAGGATGAACATGTTAAGAGTAAAATTTAATTTATGAAATTTTGACTTCAGATAATGTATAAGATATTGTAGATGCGTCATATTGTGATTTATTTAAATAGTATTAAAAATATATTAAAATTGGTCATCAATCACAATATAAGATAATTAAAAGATTAAAATATCATTTTACGTTCCTTATCGAGTACTCGATTTACATGTGGAATATTTACGACATGTTTCGGTTATATATAGCCGTCATCAGGTGTTATGTTATAAACTTTTTAACTGAATTACTGATTTTTTAATGATTTTGACGGCTATATATAGCCGAAACATGTCGTAAATGTTCCACATGTAAATCGAGTACTCGATAAGGAACGTAAAATGATATTTTAATCTTTTAATTATCTTATATTGTGATTGACGGCCAATTTTAATATATTTTTAATACTATTCAGATAATGGCTTTAAATGTTCAACTGAGTATTATCAGTGGCATATAAAGTTAAAATTATAACAAAAAAGAGGTAATGATGCTTTTCTTTCTGCGTCTAGAATGATGCGGTATGCGATTATAAAAAGCACAGGAGTATGAGTTGGCAATAATGTTCTTACTAAATTCAGAACAACTTCAGTATGAAGTGACCATTTATACTGTGATATGTACGTCTGTAGTTTTAGAACATGTTGCAATTGTGTTACAAGTAATATCAAGCTTGTCCTGCATATACTTGACCTTGGCACTAGATGGATGTAAGTGGTCTGCATCATCGCCCAGGCATGCTTTCCCGTAGGGGAAGGACCCGCAGTACCCATTGAGTAGGAGTCTGTGTTTCCTCATGGCTGGTCTGGGCACAGGTTGGAAGAAAAATCGTTTGCTGCTCCTGCTGGGGGTTGAACCCCAGTTGTCCAGTCTATAGTCAGACATTACTGATACTGACTGAACTACCCTAGCTTCTGTCTTTTAATTATTTTTTTTTATATATATGTAAAACCCTTGCAAATTATAGACACCATTTTTCATACATGATATATTTATTAGTAATGATAATGAAAGTTCGTACTATGCTATTATTTTCACAATTTAAAAAAAAGGGACATAATTTGACTTTATTATCAGGACGTGTTTAGGTAAACAATAGAAGAGTGACTCACTCTGACAATGATATAGATTGTCTGTCACACTGCTGCTGCCCAAGTTAGAAATGCCTGCTTTCTTTCTACTTGAAGTTGAAGACATATCAGCGTAGTTGCAGTGTCAAATACTACTCTGTGTTGTATTGTTATATCTGCATTGTGAAAAGAAGCCATTTTCCACAGCAGCGTATACGAGTAATTTTTGCAGCCCTCGTCATTCCTGTGTGTAACTTGTAACCCGAGAACTGGCTGTTGTTGGATGTTATTTTCAGCCACATTAACTAAGCTGACATACTTTTAGCCAAGAAAGTTGTGATCTTTTAGGTTAAAAATGTAATGCGCTGTATTAATCATACAGGAATGCAAGATTTAAACTCCCATACTATTAGGCTGCTGGCTGGAGTTCAGTTCAGGGGTTAATAGTTTAAGTGATACATTGGTATCACACGTGGCCACCTGGACTGTATGTAAGCCATGACACGTGTTTGATAAATATTAATATTATATGAAAATCCCAGCAAATATTAAAACTGCAGTGTGCAAAGTTACAACCTTATGGGTAAAAAGGGGTTAGGGGAACCAAAGAGACACAAAATATGATATGTATAATTAATGATTAATAAACATGGAAACATTGATGTTGGTGTTTATTGGGATTATGTTGACATTCCTTGCTGAAAATTATCAAGGTGATCGAACACAGTTCTAAAAATTGTGCAACGTACAGTGTGCGGCAAAATGTCTACGTAGCTACTGAGACAGGTAGTCTGATGCAGGCTGTTATGTATTCTATTTGTCTGCACAGGAGCTAGGTGTGGAAGAAATTGAATCCTTTTGGTGCTAATAGAAATTGTCTTCTGTTAGTAGATACAGTTTTAATTTTTCTGCAAGCTTGTATACTTTAACTCTTATATACATACATCTTTATTACATTCCATGGATCCATAAGATAGATGACAATAGGATGTGGGAAAAGTCATAATAATACAATACATATTATAAAGTACAATTCATACTGTTATACAAATTTCACATAATACAAACAAAGGGTTCACCTAAAGTAATAAGTTACAAATAAATTACCCATTATATACAGAAGATAAATTATCATTTATTTGTAAACAATAGAAATACATCGACAGTAAAACGAGTGTGTAATTAAGTATCTTTTTAATGCTACATTAAATTGTGCCATTTTATGTACAAGACTTGAGAGACTTGATGGTAGACTGTTGAAAATTTTGATCCCTGCATAATATGCACTCTTCTGAGAACGATGAGGGGATTGCATCTTTCTGGTGCACTATGTAATGCAGCAGTTGGTCTGTCGATGTCTTGTCTAACTTTTGAGGTTAAGATTGTGCTACATGTAAATATAATCCAATGTTAAATAAATGTTTCCACTACAAATTCAACCACATTTATTTTCTACGGCTCTGGCAAACAATTTTCATTATGCTGAAAGGGTGTAAATGAATGTATTAAAATCTATTTATGTTTCAGGTTACAGCCTGGTTGTCACATGAACATATGACTGGTTATCGAATTACTACGACTTCGAAGTTGGCTGGAGTTGATAGGGTCACAACTCAAGTCTAAGTTGTGTCACATGGAAAGATTATATAATGAAATTTCTGGTAGTAAAGAGTAATCAGTAATTATAAATGCCGGGTATTGGTATTTCGTGATTAAATGCACAGGTTGTTATACATGGGTTAAAGGGGCGTTTTAATGTATGAGAAGTAACAATCTGAGAAAGATGAATGTCCCTAAAACGAATTTAGAATGTCAAAATTCTTCTTGGAGGGCACTTGAACTTCACAAACACGTTTCCTAGTATTCATCTTATTTTATAAACACTACGGAATTAACTGTTCTATTTTAGTTCATTTACATAAAAGGAAAGTAGACATACCATTGAATTTATTAGCTGTAGTTGACTGTGAATTACTGTCATAACTATGTACTTTATATTGGTATTAGAAATAAGTATTGTATTTGTGCTATGACATGATCTACATCCTTGGCTAGGGCCTATGAAGGTGCAAATAAATTCTGTTCTATTTTAACCGTAAAAAGCACAAGTATTTTCTGAATGTTTTGGGCAGTTATAAAAAGTAGTTTCAAGTGAACATTTACTTTTGAATACGTAACTATTCAAATACACTTCATTGCTGCATATAGTTTCCTTTTGTTAGTGTTGGCATTTGTGTTTTCGTTTTGTGACATTCATTTATTCAAGTCTGAGGTGGAAGATTGTAAGCAAGGGGCGGTCTGTCATGATAGTGACACTGTTGTCGTAGCGGAAAAGATATCTGTTTAGATAGCAACTTGGTGGAAGGAAGTTGACCACAAATGATCTCTAGTGTATGCTTCTAAATAAATTCCAGTTGTTAGTGATATTTGTTGTGGTAATTGAATTCAGCAGCCATGATGGTAGGTGGACGTAATTTGCCTACCGCGAATCATGATATTCGTGTACACGGTATTTCCTTATTTTCATGGTTCCTGATTTTAATTTTTCACAGGACGGCTTAGATGATAACACGGTGATTCTCAGTGATGAGAATAGGAAGGTAAGCAGTATTTTAAGCAAATGTACCCCAGAATTCTGGTGTAGTTTCTTAAAATTAGTAGTGTTACTTATGTAGACATTGTAATCAGATGACCAAAATTATGTAATATGTAACACTGTTATGTTATTAAGATGCGCTAATAACTACAGTATGACCGAAAACCAATGCTATCATAGAAATCATAATAGCTGTTCTTCAGATTAGTAGGTATGCTGCTAGTACTGAAGATAGAGGCAGCATTTTGCTCTGAAACTTAATATCCACTTACAAGACTACACGGTGTCACAACCAGGAGACCACAATTTGAATAGATGCATTTTTGAAATCTTTGTTACAAGGATGATCATCCACGTGATCTTTATTGTATCTGATCTGATGAGTACTGTTGAAGCTGTGTGTTGGTCTTTAGATTGTATTCACTTTATTAATATTTAAGCTGGTTCATAATTTTCTTGACTTGTACGTAGTGCTTGATGATTTATTATTGTAATTGATTTCATAAGTCACAGCTTGTGGTGTGTTATCACCTCAGGATACAAAACGTAACCTAATTAATGGGAAGAATGATCCTACTTTCACCGAGAGTAATGAAGTGTCGTAATTCTACACTTTAAAAATTTATCTCATGTTGAATTCCATGTTTGGTCTACTTTTTGGCTTTTAACGCTGAGATTGAGAATGAGTAGGAACTGTACCTCCTCTCCCCCAAGTGCCAACATTGGCATGTAATGGGATGGTTTTTAAATGTAGGACATGTCATCATGCAGCAGGAACTGTCTTTGTGTGTGTATACTATTTATATTCTTCATTATCACTGCTTAATTTGTATTCTGAGTGGTAACTAATGTGAGCCAGCTCAGTAAATAAAATGACAAGCTGTCGGCAGCAGAATTTTTTGCTTTGTTGCCATGTCCAGACTGCCTCTGGGTGTACTTACGCAGTTTCCTGTGCAGTAGCTATAGTGAGCCTATCACTGGGATATATCTGAGCTTAGTGTTAAGTTTATAAATGTGCGGAATCTTTTGTAGATTTGTGGTGCGTGGCTTAAAGGTGACTTTAACTTAGCACAGGGGATGTTTTTATTTATGGTTTAACAAGTGACATCCTTCATATGAAAAGTCCTTGCTGCCTCCATCATCACCCTCTGAGACATCAGTAAACTTCTACCAGACTACATTGCACAACAGCCCAGAATACAGCCATCTTTATATTTTCTTAGTGGATAAGTTTTTCTACCATCAAATGCTTCGTTCTGTATGGTGAGGCTAGCAGGAACTATTAGTTAATAATTGTTTAATTTAGTGATCCATTTCTGTGTATAATTTTATTAATTCTGCCATTAAATTTTTCGGTACTTGTGGGTTATCGGGACACATCGCTTTAAAAATAGGTTAGGTTAGGTTAATGTGTGTGGATAAATGACATATACTTGAAAGTTATTATATTTTATTTCAATAAATGACAACTAACCTAACCTAAATTAACCTAACCTAACCTAACCCAACCCAACCCACAAGTACCAATTTTTCTGATAATAAGAAGAGATCTTCAAACTATTGGCATGTTTATAACTGTTATCATACAAAGAATGTCTTATACAGAGTTTGTAAGCTCATTTGTAATGTTACAACATTTCTTTAGTTATTTGTGTCGAGTCAAAACCTAAATACACATTTCATGCAGCTACCATGTTGTTATTTTACGTCCTTAAAAAAAAGGTTTGTTTAGAGTTTACCTATGCAGATTCATGTAGTCATGAACTAGTATGCTGTTAATGATGCTGATGCCCTCCCACCTCACAAGTTTGCATAGCCACCAAGTTAGTGTTATTGAAGGTGGGTGCCTCTGCCCTACTTTGGGGCTATTTTCCATTGTCAGAAAGACTCCAACTTCAGAAAAGTTTGGGAAACTGTTCACAGCCATTTGAATTACAGAGTTGTTATTTGTATGTGGAACCATTTTATATTTTAGTGTCATTCTAATTCTCATTTATTTAATTTTAGCCTGGAAGGTCAGAAACTGTAGATTTGACTGATAATTCATTGCTGGTTGACATATCAGATGCACTTAGTGAGAAGGACAAAGTGAAGTTCACGGTACATACTAAGGTGAGATGATTGTTTTATACGTTAGTCCTCTCGTGAGGGAAATTTTGGTTCGTGAAGTCGAGAGTAATAGATTTCTCTGCCTAAAATCCCCTGTTTGTTTCCTGTCATTTAAAAAAATCTGTCCCGTACATGCTGTTTAAGCTCGTGTTTAATTTCAAGATTAAACATAGTAGATAACAATATTTTAGTATTTTCTGTGATGCAAGTTAGAAACCTATCTCTCTTTCAGACCACTCTACCAGAATTTCAAAAATCAGAGTTCCTTGTAGTTCGTCAGCATGAAGAGTTTGTGTGGCTTCATGACAGATTTGAAGAAATTGAAGAATATGCTGGGTATATTGTAAGTACAATTTGTTGATGTCTTGAAAAGTATGCTTGTAAGAGACAATGAAGGGTGAATTTAAAGAGTTTTTGTTATTGTTTTTCTGTTGTTGATCGTTATAATTCTCACATTTTTTGGGCAGTTTATCATTACAGTTCTCATTATTACTGGATGATTTAGAAGTGCATGGTCTGTTTGATTTCGGTTGACGAAGGTCTGAGAATGAAGTTATTGTAGCAGTCATGGTCTTGGAAATCTGAAACTAGCGATGGTTTTATGAAGAAGTGTAATGTGTTGGAAGTGCAGCATACTTTACAAGTTTGCCTGCTAGATGATGTTGAAGTGCAATGTGCTGAATTTTTCTGTTGGTGTCAGCAGTGTGGAGTCATCAGTGGTGCCACATATCACCAGCTGTGTGGAACGTGTGTCCTGGAAACTTTTTTCGCAGATTATTCGATGGTATTTTTACTATCAGAATTATTGTTGTTTTTGTTTTTCAGATTCCTCCAGCTCCACCACGCCCAGACTTTGATGCATCCCGTGAGAAACTACAGAAATTGGGAGAAGGGGAAGGAACAATGACCAAGGAAGAGTTCAATAAAATGAAGCAAGAGTTAGAGGCGTGAGTTTCATTTACTGAACCATTCTGAGAAGATAACATTAAAATAAATTTGTGTGGAAATGAGTACTGGATTTATCTGGCCGAGTATTGGATCCGGTAGTGGACTTTTGTGAACGCTGTATTAATGGGAATTTCCTGATTAGCTGATTAACTGTCACGTTTCTGAGAAAGACTCGGTAGCATTAGGATTCATCATTTAACTTTAATAAATTTTATTCATTGTTAATATTATTGTGGTTTATTTGTAATATTGTCACCTGGGTTGCATAAGTCATCTGTTTTATCTCAGGTCACTGTGCCTAATTATTGCCTTAAATTAATGGAAAACTTTGTTATGTTAGGTTAGGTTAGGTTAGGTTAATGAATGATTTTTAGAGAGCATGAAAAGTGAGGAGTTGGTGTGGTATGTCTACAGAGACCAAGCTGGAAACTAAAAATGTGATTGAAGCATTAAATTTGTGATCAGGAGACACTTTTGGCTTTATTTGCCCTCAGTTATGTAACTTACAACATGATAAATTTCATGTAGGTTTTCCAGTATTATTTTTGTTTATCTTTCAGAGAATATTTGGCAACATTCAAGAAAACAGTCGCAATGCACGAAGTGTTCCTCTGTCGATTAGCAAACCATCCTGTGTTCCGTAATGACCATAATTTTCGGGTCTTCTTAGAGTATGACCAAGATCTGTGTGTAAGAGGAAAGAACAAGATGGAAGTTCTCGGAGGATTTATGAAATCTTTTACCAAGACCACAGATGAATTCCTGCTTTCAGCAACTGTCAAGGATGTCAATGACTTTTTTGAACAAGAGAAGAATTTTCTTATCGATTACCATTTGCATCTAAAGGATGCAACAGCTAAGGGAGACAAGATGACCAAGCGTCACAAAGGTACTTTCCGTTACTGTAAGCGTACTTGTTTTGAAGTTTCATAACCACATACAGGGAGAGTCTAAGGGATGTTCCACGGACACATGGGGGTTAATTCCGTCTGTCCCGAGTAAGTTTGATTACAAAATAAACATTCATATAAGTTTTTAATGTTAACTCTTTCCTTTCTCCTCTGGCAATTCATTTGTTTAGCAGAAACTTATTTTTAAATAGATTGTGTAGTATTTATACGTTACAAACTGCCGGACATGCAGTAGATACAATACAGGTTGACATTTCCCGCAGTCTATTAATTCGGAGGAAATTATTCATAAAACTAAACCTCTGTCACCTTAGAGAGGCACCTTTCAATTGAAACTTTAAAAATTGTGTGTTGTTGACATTATATTTAGCTAATGGAGCCACATGCAGTGGAAACATCTTAGAAAAAAAAACTAGATCAATGAAATTCAGTTTAGCTCAGGCTAGCATGGTGGACTTGTGTGCACATGATCGTACAATTGAATTCTCATTAAGCTGGAATATTTTTATTGCCTGGAATTTTAAGTGTGTTAATAGATCATCACTATCCTTATCATCATTTTCAACCACTTGTATGATTCAATTATTTGATTTCAGATGTTGCAGATTCGTACATTAAAATATCGACCGGTCTCGTTCAACTCTCATCAATAGATAACAGTGACCTTGAGAAGTTCTTGGCAAAGGTAGCAGAAACGTTTGAAAAAGCTTGTGTAAGTGTTTGAATCCAAATTAAATGTTCAGGTATTTGGAAATATTTTCCCTGTAGAAGCAGTGGAGAAGTGGATAAATATACAGATTTTTCAGATATGTTCTTTGATACGTTGTGAAGTACAAAACGTAGAGATGAGTACAATTTGAAATACTAGTTGCATTTCATAAATGATAAAAGTATTGAAATATTACACCGAATCCGCTGCTCTACAGCAGATATGTCAATATGATGATTTTTGCCATGTTAATATTTTCTTCATCTTCTATGGCTCTCCCGTCCGTATTCGGTCCATGGCCTCCTCAATTATCCTCTTCCATTCGGTCCTCTGTTAGGTCCGTCTGTCCGTGGCTTTGATCAAGGTTTCGAAACATCTTCCTTTTTACGGTACAAGGTTGTTGGCCTTGCGACCGACCCCCAACCTGGAGGACCAGGGTACCTGTCTTAGTCTGACCTCTCCCCCTCGACCAATCTGACTAGGGAGAAATGAACTCCTTCACCATTTTAGAGGGGGGTCAAAGCCAGGAATGTTAAGACTGTAGAGGCATTAGTTTGTGAACATACTTTAATACTTTATGCATCTGTGGTACTTACGATATTGCATATACAGTGGATTCCAGTTAATTGGGACGTAAAGAGTTGAAAAAGTTTTATTCTTTGAGATTTGTCCCGAATAAACGGCCGCCCCCATTAACCGATGGCCCAATTAACCAGAATATACTGTACTAGAAATAATGCTTAGTTTATTATTGTTATTTATGCTTGAAATTTTAGAAAATTGAGGGGCGTGTAGCTTCAGATGAGGACTTGAAGCTGTCTGATACGCTCAGGTATTATATGAGAGACTCCTTTGCTGCCAAGAGGCTGCTTTATCGAAGATTGCGCTGCCTGGCAAATTATGAAAATGCCAATAGGAATCTGGAAAGAGCGAGAACAAAGAATAAAGATGTTCATGCGGTGAGTATTGATTTCTGTTTGGTGGATTAGACTTCGGCGTTGAATAATGAAACGATATTTTGTAATTCGGCGCATTTTCATTTTTGTTCTGTGATGTATGCTTTTCCATCCAGTCTAGTTTTGTTTTTCTACGTTTATACATGATACAAAATATGGAATATTTTATTTTATGTAGTGCATTTGAAGCGGTTTAAAGTTTGGTAGAAAGCTTTCTTCATTTGCTGCCCTTATGCGATGGTTTGTGTTATTTTGGTACCAGTTTTAGATTTATAGGTTAATACAGGATTAGAATGTTATTCAAAATCTGCTTAGGTAAGTTATTATTGTGTGTATTTACGAGTACATTGTAAAAAAATACGTGCACACAGCGAAGTTTTTCAAGAATTAGTAATTGTTATATATTGAGCCATTAGCATCTAATCTCACCTGTTGAGTACATTTTGTTTATATATCAGCGAAGCGTTGCTTTATATTTTAAGTTTAGAACATAAAATCGTTCTTCAGGGTAACACTGATTGTTATGACGATGACTGTCTTCTGGGTTGTTAGACAGTGTAGTCTGGTAGAAGTTTACCATTAGAAGTTTGTTTCCCTGATGATGGAACCAACAAGCACCTCTGAAGTTCTGAACTTCTACTAGACTAAATGGTGTAGCTGCCCGGAAGACAGCCATCTACGTATTTGCCACGTAGGAACCTCGAATATCACAATCGTCATAATAATCACGTTCCCATACAGCCAAGATACGACTGAACATGCTACATAAAATTACTGAAAATAAGTATAATCTGCAAAGTCCTACTATTGGTTTACAAATTAAATTAAATCCGTGGCATAACTAGCTCCAGAGGCTGCTGGCCTCACGTTCACATGCCTAAGCAGTGGTGAACGATCATCCAATCAGATATAGGGTGACGTGCGGTCAGCACGACAAACCCCCAGCCATTGCTGGCTTTCCTGACCGGATTACGCTACTCATTGTAGCTCCCCAATTTCCTCACGATGCTGGGTTGGCACCGGTCCCATGCACCGGTCGAAAGCTCATGAGAAAATTTCTTCTCCCCTGAGACTCAAACCAGCGCGCAATCCGTATCGCCGGTCCGAAGCACGATGCCTCAGACCGCACGGGACCGTACTATTGGTTTGGATTAGTTAAAATGGAGGTGTATAATTATTTAGTTTTCAGTAGCAATGGAAGCTTTTTTGTTGTGAGGAGGTTATTTAAAAAAAATATTTGGTCAAAATGAAATTTTGATAACTTTTGATATATTTCAACTGAATATAAAATTCAGTTGAAATATATTCTTGGAGATTAACAATCTGACTGATGTTGTCATATGTTTATTTCCCGCACTTCATACAAAGATTGTATAATTTAAGAAAAGGACTCTCCTTTGGGTAGCATTCAAGGTAATTTGAAGCTTTCTACTTCAAATTTCTAACAACTTTAGATTTTGGTCTCCTCAATAGCCGCATTAGCCTTCCAAAATAATGTGGAACGTGAAAGCCGGCTGATTCTATGGCTAATTTAATTTTTGTCTTCATTGTTTTTGTTTATCAATTTTTTTGTTTCGAACATTCTGGATTATAGTCTTTGAGGACTGATAACGTTCTTAGTTCTGTACTATTCCATATTGTTTCTTGAAGTAACTGCTTGCATGGGAAAAGTTTAACGTTGTATCAGTGCTTAATATATGTTATTTATTATGTGGGAAAATGACGATATTTTTTTAATTTCCTCGTGGTCGCTGTTTTTGCTTCCTAAGGCTCTGGAAGTGGCTGATGTAAGTAAAAAACAGCTGGCATCTGATTTTGGATGTTTTAGAATAGAAAAAAGCAATGATGATGATTGAATTTGCAGTGATAAATTTAATATATATCTACTTTATAAAGTTAATAATTTTATTATGCTCTTACTAACTGAATTTTCACTTATTCTTCTGCTTGCATGCTTGCTTGCCTGTCTGTCTGCCCTTCTGGCAAAAACACTTCTGTTCTAGTGCAAGAGCGTCACATAAGTATTTAGTTTTGGTTTGCTGTTGGGGAAATGAAAAGAAACATTTTGCAGCAGATTGAAAAGAAAAGTTAATTTTAATAATCTGTATTTAATAAATTCTATGAGGAGGCTAATATTCAGAGAAGACGGCTGTATTCTGGGTTGTCGCAGCACGTACTCTGGTAGAAGTTTGACGACGTTTCAGGGGTGCCTGCTGCCTCCGCCATGAGGTGGCCCACATTAATTTAATCCTATTAGATGATTACAAGGTGAAAAGATCTTATGACAAGTACTTTTTTTTGAAAATGTTGTTCAATATGAAATAACTGAAACTGAATTATACAAAAGTCTACCAAAAAGACACTTTCAGATTCACTTTAAAGACATCTTAAACTGTGATGAAATACTGGTGCATGCACATAATTGATTATTCCTTTTCTTTTGCCGGTCAAAGTTAGTAACAAATGAATACAACTCTGGTTGCAGCATGCGTTTGGATTTAATGTGCAATCACTTGAACAAATTAACTGTTATTTTTCTATATTAGTCTTGTTATTGGTTATTACAGATACTGCTTTTCTGTTTCCAAACCAATCGCATGGTTATTACGTCTAATTAGGCTTACCATTTTATGTTTTATGCATATAAATTTAGGTTTATTTTAGTGGCAAACCTGTTTGAGACTTTACAGTCCAGAAATTGTGAAATAATACTTTGTTCTCCAAAGGCCACGAGATAATATAGCAGCTCGAAAGATACAGTTCTGTTGTTAGTGCGTTTGACTAGTTTAAAAGGTAAACTGTCTCGTAGCATGTTTGGAATTGCTTGTGATTTAATAGTGTGGATGTTCGGGTTTGTGTATGGCGGGCGGAAGTGCATATTGTGTTATCTTCATGAGGGAGAAAGTGGTAATAATGAAAATACCAACATTTGCATGGTTATTGTTACCATTGTGTGTATTATTTTTTTTTTGGCATTACTACTAGAGAAATATGTGGCAGTTCTTTATGCTTTGTGATACCTAGGAGTCTTGCCGTGTAAGTCTTAGTTGAAGCAAGTGCGCATGTCTCAGGTTCAGAACCCACCAGGGGCATTGGTGTTTTTGTGTGTTTATTATTATCAACACTTTGCATTTTCATAATTCTCTTAATTTTTGGGTTTCTACCATTGGTTAAACCTGCATGCAGATAAAATATGTAATACGTGGTAAGTATTTTCCAGGACTGGGGAAATCAAGACAAAATACTGTCAAAAAAATTTCATACATGATACTTCTGTTCTTATACATTGATTAAAGCAACTTTCATTGTGTGTTTATGTTGTGAAGATCCATTTGCATCATCAGTAGTGGATGAAAGACTCTTGGGTTACAAGGTGCGTCAGGTGGCTGAACGGTGAATAAACCATATCTTCTGCCAGCGTTTTCGAGAGCAGAGATTGCTCAGCATTCAGCCACCTGACGAGGCTCGTAAGCCGAGAGTCCTTCATCAGCTTCGGTCGCCGCGAAAGCTTCACTTCATACATGTTTGTAGTGCTTCAGAATGTTCTAAATTAAAAGATTGTGTTTTTGACAGGCCGAACTTGCACAGCAGCAAGCATGTGAAAAGTTTGAACAGATGTCAGACAAAGGGAAAGAAGGTGAGTGGAAAATTTGGACTTACACGATGAAATGTTTTAACCCATTCACTGCTGTACTGTAACTGAAGTGTCCATGTTGCATTGCTAGGCGAAAATAAGTACGGAAATAATCTTTTAATTTTGTTCTCACGAATAGCTCCAAAGAGTATTCAGTGGCACATTTCAATATAGAAATGAAAAAATGAAGAATTTGTCATGTCATTTTGACACACAAACTTTTTGTCTTGGTGAGATTTTAGATTCTTATGACAAGTATGAAGATGACTGTCTGTCTTCTCGGTTGCTGCGCCACGTGGCCCGATAGAAGTTTACTGATGTTTTAGAGGTGCTTGCTGCCTCCGTAATCAGGGTGACAAGGCTCGTTGTTATCATCATCTGGGCTTATCTCCGTCAGCAAGCAGCTCTGAAACACCAGTAAACTTCAATCAGGCCACGTGGCGCAGCAACCGAGAAGACAGACAGTCATCTTCATTCCATCTCGTGTTCCTTCGTACAATACTACAGGACAAAAACCGAACGAGACAGATTTCTGCTCTATGATAATTTTTGTTTCAGAAACATGAAAAAGTTATACTTAAGTCATTCTGATGACAGGAATGCACAATGGGTACTCATTTCTGTATTATTGACTGGCGGTTTAATAAATTTTATTGGTGTTGTATGTAATTGTGCTTGATATTCAGCTGAATTGCATTTAAGAATTTGCACTTGTAGATTTTTATTTCAGGTCTTGTAGCATGTTGTTAGAGTTGAAAAATGTCTTTGTCATATGCAAATGAACATTTACCTTGCAGTTTTTAAGCAGTTCTGGCATTAATCATTAATATTAATTTCAGAATTGATGGACTTCAAGACAAGACGAGTGGCAGCTTTCCGGAAGAACTTGGTTGACCTTGCTGAGCTAGAGATAAAACATTCAAAGGTTTGCTTTATTGCCTGCTTTATCTTGAGCATTTACTTGTTTTGTCTTCAAAGTGTTGCATGCTGTGAGACACGCTCCTTACTACCTGTTGTTGTTTCTTGGATCTACAACCCGGTTGTGGGTTTTCGCCGCCTCCTTTTCGGATGTTTCTTGGTTTTGAAGTGTGCATTTATGAGTAGTGAGTGACCAGCCCACTGAGTTCACAATTTCTACTCATCGATATCTTCCTGAGTTGACTGCCAGAGCCATCTAGCAGTTAATCAGGAGACTTGGGTGAGAAATGGCCTCTGAATTTTGCTCATGTAACATCTCGTATCATGCTCGTAAGGTTCTTTTACGTGCCGTAAATCTACGACATGGGACCGCCGGCTTTACTTCCCCTCCAAAGGAAGTTGTGCTACGGATTTTTATCACCGTTAAAAATCCACCGACCTTGGCCGGGATTGAACCCATGAACCTTGCAAGCACGCGCACACTTGCTCCTTCGATCCTGCCATTGTTGGAAGCACCGGCGGAAGGCTTCGTTTGGAACCTTCTGGAGTTCGGCCGTCACATTCGATTTGATGTCCTCCATGGTTGCGAAACATGTCCCCTTGAGGCCCATTTTCAGAGTAGGGAACAGCGAGAAGTCACTCGGAGCGAGGAGATTATGGTGGTTGGGTGATGATGGGAATGCTTTTCTCGGCGAGGAATTGCGGCACAACCAGCGATGTGTCGAATGCGACGGCCGAACTCCGGAAGATTCCAAACGAAGCCTTCCGCCGGTGCTTCCAACAATGGCAGGATCGATGGAGCAAGTGCGTGCGTGCGCAAGGGTCCTACTTTGAAGGTGATTAGGTAAGCGTTGCCATATGTCCAACCATTACAGTGCTATACCACAATTCCGGGAACTTCTTGACTGCCCTACGTATATCTCTGGAACATTTAATACACTTTTTCTCTGTATTGAACTGTGTGAATGTATTTTTTTTAAAAAATGCTTTGTGCGTCAGAAAATTTATATTACTCGTCAAATTAGTCTGTTGTTTTGGAGACAAGGACAGTCTACAAAATAATGTTTTCATTCTCTTTTGACTCCTTTGTTTATGTGAGATGACTTTGTTGCATTTTAAAGAAACATCTTTTAGTTTCATGTCTATTTTTACACATTCGAATCACAATACTTGTTATAAATTGTTGACAGGCTCAAGTACAACTGTTAAAGAACTGCTTGGCAGCGTTGAAAGAAGAGTGACGGAGGGTAGGTCTGCTCTCTGTCCCACTAGCTGACATCTCTTCATTTGTCCAGTAGCTAGCCGCCAGTGCACTGAGGCTTGCGCAACGTTCTGGTGGGACATCTGTGGTGGGAGGTTAAAATGTGCAGGAATACTTGAGAATCATTGAAGGGAATGCGTGGATACATAACCTCAAAATAATTTTTCATGCAAGTGAATGCCACTGAAAATTGGTTTTGTTTAACTTGAAGCCTTTCTTGTATAAAAACTGTTAGCTGAGTAATTGAGATTGTTTAATCTCGAGATAAATTTGTTTTAAAGATTTAATTCTGAATTTACTGCAAAATTGCTGTAGTAGTGAATGAATTTAAGAAAGGCTAAAGAATGGTTAAAGACATTTCTATTCCGAGCATTCTCTTCAGAAAAATAAAGAACACAGTACTTGAGAAAGTATATATGTGTGCGCGCGCGTGTGTGTGTGTATTCTGCAGCAGATGCGATGGTATTCTATAGTTTCTGTGTATTTGTTGTGTTGCTCAGCGTTGCGTTCCTGAATTTAAGTATGTTCTAAATCATAATATTTCTTTTGGAAAAAAACAGTTTATTTTGATTTTATTTTTTTTGTTTTCCTTTTTTTATGAATATGAACTTCATTACTGAAGCATCAAATTATCTTCACTACATAAAAGTCATATAGAGCTTATATACTTATGTTTCCCGTTACCTATTCATTCCGTATAATGCTATGTATTTGTGGAACGGCCCGTCGTAGAGTGACGGTCGATTCACGTATGTATAATTGAAGAAATAAGCTGAAAGATTAAAATTCTTATCACCGCATTCTTTATGTAATTACACCATATGTAATTAATTACTGTTATATATGATATTCCATGACCACAATGTATGCAATAACTGGAATTCTAATGATCGTTTCGGAAAGCGCAGAAGTTTTATGCACCGAGATTCATATATTTATGACTTACGTTATTTGTCCCATTCAAGTTTAAAATTGTATAGTGTATAAGTTTTGTGACATCATGTTCCTGCGTGTCAATAATTCCTAATAGTATTTTTATTGCACGCGTACTTGCGTTAGGCGTTACATTTCTCTTCTTTAATAATGTAGCTTTATCAACACAAATATTATGCACGTTGTCTGGGTATTAAGGAATAATATATTTGTACAGGAGAGTATTATTGTTTAACTGATCTTTTTTTTTAAAACAAGAGCAACTGTTGATTTAGAATATGGTATTTTCCTATGCCAGTGCTTGCATCTGGCGTCGTAATGAGTGCGGACATGTAGTATGTTACTGTGTGTCTGATAAATTTTTTCTATGTGTTCTATGCGTTTTTATAAGCATATTACTGTCCATTTGGAACACAAAGCTAGTGAATGAGAGCTAAGAGAAATGTTTGGTGTACTATTTTTGACAATGAGTAGAGGGTAGGACTTGTAATTATTTTGAAAATATTGAAATGAGTGTTTCAGTCATTTGTTAAATTGTACATATGAAGTGGTTTGTTGATTAAGTATCGTGTTACATCTTTTGAACTTTAGAACCAGTAGAAAGCCCTTTTTTACTCCAATGTAGTTAGCTTTTGAATGAGGTAGCAGTGTTCTTATATCAGGTGTCAGGAACTTTGGTAGTTCAGGGTACACGTACTCTCATTGGAAATCAAATTCCATATGGGCTTAATGACAAATAATAACTTAGAGAAAATGTTTGTTTTCGCAATTCTTTGAGCCCTGTTTAATGAATTGTACTTGAAACGGGTGAGCAATGAATATTGTGGGGAGTTTTTATCATTCTCAATCAGCATCTTTAATCTTATTTCAATTCCAAATTATATATTGAAATAAAAATACCAATGTGAAACTAATAATAAAATTATTTTGTTGTTAGTTACCTTATCACGAATGCTTGACCCTTTAAAGCCGAAGGTTGTCTTAAAAATATTTAAGAATTAAGTCCGTACCGTGAAGAGAAAACAACTCTTCACTGTTACGAAGATCACTTGGTTAATGTTGTTTTAGGAAATAATCTCTGTTTACCGCGAGAATCATAGAAAAACCCAAAAATTCAGCACTACTGATTGTTAAAGAAGGTACATATAGTTACCACTTGGATTAAAGGGTAAAGTTGTTGATATCTTGATCTTCACCTTCCTTAACCTTGAGGTTTTAATGGTAGTGAGTAAGAAGATGGCCGTCTTCTAGGTTGTAATGCCGGGAGAAGTTTGCTGCATCCAGCAAGGACCTCTGAAATACTGGCAAACTTCTACCTGCCTGCATAGTGTTATAACCCAGAAGATGGTCATGTAATCAGTCATTGTCTAACTTATTGTTTGGCAGTGTCTCAGAAGGTCAGTCAACTGCATTATTTGTTTGTCTATATGTGTTAAGTATATGGTAATTAAGCATTGTCATAATTTGTGATCTTATATGAGAAATTCTTGTAAGTGGGAGATTGCTTTTCTGCCTTCTGGCACTATTGGTAAAGTTGAAATTGCTTAGAAGGAAGAAGGTGGGACACACGGTTTTATCAGAGGCCAAGCTAGCACAAATGGGCAGATGCACAGAAGGCACAATGTTCCAGAAGACAATTTTATGTTTGTGAAATTGATTGTTCCATAGTTACGAGTGTTTGGAGGTTATGTCGAAGTGTGATGGTAGTTAACTTTGTTATCGGCTGAGCTCTTGGCAGTGGCTGAAAAAAAATGGTTGCCATCAGATCGTTTATATAGAATTTCACTACCATCGTGGACAGATAGCAGCACGTCTCACGTCTCTTATTGTTTGTTAACTTTTAACATTTGGCGCCATGATGACTGAGTTAAAAAGTACGTGTGAAATGTCAGTAAACGTCTACCATCCCAATGTTTGCAGCAACCCAGAAGTTTCCCGTCTTTTCCTCTGCGCTATTCTTTGACAAGCCGAGTAACAGCTGACTTTTCTAGGAATATCCTACACCATAGAGTGAGTGAACACTGGGTTAATAATCTGTATGTTCGTGTATGGAGGGCTTTATAATTGATAAAAATCTGTTTTTAGTTTTGTAACATGATTGAAATGCACAAAAATGCACGTGAAATGTGTTTTGCAGCGGTAATTAAGATTGCTGGTTATATGGGCTGACCAGGTAAGTGTTATGGGAAGAGTGTCAGATGTGGAAGGAACCTGTTTTACACTGCCAGATTTCAAAAATGATTACGCTAAGAAACTATCAGGTTTTAGAGTGAACAAGCTCATTGTTGTCCTTTGACGTATCCAAACATCTTGAAGAAAATCAAATTTTCTGGCTTGTTTGTGAAAGACCTGGCAATTATTTGATTATCATTCATTTAAAAAATAATTATATTTTAACATAATTAAAATAAATGCTCCGCAATTTAGCTGAAACAAATACTTTAATGTAACTTCCAATAACAATGAGACCGGTTGTTTTCGACAGGTTGGTATTGAAACATTACGATCATATTAAAAGAAAAACACAGAAAATCTGATAAGTAAATAAAACATAACCTCAACTGTGGGTGTTGTTGATGGGTTAATAATGATTAAGGAAAGCTGTTGTGCCAAAGAAGAATTTAATTGATGCTTCCAATGGAATTAAACAGTACAAATATTATAATTAATATTACAGAAATGTAAGAAGTATAATCTATACAACTGCGATGTACTTTCATGTTATTTATTTATTTTTTTACTAGAATTGTTAATATCTGTTTTAGAGATTGTCAGTGAAAAATATCGTATTACAGTTAGCAATATTAATATTATTCCTTATTAATAGTTTGACTTAGAAATTCACTCAGTCATTGTTTATTCTTTATATTATTGCTTGCCAAGAACACCTTTCTCGTTAAAGTAATTAATTAATTACTTCTTAACACAGCATCGTGTGATATTCTACCACAGTAGTTAACAGGAGTCCAAAATTGTTTATATTAGGACTAGATGTGATAGTACACGTCAACACGAGCGTAAATAAATGTTTTGATTTATTTTAGGAATGTAAATTTATGAAAATATGTTAGTATCAGTACACGGTCTTTATTTAATTACTAATTATAATCGGCTTTGGCATTCTACCGTGGGTTACTTAATGGCTACATTGGGGCATGGCCTTTCTACTATGCATGTCTGCTCCCTTTCGTAGTTTTTTCAGCTGCAGTGATTTAGAAATTGCAGAATTATTGAGGAGTGAAATTTATTTAGAGATTTTTGAAAATTTCCGTTGGCTTGTATATTTTAACTGCGTCTTCTAAACAGATTATGCGTCATATCCTGTAGTTCTGTGAGTTTATGGGACACTTTAAGATGAATTATTTCATTGTGTTCTTCATTTTCAAATATCCCCTCTGACTGAGGATACGAATTATAGAAATTAAACGTGGGTATTAATCACATGGTTAAAATTAGTGCACAATCGTCATTTTATAAGGCTACAATTTTTGATAATTTTGTAGTGTCTAAAAACACATCAATTGATCTTAATTTATGGGAAAGATTGCAGGAGTCTTTCTTCAGTGTTACCTGCGACATTTCATAAAATTGTTCAGAATTCCCGATCATGTATAGCAGAGAAGCCGTGCCTCAGCCTGTATTAGAAGAGTTTTTGACCATAGAGGTTCCTCTTGTAACCTAACGCGAAAAAAGTTGACCCCAAATCAGTTGCCACTTTAGCGTTGTATCAATTGTGGACGTATTTACTATGAAGCTATGTACTGAGAAGATTTTATATATGTATAAATAATTAAAAACATTCATTTTGCCATACTTTTGCACTAAATTGATCGTAATTAAAACAAGAACATACATTCCTAAGTATACAGACACACATCCAAGATCCCTCTTGTGTAATCGGATTATTACAGATAAATTGTTTTGTCTGATCTTCGATTGATTTAAATTATAGATTGATCTCTGAATTAGAGTAAGGCAGACTTTATAAAGAACTGAGAACTGTAGTAAATGCGTTTATTCGTATTAATGGAAACGTATCACGTCAGAAAGAAACATTAGTTACTGAGTAAAGTATGAGGGCCTTAAAAAATAAAAAATTTGCAGCAAAATGTTTTTTTTTATATCCTATAATCCTCAGGCTACTAATTTTAACAAAGATATAGCTGGATGTATAATTTTTAAATGCAATCTGTTATCACAGTTCCAAAATTTTTTTTAACAACCTTCACAGAAAAATATGTTTTCTGCCTATCAGTAAATTCTATAAATTCGAATTATTTAATTATTTTTGCTATTGCGAATAGGATGTTTAAATTTTTAACAAATATTTTAATTTATGTTCTAACATAAACCACGAACATTCGTAACTAAAACTGCATTGTTTTGAAAATGTAACTGTTTTAATGATTGTCTACACATTCATTAATTACAGTATTACATTTCTGTAAATTGTAACAAAGCTAATAACTTCATGATTTATAATGCAGTCTGTACTGGAACAATTCTTAGGCCTGTCGTCACATTTCATGATCATTCTCTCGCTCTCTTTCTGGTGGTATGTAACACGAGACTCTGAAGCCTTAGTTATTGAAGTGTTTAAAGTTTGTAGGCCACACATTCTAAAATAAAATGCATGTAAATTGTCAAACGACAGCTTTTAGGCAGGGCTTTTCTTGGGGGGGGGGGGGGGAGACACACCCAAAACGGGAACTTCAAAATCTGCTGTTCCTAACCAATAATTTTTATTTCAAGGTCATTCGTTTTTAAATATATCGGAGTTTATTCTTAGAAATTAATCTGCTAAAGCAGGAATTATTAAATTCTAAAGGGTTCTGATGATAATAGATTACATTTAAAATTATTCATTGTTTGGACTTTTTCCATCGTCATTTTTTTAAAAAAAGAAAACCACGACTTTTCGGAGACTGACTCTGTGTCCTTCGTCAGGCGAGAGGTACCTACGTAGTGGTTTTCTTCTTTTTTTTTAAAAAAAAAACGATGGGAAAAGTCCAAACAATGAATAATTTTAACATAATTATTTTCTAGCTGGATATATCTGAAGGAACGTGGTCTTCATATAAGTTAATTAAAGGATTTATTGTTATTCCTATAAAGTGATATAACCTTTTCAGCACTGAGTTTCATGGGGGGGGGGGGTGGGGGTGGTGTCAAACATTTCTGTATTTTCATTGGTTAAAAGCCATAAATTGTTAGTCTGAAGTGTCACGGGAGTTCACGATATTTAATTTACATTTAAATTATCAGATAATGAAGTTGTTCAGAGCAGAATCTGGCACTGTGTCTTAACGAGCCATCTAATTTCATAGCATTTAAGGTGTTATCAGAATCTGCCAGTACCACATAAGATTAAAATTAGCGGCTCAGAATTAACCCGTGCCTAATAGTTTTAATTATTGTTCGTAGAAGATGTTTATTCTTCACAATGTCTTCCCTTTCCGTGATACGAAACTCATAACTTTATATACACAAACGTTAACAGCGTCCAGTCCAGTGATAACGCACAGCCATTTAACATTGGACCTCGGAGGAACCAACTTATTTTCTTGTATGTTATGGTCTTAATTTATATTTTTCACATATTGTCAGCCCTGCTAATGAAAATTTTACAAATAAAATTATAATTTATATTCCACTCACTTTTCCTACTGACTGTTTCGTATCTGCCTGCAAACTTAGTAACAAATAATATTAACAGATCTCGTAAACTTTCAAATAACTGCAACACATTGCCAGAGGTTTAGAAGTGAACTTCTATTTATTTATGGAACTTCACTGTGTATGTTGGAAGGAGTACTCTGAGATTTCTATTGGTTTGTAGTAGCTCTTGGACTCCTGTGGGTATTTGGTGTAACCAATCCCAATATTTGAAACGAGATCCTTAAAAATGTCGAGAACAAAACAGCGTCACTCCTCTGGAATTAGATACTCCAATTAAAGAAGGAACGCTGAGACAGGCTTCAGTGTCTGTCGTAGTCATTACAACCTGTTTGCCATGTCTGAAAGCTGACTCTTGACATCGTCCACAGCCGAATACAGAGTTCGACGCAGTGCGCATTGTTCTTGCGCACTTGTCGTCGGAAGTGCGCGCGCACCTCATAAAAGTGCACACAACTTGCTTCTAGGTTTGTGCTGCTTTCCTTTGTGGAGTTGCGTCACAGGTTTATTGTTTTTATTCTTTAGTTCTGGGATGGTCGGTACGAGAACAGTCTCAGGTTCCTGCTGTTGGTGTTGGCTACGACCACTGCTGCTGCTACTGTACAAGGAACTGCTTAGACGCTCTCTGACCGCCTTTCCTAATGTCTTACCCTTACGCAGGCTAGTGAACTTTCCTAAGGTAGAACCTCCAATACTTCCGGCACTTCCGTTAGCCCTTTGAAAATGGTGACCAGGCTCAAATCCTGTCTGAAAATGAAAAATTAAATTGATAATTTTTCTAAAGACTCGGGCCAGAATATTGTGTTTATCTTATTCGAAACCTTGAGGTCCATATATTTTACTTCAAGCCCTCAAGACCATTTATTTAAATTTCAAAATCAAATTTCGAACATGAATTTCAGTCTGTTACCTTGAATCTAACAGACTCGGAAATTCGCTTTTAATTAATGTTTTTTTTTTCGATTTTGAGATTGTCAGTAATGATGGATTTCAGCAAAACACGAAGCCTCTTGGTTTCATTTATATAGGTTATATAATTTATATAATTATTTGACAAATGAACCCTGTGGTCTAAGTCAGTGGTTTTCAACCTGGGGTACGCGTACCCCCGGGGGTAAGCGAAGACATCTTAGGGGGTACGTGAAATTTAAAAATTTATATATTATTTTATGATAAACACTGAATAATCAGTAATGTAATTTATTTAATTTATTTTAGATGTAGATTATATACTATGTATAACTTGAATTATACACCAACAACTTTGGGGGGTACAAATTTGAAGTGAAATTATATCTGGGGGGTACGCGAACAAAAAAGGTTGAATACCACTGATCTAAGTAATATTGAATGGCATTATTCTCGATGACTTCTTCCAAAACACGAAGAAGTCCCATGTATCTCTTCTAGCTGGTAATTCTTTTCATCATTGGTTTACTTTTCTGTGTTCTGTGACATGAAGACATACCCGTTTCTCTGCGCCGTGAGCGCAGTTGAGTGTCGTCACTGTGAATTCAATGTCTCTGGGTTGTTCTGAGTTGGCTGTAAGAGAAATAAGATGTCGCTGTTATGATAATGTAACGTGGGGAAAATAATGCAAGAAACTTGCTTCAAAAAATATTTAAAAGTCTTAAGACAAATGAATCATGACGAAATTAATTTACGCAAGGTGGAGGTTAAATAATCCTGATTTGGATTAGGCATTAGACAGGATTATTTGGGGGTGCCCTGAAGGGGAATTGGACCCTGAAATTTGGCTTAGTCTCGGTGTCAAAACCTCTCAGGTCACTTCAGATCCTTCTGAGGCCTGGATGATCTGACCTGAGATGATAGAGACAAAGGGGTGTCCAATCTGGCGAATGCAAGGCCAAAGAATGACAGTAACGAGGAATTGTTTTCTGTCTATTAATATTCGAGTTGTTCGTATTTTTAATAATATTCAGAACATTGTTTCTGTAGGGAATTTGAACCCCAGGAAACTTGCTTATTATTTTCCTCTAATACACGATGTTTTAGAATGATTCATCCTTGTTCTGCACAAAGGGATTCTTGAAGTTGTACTTTTTTACCTGCGGAGAATCTGTATAATTGAATGATACAAGAACATATGAATGGTGAATAAATGAGTATTTCGAACCAGACTGTCATCAATCTGATGATGCTATCAAGCAATGACCTGGAGAAACTGAGGAGGAGTACAGAACATGACAACCAAGAATGTTAATAATATGGCAAAATTTTAACTGGGTACCTGACAAATAAAAGTTTTGGAGGTACTCCTTTATTTCCAAGTTACTGTTTTACCAGTGGTGTAATTAGTTTTATTGAACAAGTTTCATAAAATTCTATTTTGTTTAATAAATTTTCTCTCGGGCTACCAGCCGTGTACGGTGGTTTAATGAAGAAAACACGAACGTTTCGAGAACCATCTTCGTTCTCGTCAACCCGAGAAGAATTTATTATACTTAGTCGCTGTGAAAGTTTCAGATCGTACTTATATTTTGTTGTTCATAAATTATGAGACAGCAGTGATTTTAATTGACTGTTACAGTGGGTGTGGTCTGGGGCGTGGTCCTTCATCACTTACACATTGGGATTATGGGCTCAAATCCTCCATGGACTGTAGAATCGTCGAGTAAATGATTTTAATTGTCAGGTGAGGGGAGAATGCAATGAATTTAGATGGAATGTGTTTAGAGGAATTTGATTTTACCTGAGAATTCTTCGACTGGTTTATCGATGGTGTCGTGGTCAATCCACGTGAGGCCCATTTCAACCTTTTCAGCCAAGTCTTGCCAGTTCCGTCTGTTTTCCTGGCAGCCATCATGCAATGGCTGAATCCAAGGAAATGTATCTGAAAGCACCTGCAAACAGGTTCGTAAAAGGAAGAATCTGTTTTAAATTATCTTGTGCTGAATGCACGAAAGAATAGTTTTGCCGGGTGTTTTGTATGGTAGTGAAACACGGTTTCATTCTCCGAAGGAAGGAATTAATTGAGAATATTTTAAAACAGTGCCATATTCAAACGAAGAACTGAATTTTATTTTCACCCTCGTGTTTCAGCATGGTCCCATCTTCATTAAAATTTAGAGATGAGGTTAATTACTTAGATCACATGGACACGAGTTTGAACCCTTTCTAGGGCAGTATCACCACCAAATTCACTATTTCTATAATTCTCAGGACGAGAAACAGACGTAGGAAATAATGTAAAAAATGCTCAAAAACAGATATTAATTATTTAAAATTATTCATTGTCAGGACTTTTTCCATCGTCTGTTATTTTAAAATCACGACGTTTCGGGGGCTGGTTCTGTCTCGGTCTTCAGGTGACTGGACAAGTGACAGAGACTAGCTCTATCTAAGGGACACAACAGTGTAGGTACCTCTCACCTGAAGACGGAGACAGAACCAGCCTCCGAAACGTCGTGATTTTAAAATAACAGACGATGGAAAAAGTCCTGACAATGAATAATTTTAAGTCTAAACTACCGTCGTCAAAACCCTTTAGAATTGAGATATTATTTATGTTCGTTGTTTGTTTCTTTGTTTGGTTGTTTAATAGTGCTGTATCTACTGCTGTTGTGTAGTGCGCAGCTAGAAATGTACGAATAATTTTGTATGGCACAAAGTTGGGATAAATCAGCTATGGCACATTGAAAGTTAATGTCAAATCATTTGTCTTTGCTGGATTGAGGAAAGCTATGAAGAATTCAGTACAATGAGTCTCTCTCCATTTATAATTACAGCCACGTACCTCCTTATTGCATACGCCATTTAGGATAATGTGTTAATTTTTTCAACAAGCTATTAAATCCTTCTGAATTCTTAATGTTCTCTTGTAGGAATGTTTACGAGAGGAAAATGCTGTTTTATGATTTGCAGGTGGTTTTATGTGAGAACTGCCTCGTACTTACCTTGTATAAAGGAAGACAGATGACATCTATGAACCCAACTTGCATTTGTGGTAATTCGTCCTTTCTTTCCCGATCCATCATAGCCTGAAAGTACGAACATTAAAAGTAGAAAACTCCACGATAAAGAATTTTCTATTAGCAACTGATACTTACGGAACTCATCAAGACATTTCCTTCCCTTATGAATCTTGAAGGTTTACCTTTGAAATCGCGAAAGTGAGCCATCAGACCTCATGCTGTGCTAACCCATTCCAGGTCACATCTTTACACCCTGTTTCTCTGTGATTTTTTTAATATTATCTTTCTGTCTATGCTCAGGTCTGCCAGGTTGTTTCTTCCATAAATGCTTCCTATCACATCCTCCTTGATTTAATCGCCATAACAAACTCAGACGAGTACAAAATTTTCAAGGTCATTTTATATAACTGTTCCCAGTTCTTCTTCGTTAGGTTCAAATTCTTTATTTTAGAATTTTTGTTGTTATAGGAAGTATGAATACCAGTCAGAGCCATAATCATGACTTAACATTGCTGTCTATCCTAAAGCTACAGTACGTATAGATTTATTAAACTTAAAAGATACAAAATATATCTGCGTAAAATCAGAATACTGGTATATGAATACAACTTAAAATATTATTTTGTTTTTTGGAAGATTCCACCACATACATCTCTTGTTCTCCGTCAGGAAATGGTTTTTATAGCCTGTCGCTCTGCAGATATCCCAGTGGCGACTCACAAACCTTAGAAAATGAGGGGAAATTAAAGTAGACGTCTCAAATGTGCACTAGGAAGAAAATTAAGAAAAGAAGTTTATGAAACCAATGGAACAAATGAATTTGAATAATCTTTTCCACAAGTTGGCATGTTATTTTCTCGAAACAGTTCACCTATTTCTGAGGGGTTTACCTACTGCAGCCAGCTAACCGCTCTCATAGGCCCTGGTCTTCCCCGGTAGTTGATGAATGAATTTGGTTCTTACCACTGGTTGTTGGTTGAGCTGTAGTTTCTCCAAGTCTCCTTGGTCGAAGAATTCATCAGCCACTAGCTTAGCTACTTTGTGTTGCACCTCCCAAGGTTTTGCGATGGCACTGACGTCACAAGCTGTCATCATCATGCCACACAACACTGCAACGATAGGAGAGCTTATTTGAATGTGAGTTTACGGTAAGTGATATTCTCGGATTGTAAAATGAGTACACATAATCTAATAATAAACGAAAGCTTCGATGACTTACATTCCTTCTTCCCTTCGCTCTGCCAGTCAAATTCTCCCTCATCCACTAATTTCATAAAACTGTCCTTCTTCTTGAAATACATCGCTAAGTCTGTTGAAATTATAGCATTTTCCACAGTCTTCATCACATGCCTGTAGTCTTCTGTCGAGAGAGACTGCAACACGAAATAAGTTAGGTTAGGTTAGCTTAGATTTGGTTAGGTTAGGTTAGGTTTGGTTGGGTTAGGTTAGGTTAGGTTTGGTTGGGTTAGGTTAGGTTTGGTTGGGTTAGGTTAGGTTAGGTTTGGTTGGGTTAGGTTAGGTTAGGTTTGGTTAGGTTAGGTTAGGTTTGGTTAGGTTAGGTTTGGTTAGGTTAGGTTAGGTTAGGTTGGGTTAGGTTAGTTTAGGTTGGGTTAGGTTACGTTAGGTTAGGTTAGGTTAGGTTAGGTTAGGTTTGGTTGGGTTAGGTTAGGTTAGGTTAGGTTCGGTTAGGTTAGGTTTGGTTAGGTTAGGTTGGATTAGGTTAGGTTTGGTTACGTTAGGTTAGGTTAGGTGTACATCTCAAAGCAGAACTTCATATATTTTTTGCTATATTTTCTGGTTGTTGCACAACGTGAGAAAAACTTACAGGGAACATTCAGACCTAAGAGAGATGAAGTAACAACAAAATGGAGAATATTATATGATTAGGGGCTTCTTAATTTCACCAGATATTACTAGGGTGAGTAGTAGTAGTACTGAGACATGTAGAATGCATGTGGAGATAAATAGACACACTGAACACAAAGCAGGGATTTGAACCACTCGACAGTGACTTTCGGGTTCACAGCTTATCGTATCATGTGATTGTAATGTGGACAGTTAAAAATTGGTCTTAAAGACATTAATAATCAGCGGATAATAGTCGGAATTCGCTGTCTGAAAGTACGGCTTACAGTTTTAAACAGAACATCATATTTCAGTGTTTAGCCTCTCCTGTTTCCTGCTGGGACATCGCTTTAAATAGACCACGACAGATTCCTTCCACGTCCTTCCCAACTTATAGTTCATCACCACCATTGCATTCGGCACTGCTGTAGTTTGGATAACTAAATCCATGGAGCACATTTATTCTATAGAAGCTGATGGTTACTCATCAGGATGTTACCCCACCTTTTTATGGAACCAGAAGAATCATTATCGCCTTCACGAGATTCTCGTGTTTGACCCCAGAGCCAGAAATTACACATTACCGTCGTATGTGCTTAGAAATAAATGTTATTGAAAATTACACAAATTAGTTTAGAGTTACGTATTATTTTAAATTTTCTCCTGTAACTGTTTGTATTTTACGCAATTTTTGCATGGAAAATTATACTTTACGGTACGATTTTAAAAGCCAATACGCTTGGATATCGTACGCTATGCAGAAGGCAAAATAATCCTTTGGAGTAACAAATTAAATAATTTCTCAGCCTCGTCACAAGTGGTCCGTGAGCCGTCAGCTTGACCTCGCTGTTATAAAGAATCGAATTAAAATGTAGATGTCTAAATTAATTTGAAAGTGAGTAGGATGCAGGAAGTTGCCAACTCGATATCTTCCATGGGTCGTCACACGTTCACCTAACTTTTTTTTTTTCCAGCATCTCAGTCGCACGCCAGCTTATTGATTCATGTGCACCTCACCAGGTAAACAGCTCCATGCGAATGTACTCGCCGCGAATTTATCGCCAGTATAAGTCCGCACCTGTAATGCGATTAAACTGACGTTCGTGTCAAATTTTATCAATAAATCTGATTCGTGAGAAATAAGCTGATTATTTTTCGTTTCCTATACTTTTAAGACTTAAAATACGTCAATTTACCCCAGTACCGGCGAAAAAACCCTTACCCCCGTGGACCATTATTTAAATTCAATAGTGACGGTCGCTGTACGCTTGTATACTACTAGGAAGGTACTGTGTTCGAACCTATTCCAGGGTATCGGTTATCCCTTATGAGAGTTTATGTGGATTTGAGATCCTAGTTACAGTTAATCGATTATCGTCATGAAATCGACAGTTAAATATGATCGACATTTAATGCTGACGTCATGTTTTATATTATACGAAAACTTGCTTTTGCAAGGAAGTTGTTGAACTGTTACCAAATCATGTTTCAGGACAGTGTAGTGATGTTTCCACTTCGTAAGTTCGCTTGGTAGCTGGGTTGATAATTGATATTTACAGGATGTGACGTGGTATACCTGGAATATATTATTTCCCTCGCTGTTCAATATCATTACGCACTGGTCGAAGTGGTGATGCTCCATCGTGCTGGTGGAGTACAGAATGGCGAGCGGTGACTCAGTTTTCGTCTGAAAGGCGTTGTTGGTCCCCCGGTGGTCCAGATCGTGACACAGACATGCCACGAGGAGGCCTAGAATCTGTAAGGTCCATAACATAATTCACAACGACTTACCCATAACAATTAAACATGATTAGTTTCTAAGGTAGTATATTTGCGTCATATTGTGAATTAGGTTAATATTTTAATATTTTTCGTCAAATCACAATTTTAATAAGATAATAAAATATAAAATATTTAAAATATTATTTCACGTTCCGCATCGAATGCTCGATTTACAAATTGGAACGTTTCTCTTACGACATGTTTCGGTTATATTTAACCGTCCTCAGGTATAAATTAGATTGGTAAAATTTAAAACTCGAATTACAATCCTTTACAATGTTATGCAGTTTATTGAAATGTTCTTATCAGATTACTCTTATATATTAGAATTCTACTATTTATTTACTTCCATCATTTTGTTTTCTATATTACTCCATATTTATTAATGTTTTATTTAAATCATTGCTTTACAGACTAATATTGAACATCAGATGAACCACGCCATTATATAAAAAACAATACCTTCGTTCTAATATATAAGAGTAATCTGATAAGAACATCTTCAATAAACTGCATAACATTGTAAATGATTGCAATTCGAGTTTTAAATTTTATCAATCTAATTTATACCTGAGGACGGTTAAATATAACCGAAACATGTCGTAAGAGAAACGTTCCAATTTGTAAATCGAGCATTCGACGCCGAACGTGAAATGATATTTTAAATATTTTATATATTTTATTATCTTATTAAAATTGTGATTTGACGGAAAATATTAAAATATTAAAAAAAAAATATGATTAGTTTCAATCAACGTGAAACCTGAAGGGAAATGTAAATTTCGCGCGGTCGCCATATTGTTTTCTTATACCTAAGCGTACAGAGAGATTACCTCAACAAATGTTGCATGTTGTTCCATCGTATGGTAGACAACTATCTGTGTTTTGAATTTCGTGACCCTGTTTTAAGTGGCTCTAATATCGATTCCATCTCAGACGTTTGCAGAGCCACCACGAAAGACTGAGTTCCATTGCAGTAAAGAATATCAGAAACCTCATTATATCTATGGCCACATTACGAAATTCTATCATTAATTAAATAAGGGTTTTTTTTATTTAGAAACAAAGGGACAAATATTGTGTTTTTATTTACGTCGAGGTCTCCCAACTAAAGGTCTCCAACCAAAATTTGTTTGAATCCTTTATCTAGCCTTCTATTCGATTAAATTGTATAAATGCTTCGTAAAACTCAGGAAACATAACAGTTACGGCAAGAACTGAGTGCCTCGGCTACACGGCCGTCTGCATTATCGGCCGTCGAACCCCGCGACCTTAATCGACGTCACGGGTGGGTGGGGGGGGGGAGGGAGATGCCGTTAGGACTCGAGGTAGCTCCCGACGCGATCCTCAGACTGCATAGACTCGCCCTGTAACGTCTCGACTCGAAAACTCGACAATCGATAGTGCCGACAAAATTCCGGGCCCGGAGGATTTCCTTTTACGATGTTTCTTACGTGAGTCTCAATTTAAGCTTGATTCATCTTGCTATGGATCAACGACTCGAAGGTTACCTCTAGGTCGGTCATAAAACGTTCCATCTTGCCGGTCTTCAGCATGGCAAACATGGTCTGGGCCACGTTGAGCGCATGTCTCCAGTTGTGGTATTTGACAGGACGATAGTTTTTCTTTACGCTCAGAATCCACCGGCACAGCACCTGAAAAGCCAAGGTCGACAACAGAGTGTTAATACGAAGACAGATGAGACAGATACTTGGATCTTCGCATTCTGAAGCCGAACAAGGGGAGTAGAAACACAGAAAATTATAGGGGAGAATTGAGAGACACTTTATTTCTGAGGGGAGAAAGATTATCTTCTAGTTAGAAGGTTCCCAGGCAATGCCCGCTCGTCCTTTTGGTTAAGGATAGAATAGGGTGATTAGTAGTGAAAACTTGATAACAGAGGCTGCGAAATTTTAATGTTCTTGTTAGTGAATGTTTAAGTTATAATTTGGAATGTTAAATAAGTAATTTAGTGTCCTAAGAGGTTAAATTTTAATGACTTTAAATCGGGAAGGGATATATGAGTAGCAACTAGGAACTGGGTTAAATGATATTTAATAATTCAGTCCGTACCGCAAGGAAAACACAACTCGTCACCATTACAAAAGTGTCAACTTGTTAGTGCTGATTTCAGAAAGTGATGAGATAATTATTTAAAATACGTAAATAAACTTTGTGTGGGCAAAATTGAGTCTTACTGACTATTAAAGCAGGTTCAATGCATCTGCCTACAAAATATTTACAATGGAGCTTTACGTAATTCTTAAAAGTGATTTCGATCGGAACAGTAGCACACGTTAAATAGAACGCGTTCTTAAAACAAATACCAAATTGTGAGGTTAGGTTAGGTTAGGTTAGTTTAGGTTAGGTTAGGTTAGGTTAGTTTAGGTTAGGTTAGGTTAGGTTAGTTTAGGTTAGGTTAGGTTAGGTTAGTTTAGGTTAGTTTAGGTTAGGTTAGGTTAGGTTAGTTTAGGTTAGGTTAGGTTAGGTTAGTTTAGGTTAGTTTAGGTTAGTTTAGGTTAGGTTAGGTTAGTTTAGGTTAGGTTAGGTTAGGTTAGGTTAGTTTAGGTTAGGTTAGGTTAGGTTAGGTTAAGTTAGTTTAGGTTAGGTTAGGTTAGGTTAGGTTAGGTTAGCTTATATGTAGGCCTAAATCTGATATCGGTCACTTACGTCGTACGGAATATGGAACTGATTGACGAGATTGCACTGCAGGAACATCCGGACCGTAGCTCGACACGTGTCCTCGTCCGTCAGATCGAAGTCGATGAAGGTAAAACTGCAACACCACAGAATAAATAAAACTACAAGAACGATTAGTAAGATTTGTGGTTTTCACGGCTGTGAGTGGGTTGTAGCTTTGTGCGGTCTGGTTGGACGTTTCATCGCCCTGATGATGGAGGCAGCAAGAACCTCTGAATCAGGATTTATTAGCTACCTCGTGATATAATGATTTCGTCATGTGGTCTCTTGACATTTACTTTTAGGCCCAAGATGTCAACATCTTCAGCATAGATCAGATGCTGATGTTTAACATTCAATTTCATTTCCTCCTTATTTTCTTGAATATTTTCTGAAGGAATATTTTCAACCAAAGTTGCAAGCTCATGTCATTACGAATATATAAAAATCTATCAGATCCACAACATTTTAATTTGAGCCCAAAAAATATAGATTATGAGACGCGCTAAATTAATCAAGTAATTATGAAACACGCTTAAAGGAGTGAGATATGCATTAGGTATGTAAACATCTACTGTAATGACAAAGAAGTGGTACTGTGAAAGGATAAACATGTATTAAATGTATACAGTTTTAGTTTTAAGGTAAAAAAATGTAAAAATAATTAAATCCGATAAGGAATTGCTTTATCTTTTAGATTCTTATCATCGGTGGCGCTGCTAGTTCCGGTGAATGCTATTCGATATGAATGACCATAACTAGACAGTTTAAGTCACCATGGAACGGTTCCTACTGCTGCATACGTCATTTCCAGCGAGGTCCCGGTCAGACCAGTTAGGCATCTGCTGAAGTCTTCGAAAAACTTGTTTTTATAAGTGATAACAGAAGTTATAATCAGCAAATGTTATTGAAAGATGAGGTAACATAACTTTTAATATTAATTCGTTATGGTATTTAAATGTATTCGACAAGATTTTGGAAGAAATGTGTGTTAAACAATTTGTTACGTAAAATGGCGTTTTACCTCATTGCAGTATTTGGCCAGCAATAATACGCTTTTATTAAAATATTCATTTCATTTTGTTTACGTGATTTCTCTGTACAACAAATGGGTATTATAAAAAAACATACATAAACAATGGACTACAAGTAGTCTAGAACTAATCTGGCTGTATTTCACGTAAATATTGCTTTGATGCAAAAGCTTGAAATGTTATCTGTTTTGCAATCATGGCGGCTGGTTTACCGGTGTTGTGTTGTCGATGTGTTTTGTTTCGTCATTAATAATCTTAAAAATAGCCTTTGTACTTTAAACTAAACACTTAAAACTGAATTTAAATTTTATCAGTAGTTTTGTGAATGACACACAACAATAACTTTTACTTTTGATACTTAATTAAAACTTAAATCTGTAAAGATGTTGCTGTCATACAGGGGGGAGTGTACGATTCATGGAACAGCAGCACAGCTAGCAATTCCTTGACTGCTGGAATAGACTGCCACCTGTCGCTGTAGTTAAGATGATGAGAGCAGTTTCTCACGGAGTGATGTGTTATGAATAAACATCCACCCCAGCCAGAACAGTACGTGTTGTATCCAAGGTTCGCTAAGTTATTTTCGGAACAGAAGAGCGATTGCAGGCGAACGCACTGTTCACTATGACGTCATCGTATGTTTTAAAATATAAAAACTGTAGCTGATTGCGTGGTCTTCAGGTGGATTAAGATGGGGCAGGTTATATTTCTTGTTTTGAGGTTATCATAGTGAGGTTAATTTAGTGAGGACACTGTTCATTCTACAATTCTGAAAAGAATCTTATGTTTTCCCGTTTCTTTTAACAAAAAAAGCTAAATATTGAAATGTCTTTATTGTAATGGTATATTTTATTTTGAGCAGAAGATGAAATCTGGCATCTCTCTCGCTGCTAAAAGAAATTTTTTAGATATAAATTTCTGGTAAGAAATATTTGGAATTGCACAATGTGGAACGTTTTGTTCTGAAAATCTTAAAAATCCGTACTCACCTAATACATTTAAAATATTTTTATAAAATTATCTTGAAGTGGTATGAAAATTTACGTGTGATGAATTTTGAAAGTTTAGCCAATGGTTTCCAAGAGCAGTTCTGCTGTACTAATCAAGGACGTTTCTTGTTCACTTCAGCATCGTTATTACAGTTTTATAAGTACAATAAATTAAGTTACATTGGTGTCATATTTTGTATGAAATTCAGGCTCGAAATGAAGGTCACAACATCACATAGATAAAAACCTCTACTAGATATTAAAAGAAAACAACGTATTCGTATTAATGTATGTGAGACATATTTAGGCCTACACGAAACCGTAGAACATTAATGTATGATTTTGTGTGCCGTGAGATAAAAAGCTACGTGACACATTCTGGGTCGAAGATGGAGCCCATAACTTATAACCAAGGTCATTAAAATGTGCTGCTTTGTCAGGGTCATCGCAAACCTCGTGGGGGCGGTGACGGCACTGGCTATCAATCAATCCGGTTCGCCACTAGACCACTGAAACTTGAGGAATATAATATAAATACTTTTCTGTGGCATAATAACGTTGAAAAGGATCATAGCCGACACCCCTTCACACTTGTACGTCCTAAATTTTAACCGTTGCGTTGGTAACACTGTTTAGGATTCTCTATCTTATCGTTTGCATTACTGAACATAAAACCGTATTTATTACGTCTCGCTAATAATTAGTAGGTAAGGATTCGGTAGGGAAATGTAGTTTCATATTTTAGCGTTCTATCCTTGGAAAGACTTAAGAAAATAAGGAAATCTTCTTTAGATACCTGAGCTGTTAAGAGGATGTTGTTCCACTGTCGGAAAGTTTGATAAAAACAGTGGTTAGACCGCGTCGTGACATTTTATTTGTAGTGGTAAACATGTATAGACGCAGGCAGATGTCTTAACTGGCACGTTTAAAGTTCTCGCTTGTTTTAAAATCGCTGTGTATTAAACTGTGCGTATTTTTGCGGAAGATAATGTTTATTTCTTAATGTGAGTGGTGAAATTCTGCAAGTGAATTTAATTTTGAGAGAAGTTTAATTATTCCCCCTAAACCGTGTGCTTTGTGAAGTGCGTTTCTTAGTGTGAATGATTAATTAATCGGTGTTTTAACGTGATGTGCAAGTGATATGGACTGTGGCCTTGTCATTGGCTGAAAGGTTCCCGGTGCCCGTCCGAGGGTTTTCCTACAGCGAGGATACACGGAAAAAGTAAGTGTAAAATTTAATTTTTCTTTCTCAGCTGTAAGGCAAATGCATGCCCCGTCTACCCTAATCATGGAAGCCTTCGACCGAAGTTATTTCCTCCCCTCCCCCACCCTGACAAAAAAGTCGCAGAGGCCTTCAACGAAAGCGATGTTGAAAATTATGGCTTCAACTCCTAGACATACGTCCAACCAAAGTCCCTTTCGTAAATGACGTGTTTCCTGGTAGGTTTAGCTCCCAGCAGTGTTAATAGCCCTAAGTCTGAACATGTCAAGGCCTTCCGCCGAAAAAAAAAACGTAAGCCTAAATTTTTCATATTTAGTTCAGCCACGATTTGATGGCCCCCTCCTTCCAACAATTAATAAATGTTGCGTTTTGTATTTATGAGTTTCGTATGATTCTCAGTGCAAACAGCGATTATTTTCTTAAACAGCGTTAACTATTTGATCTTCGTAATGGTGAAGTGTCGTGTTTTCTTCGCGGTACGGACTGAACTATATTAAATGTTACTTAGACGAGCTTCGGCTTCAAATGGTTAATTATCATAATAAATCTCCATTATTTCCTTAAACAGCGTTAACCGGTTGATCTTCGTAATGGTGAAGTGTCGTGTTTTCTTCGCGGTACGGACTGAATTATATTAAATGTTACTTAGACGAGCTTCGGCTTCAAAGGGTTAATTATCAGAATAAATGTCCATTATTTCCTTAAACAGCGTTAACTATTTGATCTTCGTAATGGTGAAGTGTCGTGTTTTCTTCGCGGTACGGACTGAATTGTTAAATATTATTTAGACCAGTTTTGGCGTCAGAAGGGTTAAATGTAACACAGATAATGGGAATTGTAAGCCTGTAATATATTTGTGATTTTGTTTCTTAGTTTATTTAACAACACTTTGTGTAAGAGAGTGGTTATGTTACGTCAGATGAGAACACAAACCATGGTTGTAAACGATGACAAGGAGTCGTGACGTGTTTAAATGTGTTTGACCACTGTTGTGCTAAAAATAATTGACGCCGGATTAACCGGTCTTCTAACCTTGATGAAATAAGCGACGGACGAATACACTCCACCACGTAGCGCCATTCGATTGGTTGAAACGGTGATCGGTATAATTCTCATAGACGTTTATTTATGGTGATGCTAAGCTACATTTTTTCTGAAAAAATATTCTTCCTTCGCAATCTTCTTCCCGACATACGTAGACAGCTTTACAATGCATTAATTTTTTTTTTCTCCTTGCCGTTGAGTTTATCGATTAGCAGATTTGCGTCAGTGACACTATTTTTGGAAATTCATAAAATCGCTCCTTAGGGAAGGACGTTTTTTGCTAATGGAGATGCAATATCGTAACTCTTTAGAGCACGGTGGTAAATATTTGTACCGCCTGCTTTAATGCTAAATAACTTCTCACTTTACTTACAGCTTAATTTGACTTTCTGCAAGTATACGAGAAGAAAGTTCACTTTTTAAAGGGGTTCTTTACTGTTTCCTACGCTTCGTGACCCATAATGTGTAGTTATTGGTGATAGAAATCGATATATATTTATATATATATATAATTTTACACAGACGCCAACTCTGAAATGAGAATTAAACATAATTAGCTAATGAATGTTGCCCTTAAAACCTGAATAGACTGCAAACGAAATTAATTATGGAACTAAATTCAGTTTTTGACACTGACCTATGCATATATTGTTGCAAAACTTTGTACAATATAATAGAGCCAGAAATTACGTTTATTTGTGATTATTAATTTCTTTATAATTGTTGTTAATTTATCGCATAAATTTATAGGCGTTAATACGTAAATTTACTATTTCGGATACCAATTTTTTTTCTCACCACGAAAATACTGTTGGGCCGGAGTTAACTGAATGAAATAAAGTAATTCGTCTGAGAAGATTATTGTTACAAAGCTGTCATACTACACAGACTTCGAACTTTTTATTCTGTCCTTTTAAATATTCACAAAAAATTCTGCACACATTAAAATGGATCTTAGGGCAGAATGGTTTGGGGGTCAGGAAAGGATTCATCTAACTCAGGGTTTTGTGAACACGGTAATGAACTTTGTGGTTCCATGAAAGCGGGTAATTTCTTCACTAGCTTAGTATATTGTTAGATTCTCAAGAAGGACTCAGTTCCATGGATTGGACTCATTTAATCGAGAAAGTGTAGGACGATTTATGGATATATGAGGATGACGTAAGAAGTTGATTTAAATTAATTTTAAGAATGACGCCAGAAGGAACGCTAAAAGTATTTCGCTAAATAGAACTGTTTTTACGATACTCCAACGCGAAATAGACGTTATTTATGTTTAACAATTATCAGGGTACATCGGTCCATCGATTTTGGTTAACTTCAAGATTATTTTACGACACCCTATCCAAGTTTATTATAGTCTTTATCGGCTGTATATTTTACGATAAAATTATGTTTGAAATTGCACGCGTAATTCAGCTTTTGGCTGTAATTGTCGTAGAATAAAATACAAATTAATATTGCCGTTGAGTTTAAATGTTCAGAGTTCCGCGCGTAATTAAATATTGTTTATGAGGAACTGTAAACTGTTTTAATGTCTTCGGTAATAATTATACAGCGTTTTGAGTACGACAAATGTGTTTATAGGCCTTCTGCAAATCGCATTATAGCCTTAATAACAATATAATAATGGCTAGTCGTGTTGTTAAGAGCTGTGGATTCGTTTATTTAAACTTTTATGTAAATTCTTGACGTTTTCAATATATTTTTTGTTAAGATTACTGAATGCAGTTTGTAAAAGTTTCGGGTCTCGGACCGGATACAGGGTGTTAAACAATTTCCTCTTACCTGTAGAGGTTGTAGGTCTCGGCGGATGGGATGGCGTCTTGGCTTAGCTTCAAGGTGTCGTCGGAGGAAGCCGTCGCGTGATAGGACAGACACTCCAAAGCGACCTTCTGTTTCGCCATCAGCTTACCTGGGAAGAGTCAAGATAAATCTGAGATATTGCCAGTTATTGAGGCCGTTACTTCATTTTCTCGTGTCACTACATTATTATCAAACACAGGGGTGGCCAACCCAAATGATCTTTCGGGCCACTTTGGAAATGCATCATAACTCCGCGGGCCACATATAAAATTATATATCCCCATATTAGATTTAGATACACCGTAGACATTTTTTTGGAGTGAAAAATTGAAACATAATGAGTTATTATTATTGTGTTTACTATTATTCTTACATGTAAACATAGATAATATAATAATACTACTTTGGCCATTATAAAATAAATATATTTTGTAAAAGTGTGATGAATCTCGCGGGCCGGAAAAATGTTCAAGGCGGGCCACATGCGGCCCGCGGCCCGCGGGTTGGTCACCACTGATCAAACACTTGAATTCTGATTTTCTGAAATAGACATTAAAGATATTTATATAAATATAAAAGTATGACACAGTAATAATTTAAAATTAAAGGACAGAACAGTTAAAAGTGGTGGATTTTGAATTTAAAACAAAATAGTGGCGTGTCATAATAAAACTGTCGTGTCTCACCAGCAGTTTTATGTGTGATCTAATCGTTAGAGCGTCCCCGCGTAAATTCGAGCAGGCTTTGTTGCTTTCGTATTGATATTTAGATGAGAATGGAAGGAAAATCTACAGGATGTTCTAGGGACTGTTGTGCAGAAGTAACGCGGGTGATATTAGGGTGTGAATTTGGAATTTATGATTTCTGTGTTGTCAGATGTCTGGCGGGGGTTTAAATTGTACAGTTATGACAACTGACGATTAAACAACCGCGCGTCAGTTTATAGATCCAGCGAAATTTGAATTATTCGACCATGGGCTAATTTAATTATCGTAACCACTTATTCTTATTGCCACGGAGGTCTAGCGGTTAGAACGCTGCCTTGTAATCCTGGGGTCTCGGGTTCGATTCCCGGCGGTGCCCGAATTTATAACTTGTGTTGGGCAAGGCCGTGGTCTAGGCAACACGGAGTTTTCCTCCGTGGCATCCCAACAATTACTCCATTCACACACAGAAGAAGGCAATGGCAAACCACTTCTGGATCATCTGCCAAGAACGTATATGAACAGGTCCCAGTCCGAGAAAAGGATGGAAGGATCCTATTCATATGGACCTGTCGTCAGACAGAACACTAATAATAAATATAATAACCACTTCTTGTGGAACGCCAATCGCATGTAAACGTGACACTTACAAGCATTTTCATACATTTGGGTGTTGTGGATTCCTAGGCCACAGAATATCGCAAAGGCTTCGAATATCGATACATCGCAGTCTGAAAATGGATGTCCATTTCCCTGGAAAAGAAAGTTACAATAACAGATTAGCTCAGAACTTTTTCAGTTTCTGTGTTGTAACGTAGGATAACGTTTGATATTTATTGGGTTTCGCTCATGGCAGGAGGAAATGAATTTCCCAAACTGCGTCACTCACCTCGGATGATAGAAATTTACCACGGTTGGTTCCTGCTTTCTAGTTTTGCTTAAACAATGCGAACACGTGTTACTCTTTGATCTTTGAACGGTTGGTTGGTTCTATTTCAGAACTTCAATGAACTATCGGGGAAGGAAATAATGTAAATGATTTAACATTTCAAACGTGACATTTCGAAATAACAAAATATCGCTGCTTCTGAGAAATGGAGTACGACATGTCGGGAAAACATTAAAAAAGTATTTTGTCACTTAACAGTAGAACAAACAAACGAATAAATAAAAAATACTCTGAATGTAAATTACGAATTTATCTGCAAAATATTGAACTGCTGATGTAGACGAACGTTATCTGTTGCAGATTAAATGTCCCTTACTATACAAAAGTCAGTTTAAATAACGCAAATTGTATCACAGATTACATTTCTGTAATGAAGACTTTATATCGTACAGAGAATTTATACACAAATTATGACGTTCACGAGAAGAATTTTTTGATTACTCGAAATATCTTGTTCAGAATATGTCAGCTCACTTTAACATTGTTTATCGGGATTTTTTTATTATGGGATCGTGAAAAGCGAAGATTATTTCCATGGCGAATTTTGATACACCCAGTACATAACTACAAAAATTGTCGGAAGACAATGTTGGCGAACAGTCCGCAAACAAATATTAGGCGTTTCGTTTTTTTTTCTCGTTGGAAATTGGAAAAGGGTTACAGTGTTTGAAATTACGGACGTGTTTCTAAAGACGTCATATTTCGACGCTGAGCTACCGTCAGAATGTGGACAGGCGAGAAAATGAAGATCATTTGTTGGAGCACTTTTTGAACTGGTTGATCGGTGGGTTCAAACAGCTGATGTGACTCTTACTTTGTTAATTAGTTGCGCTACTCCGATTACAGTCTTTTGCCCATTAACTATGGGCATGCAGAGGATGCTCCTAGTCACGAAACCATCTTCATCCTCTCTCATCTCATGGTTCATCCACGTGGATACGTCGCCGATGTTTAGGATCTGGAAAGAACAACATTAACGTCATTTGACATCGAGGTTATGTGACGTCAGTCGGGAAAGCTGTTCGTCTTCGAATAATAATAAGAGATGAACATGAAAATTAAAGTATATAAAACAATAATCTTGCCTGTTGTTTTGTATGGGTGCGAAACATGGTCTCTCACTCAGAGGGAGGAACACAGATTGCAGGTGTTTGAGGAGGATATTTGGGTCAAGGAGAGAAGACGATGGGGCGTGGAGAAAACTGCATAATGACGAGCTTAAAAATCTGTACTCCTCCCCCAGTATTGTCAGGGTGATTAAGTCGAGAAGAATGAGATGGGCTGGGCATGTAGCGCGCATGGATGGGACAAGAGGTGTGCACCGGGAAGCCTGAGGGAAAGAGACCTCTGGGGAGACCTAGACGTAGATGGGAGGATAATCTCAGGCGGGATCTATGGGAGATAGGAGTTGAAGGAGACTGGATTTTGTTGGCCCAGGACAGGGTCCGATGGAGGGCTTTGGTTAGTTCGGTGATGAACCTTCGGGTTCCGTAAGCCATCTGGTTGGTTGGGTCCACTATTTGGGAAGCCTGAGGGGAAGAGACCCCTGAGGAGACCTAGACGTAGATGGAGGATAATCTCAGGCGGGATCTATGGGAGATAGGAGTTGAAGGAGACTGGATTTTGTTGGCCCAGGACAGGGTCCGGTGGAGGGCTTTGGTTAATTCGGTGATGAACCTTCGGGTTCGGTAAGTCATATAGTTGGTTAAGTGCTGAGGTGAAGTGATCGTGTCTTATTTTAATGTACTATTAAGGCACTTTGGTAGAAGGACCCACAAAGTTTTAAATCTCTGTTGACATAGGTCTTTCTGTGTTCCAGCTGACATTCGAACACAGTTTCTTCAAAGTAAAAGTCAGTAAACCTACTTGATATGGCGTGTTAGAGGATTGTCTGCTTTTCTGTATGTTTAGGTCTGCTGAGAACGAGGCGTTTTTGAGGAAATACTTAAATTGTTTTTATATTCGCCTCGCGTGAAAGTAGGTGCCGTGTTAGGCCGACAGCAACCAACTTAAGATTCTCTCGACGTTTTAGCAGATTTAGATCGTCATTACCGAGTTTAATTACAGATCGTTCAGTGGTTTTCGGAGATGAAACTTGCCAAAATGAGAGAGAGAGAGAGAACTTTCCTGTTTTCGTCAGCGTCTCGCAGTTCGTGCAAAAAGGCTGGGAAATGCTCTGACCTGAATTGTAAGTATCCCATGGCACTTTGTACGCTGGGTTGTGACGGTGCCCCACTGTCTTACTGCGAATGTGGGTTGTGTCGATTGGGAATTGTAAAGCGGGAAATATTGTCTCTTTTTTAACTCATACACAATTCCGTCATGAAACAGCGTTGATCAATATTCATACACCAATCCTTGCTTGTTTGTGTGCCCTGTAAAAGGCGTTTGGATTTTTCACGGTTACTACTTGGTTTATTTAAAGACACTTCATCAACTTCTTAGACTGTCAATGTAAGAAAGAAATATTTACAGCCTGTACCCCCTGCTCAAAAATAAGATTTGGGACGTCAAGATAATGGAAACGAATCTTGAATACAGAATCGGCGTAACATTGTTCTCCTCTGGACGTCGTCCAAGGACTTTCTGGGAAGTTTCTATTATTGTTTTCGGAGACGAAGTCTTGCAAACAATTCTTTTCATCTGACTACACTCACTCCCCCCCCCCCCATCCCAATTGAATGTGGGCAAAGTGGTTAGAAAACGGAACGTTGGCGTGTTTTTGCCCGTGAATTAACGGTCTAAGACGTCGTTTCCCAAAGCGTGGAGCGCGAAAGGATTTTAAGGGTAGAAAAATAACTCAAAATTGTCCAACAATTTTAACTGCTGTTGGATTAATTCTGATACAAAAAAAAGAATGAACATATTATCGTTAATACTGATAAATGTCGTAAGTTTTTGTATATTTCTTAGCTTGACATATAATTTTTTTTTATAAAATTCCTAACTAAAGCTTAATTATAATGTGTTTCTACCTCTTGTATACTCTGGAAAAAGTTTACCGACGTTTCAGAGACACCAACTGCCTCTATTACTAGGAGATGTTGGTGGAGGCAGCCCTGGCTAGTGAACATTTTGCGCTTTGAGACCAGATCGCCTCTACGTTCTTAAGATTACATTCGGAACAAGCGGACCGATACATAAAGTAGACAGTGGACGACGTATCTCAAGCCTTTATATTGAAGAAAAAAACTCCATTCTTTGTTGACATAATCGCTCAATTCCCTTCTGTACCTGAGGTCTGAAAGGTCAATCATCGCCTTGATTTTACTTCAGTGCCCTAAAAAGCTGCAGGGGGTGGTTTCAAAGACGACAGAGAATCAGGATCAAGAGACAGGTTTATTGTGTGTGGCATTATACTTGAGTTGCTTAGCCGAGAGGCAAAACTGACTATATCCAAGTCAGTCAAGCGACGATGTTTGCAAGGTCTGTTAAAATACGCTGTATTGAAACGTTGGTGACATGGAATTTGTATTAAGGGATATAGCGTTTATATAAACAAAATTATTTTATATTTTAAGGAGAAAATGTTAAATCCTTATCGTTATTAATCGTGATTTATTTACTTCCGAACGCACGGAGGTATTTAGGAAAAATTGTGTCTATCTGTTTGCATATTTCATCTCAGATAAAATAAATATTTTAAAATATGTTGAATAACTTATATTAAATATTAATAGTAGATGCGAATATCAACTAAGACGGTTAGTTGTGAAAAATACGTGTACTGTGTTGAAGCATACAGACTCGTCTGTCCGGGTAGTATGAATAGAATGTATTTGCGATAAACAAAAATTTCTCTAGAATGTATTTTAAAGAAAAATGTTAGTCCTCAAATATAGTCTTATAAAATATTTAATGTGTATCATTCAACGCCGTTCTAATCTATAGATGTTTCTGCGATACAAAATGAATTTGGCATGGGACTTACGTCGTTTTGCAACTCGTCTGATCTTTCTACTCGCAGGCACGTCACCACGTCTTGCTGTGAAGTAAGCGTCTTAAGATCTCTGTTGTAGATAAGATTCAAGTCCTATTGAAAGGTTTACTTTCGGGGAAACTTTATCAAAATTTCTTCATTTTCCTTTGAGACAACATTTCTCTATTTAAAGTCTTCTCAGAACATTCAGCGATGATAATGATGTGAAACAGCTTTTAGCTTGTATTTTTGTTTGGAAAAAATAAGGCATTTCCGTCTCTTGGTTATTTTCAAATGCATAAATTTTTAGAACAATGCAAACAACGCTGGAATAACTCTTAAATAATACAGCTTTACAGTCGCAATGAACCTTGTTCATTCTGAGGTACTTTCGTATTGTTTAGTGGCGAAAGTCGTGTTTCATCTGTTTCAACAGCAGCATGGCGCCTACTCTTAGGTTAGAGTCGATATTCCCACATAAATGCAAGACTTTAGAACAAATCATTAACTGCGACGCAGAAGACTGAAACTTTATAATTGGTAACGCGACTTAGACGCCGGCCAACAATTTGGCGCCTGAGCGTCGCTTATGAGCGGCTCGTAACGGTCAAGGCGGACGCCTTGGCCACTCCATTTTGAAAACAATTATCTCCGGCGTCCGGTACAGTCGAGTCCATAGTCTGAGTAAAGAGAACGTTCTGTTTGCGTTTTTAATGACCGAAAGTATTGAGTTCTTATTCAGTTGTTTCTCATCTTGAGGTGAAATTCGTCTTGGATGACTAGTATAATAGAATAGCTGTTAGTTTCCAGGAATTTTGAAGTCACTAATACACAGTATTATTTTCCCCAGTCTGTACTAGCGCCATTTTTAATACTCAGCCAGCATTCTTGTCGTCCCAACGTCGTGTAAGTTTCAGTCATAGAGTTACTGATAAGTATCACGATACACAAAACTGTAAGGGCCTACCGTCTGGAAAATGTAATTTCGACTCTCAAGTGGAGATGAAATATCCAAAATCGTAGCTTGTGTGTTTATACGTCACAAGATTTATTATTATTATTATTATTATCATAAATGAATTGAATTGAATAATTCCATGTATCCACCACTTTATAGGGGATTTACTTATGTGTACCCGAGACAGACCTTGTCCCTGAGGTACATAGCGCAGTGGCTATTTCCGAAATACATTTTGTTTTTAATACGTGTTACATGTATTATATAGTTTTATCGTGAGGGATGACTACATATCTTTCGAATGATGTAAGAAGATCCTAAAATGGCGGTTCTCTGAAGTTCCCTGATGTCGTGTTCGCCCGGGATGTTGGCCAAATATTTTCAAATTGACTTGGAGACAGTTCCAGTTTATCCTTTAATTATTGGAATCACTTTCCACACTCGCTGTATTTCAAGATCTTCTCCGTTTACTTCTTAATTATATTATTATTAATAATAATAATTAAGTTGCTGTACCATGTTTGTGGATAAAGAGAATACATTTATTTGGAAATATAAATTCAATTTATTCTTTGCATTATCGTGCAAGTCCCGTTAGAAATTTATGAATGAAGCTCGTTGCTGATGTAAGCGAAGTCTCTTCAAATGCGAGAGATAAATGAGGTGAACACATTTTGTTACCACGATTAGGCCCTGGGCTTCCGACCCACCGTATATTTCTGCCCTTACCCGACGCGGGAAAGAAGCTTTCTAATGTTTTATTCAGAGCAATCTTGTAACCAAACACAACCAGAGCTGCGCAGATATTCCCTCCACCCCTTCAGCGTAATACCAAGCTTCCAGTTTTGTCTCTAGAAGGGGTAGTATCCTTTGGGAGCAGTCTGCATCCTCTAGGAATAGAATTCGTTAAAAAAATGTGCGAAGTTAGTTTTTTTTTTAAATGACGCGCTAGTACAGCGTTCAGCTTAGTCTGAAGCGTCTCGTGTAAATTAGAAATACGCAGTCGCACGCTTCAAATGTTTCAATCCAAATGCCGAAGACAAATCTTACGAATAAATAATCATATAACTTAGTTTTCCAGCTTCAAGGTCACAACAGAATTGTACAAAATTGTAACACGAACAGCGGAACCCAGGCGACTGAAGACTGCTCAGAACTCGCACCGCTACGCTACCACAATACAGGCTTAAAATATGCTTGTTGATCGCATATATCATCAGAGATACGCACTGTTTTGAAATTGTCAGCACATAAATTAATATTTATATAGGATATGTACGTCGTGGTCTACCTTCATTATAAACTTTCATAGATCTCTGCTGTAACGGTTTTTATATTTATCGTGATCAGATCAAAAGCCACTAAAGATCTACGCGGCCATCATATTGTTAATTTTCAAAAACGCATACTTTTTCTTAAATGTCTGTTATCACCCAATGCAGTTTAGTGTCGGGACTGGAGGGTTTCGTCAGTCCCTCCATGCAAGTGCTGTTTATAATTATTCTGCCCAGAGGCAGAGCTGATGTTTGTTTTAATTTTAAAATATTCAGGACGGCGAAAAAAATAACTACATCCTCATTCACCGGAAGGCTTTCAGTAGACCTAGAGGTGAAGGTACTATCGACGTAATTGCCTGCGAATCCATAACCAAACACTTATTTTGAAACACGCACACTTACGTATGCCAGACAAACAAATATTACAAAGCGGATTCTTCATGAAGAATCTCATATGGTCAAAGAACACTGGCCTTTTGTGGAATCAGAAGGTTCATTACCATATTCACAAAAGCCCGCAACTGGTGCATATCCCGACACAGATGAATCCAGTTCAAGCCTTTAAATTCTATTTTAAAGTTGTTTTTGTAATATTATCATTTAAACTATGCCCAGGTTTTGAAAATTGTTTCACATATTTAAATTCTTTGGTTAAAATTTTAATATATCTCGGATTACGAGATGAAAGTTAACAAGCATTCTCTGAGTTTAATTTGGTCTTAAAATTTTTTGTGAATGTAATTTTCATCTGTTATAACCGTTCCCATGTCTTTAAATTCTACGACATTTTCGAAGGATTTAATATGTGTAAATTAACTCTTTAAAGTCTTGTGGTAACTATACGTACCAGGTGCTTTAAAAATCAGTAATATTGCGTTTAGTATTTGTGTGTTTCGCATGATTCTAAGTGCAAACAGCGACTGTTTACTTAAACAGAGTTAACCAGTTGATCTTTGTAATGGTGAAGTGTGGTGTTTTCTTCGCGGTACGGACTCAATTCTTAAATCTTAATCAGACGAACTATGAATCTCACTGTAACGGGAAATTATTTACTTTAAACAGCGTTAACCAGTTGATCTTCGTAATGGTGAAGTGTGGTGTTTTCTTCGCGGTACGGACTCAATTCTTAAATCTTAATCAGACGAACTATGAATCTCACTGTAACGAGAGATTATTTACTTTAAACAGCGTTAACCGGTTGATCTTTGTAATGGTGAAGTGTGGTGTTTTCTTCGCGGTACGGACTGAATTCTTAAATATTTCGACGATCTTCGGCTTCACAGGGTTAAACGTATTGATATTTTATCGTACCTGGCCCGTAGCTGCAACGTAGCGAGCGATTTGCGCCAAGCGTGATTTGCAGAGTTCCTCTTGTTTCGGACGGAAGACGAGGGCCTCTTCGGCAGCTGCTCGCAACTCGAAAATTGTTGTAAAATGGATGTTGAGCTGTAAGAGTCGAACGGTCGTATAAGTGACCTGTGCCAGAGGCCTTTCTTCAGTGCCTTACTGTTACGTGCATAGCGAATAAGAAATTTGCAGACTAGTGGTACACTGTTTACATGCAAATACGGCATTAATTATTTGAATTTGATTTATTTTATGTGTGACAGAACTATCAAAGCAGTCTGAAGATGGCCGTATTCTGGGCCGGAGTACCGTTTAGTCTGCTAGAAATTTTCCGACGTTTCAGAGATACTTGCTGCCTCCATCTTCAAGGCGTTGACTCGGCAGGTACCTCTGGAATGTCAGTAAACTACTACCAGACTAAACGGCGTGTATTATTACTACGTTTACATAAACTATGTTTATTAAAGTTTTATCACTTACTTTATATTATTTTACAACTCAGATTTCTGAAGAGATTTCTACATTTCATCCTCGTGCATTAGAAATTGTCATTTCGTTAAAAGAAAAAAAAAAATCCTTTCCCGTGGAGTGAATTAAGTAACAAGTCGAAGGGCTGAGCGTCTTTAATGCTAACAGATTCTGCGACGAACTCGATAAAAGGATGAAACGTCTTGAGCAAATAACAAGAATTAAGACGTACCATTAACTCGGGTTTGCTCTATAACTTGATAAAGAATTCATTGGCGTGCAAGCGAGAGAGAGAGAGAGAGAGAGAGTGAGTGGGAGAGAGAGAGAGAGAGTGTGTGTGAGAGAGAGAGTGAGAGAGAGAGAGAGAGTGGGAGAGAGAGAGAGAGTGGGAGAGAGAGAGAGAGAGAGAGAGAGATATGAAACTTACCCTCGGCTGGAAGATGTCTTCGATGTTGACGTTTTTACTCTGAGAAGTAGAAAGAAAAACAGAGAGAGGAAAAGATACATCCCAGAATCCAGTAGCCATCGCCACGAGACACATCCATCTTAATAACTCAGTGGGGGGGGGGAGGGGGAGGAATTCGTTCCACAAGCTGTAGTGGTAATACGATCAGCAGGTAACGTGCATTCCCAACAAGTAATTTCAAATGTTGAATCCCGACTGAAATCATTATATGATTTATAGTTCTTTTTTCAAGAAGGGCGGATCGTTCTGTACGGTGTTTGTCAATCGGGGGTCCGAAAGTCGTGACTAATGACTTACCGAAGTGAGTTATATATTTTTTGTGCTGTCTTGTAGCAAGGTTTAATCTTATTTTCATTACTTTTTGTATATATATCAGTTTACCAATATTATATTTTTGTATTTGAAACTGTATTTTACTATGAATTCGATTTATGAATATCAGAGTTTGACCATGGTTCGTGAGCTCTGTTATCAAAAAGGGTGCATTAATATAGAACTGAGTTACTTATGGAATGTATCTCGTTTTTTTTTTAATAATTCGAGCTGATTTTTAAAATAGTGGTCTAAAGAATTTGTTTGCGAATATAATGTATCGTCTTATTAAATTTAATAAAGTAGAGTTTAACCCTGTTCAGAAGATAAAGAAGATCATTCGGTTAATACTGAAACTAACCTCTCTCCTGCACAGTGGTTTTCTTTCCTGTATGGTCCTGTTAGGACGCTCAAGGATTTTCTCCAGGTGGCTCTGTAAAGTACACAACACAGTTGTGTAAGTATGTACTGTGGACGTTTGCTCGCTGTATGACCCTAAAATTACTTAGGACCATATGCCATGGCAAAACAGTTTATTCATCATACAGAACTTAATTGCGTTATGGACTTATTTTTTATGAAATTTTCATTGGTCCTTGCTACTGGAAATCCCTGATAATGAAACGTCGGTAAACTTCTATCAGACTACACGGTGCTTCAACCCGGAAGATAGCCATCCTCGGATTCAGTATCTGAAATATCACATGAGGTGTTTTTGTTGCAGAGTTAGAGAATTTGGCTTAGTCACTTGTTTGCTGCTAACTTAAATTCATATACCTAGTTGTAGGATCATCTAATTTTTTTCCGACTGTGCCGTTGTTGTTCCCTCCGCCCTGAATGATTTCTCGGATGTTTTCGCCGCAAAGCAACGATACAACTTTTGCTTTGGGATCGCTTCCATAAGCTATTGTGTGTGACATGCAACAAGGGACTGGATTTTGTACGTCTGTGTCTCAGAAGAAGCGAGTTTTAAACGTCAGTGTGTGAAACATGAGCAGGAAATGAGCACCTCATAGGATATGACGTAATCATCGTCATCATGATCATGAACCCTTTCCTGATTACACCTTAAGGTTTGTTCCAGCTCATAAGTGCTCGTGAAATTAAGCTGTGTAGACATTTGGTAGGGGTCCTTGGACGAGTGATCATCCCGACGCAAGGCGTCTGCCTGTACAGGATAGCACAACACACAGACAGACGCGGACAAACATTCATACCTTGAGCAGGATTCGAACCGACGATCCCAAAGGGTTACTAGCCAAAACATTTATTATGCACAGAGGAAAAGAAATGTGAGTTTAAACGCCATTTTGGTTGGAATATCACAGCAGCAGAAATGCGACACATATATGGGAGGATAATATTAAAAAAAATGTTTGAAAAGTCATGTGTAATTCTGTGTTATGAATGTCATCTTCATCGAGACTGCTACTTGACGTCAACAGATACGCACAGGATGGTTCTCTCGTAATACGACGTAGTGACATCGCCTACCGTCTGACAGCTACCAACGATTATATTCGGGAACGGCAAGTGTAAAGGTGCTTGGGACTCACCGCCTCGCAGCATTCGGTGTCCAGGAGGAAGACGGCGCATCGCTCGCACTTGAGAAGATCGCGGGCCTCTGTCATGATCTTCGTCACCAGACATTCCAGGTTGTTTTGCTCCTCGAAGATGCTACGCGCGAGATTCAGCAGTATCTGTGGAAAAACGAACATATCTTCTGAACATGCCACAGGAATAAAATTTGTGCCGCCTGTCTGCAATATTAACCCTTTCATAGTCAAATGGTAACTATATGTACCACCTGCTTACACATCAGTCACTGTTCATGCTATATTTATGTGTTTCGTATGATTTTAATAATAAACAGCTGTTATTTCCCTAAACAGCGTAAACCAGCTGATCTAAGTAATGGTGAAGTGTGGTGTTTTCTTCGCGGTACGGAATGAATTCTTAAATTTTAAAGTAAGCTTCGGCTTCGAAGGTTTAAGTCTTATGGGTTGTTACTTGCAACTTGGCAAACCGTACAAAGCCAGAGTATGCATTTCTGTTTTTTTCCCCAAGTGGACTGTAATGTAATTGTGTAACCACGTGCCTTGTCTAAGATAACAGACCATAAGTGAAGCAATAGTTTACTAGTTTTAAATTTTGCTTTTGTTAGGATATTACAGTGCGTTAATTTCTGTACGTTATTTTCACAAGTGAATAGCATGAAACAATAATGGAAATATTTTAACATCAGTCTGTCCACAAGTATCTGCTTGGATTTTGACAAAATTTTGTATTCGAGGAAAATTACGTTTTGCTTTGTGTCATAATGTACAGGCCTTATCGTGAAGTTGCTTTCGGTAAAATAAATAAAACAGACCTCATTACGTCATACAGCTTTGATTTGGAATACATTTTGACATAATGATTATGTAACTGGATAAAAGAAAAACATAATTTGTGAAGATGGAACTAAAATATTTGGAAAAATAGATTTATATCTTTAATATAACGGAAGAGCCTTTGACTTTTTTTGTTAAGGAAAGAAATGCGTTTGTCTGCTCTCAGACTTAGTAGAAAAGGGAACCTTGTCACAATTCTGCTGCTGTTAAATGCGTGGTTGCGATGTAGAAATAAGATATTACAGAGATGTAACATTAAAGATTTAAATATTAAGTTTTATCCTCAGAAACCAAAAGGTTGTTGATCGTTGAAGTAAAGGTTTTTCACTTTTTTCAGAGCTGTAACGTGCGTTTTCTAAATCGTTGAACTCTTATATTCGGATAAGATCCAAATTTTGTCTCGATACAAGATTTTTTACCAGAAACAAGCAAACATCAAGACGACCGACTGACAAAGGATACATTTCAAAATACGAGTACCATAATTTGGGGTTCATATGTCAACTGTTACTTAAATGAAAGAGCCCTTTAAACTGAGACTGTATGAAAATTTACTTTAAGATGTGAATAACAACTTTTTGATGATCACGAAGCTCATACGCATAATATTTATAATATTTTAAAAATAGTTTTGGTCCTCGAAAGAACCATGCAAGGTCATCGTTAAAAAGTTAATGGATAATGAAGAATATTAACAAAATATTGCCGTTTATTGACAGAACCCACCAAAATAAAAAGTTACGACATCTTTATGTAATCCCCTGTTATAGTATAACACTGTAGTTCGTGATACACATTGTCGAAGATGTGCTATAAAGAGTTAAACCAGTTTATAGTAAATTAGCTCTTAAGTCTGACGAGAATAATCAAGTGGGAGCGCAATTCGCACTTATATCATTGTTGGACGCAGAAATGGGGGATATTGGATTGCGTAACTGTTCAGAGTAATTTTATGATCAAAAGAGGGGAAGATTTTCAGAATAAGATCTTCGATTCGTTATTGCTTACCTGATTTCTCCGAAATTCCAGTACAGACATTTCAAACAGCTGAGCATTCTGTATACCGATTCCGCAGAATGTCAGGTACCTCTGAAATACCTGAAAATACAAAGTCAAATATTTTAGAGGCGACGTCTTTGTCATAATACCCGTAAGAAATATAAGATACGGTATTTTTATAAGACAGGGAACTTGGTTGTAAAATAGTAATTCTAAAAAAAGAAAAATATGTCTCTGAGCCTTTTTTAGTTACGTGTACATCGAAATATTCGAGACTCTTCTGCCTTGGGTAAAGCTGACTGAAGCGCGTAGCAAGTGCATAATTTTTATATAGGCGAAGTGTGAAGGCATATGCGAGCTTTTAGTTGGAAATCAGCCATTAAGGCAATTTTCAAGGCCGTGTCATAGCTCAGATGGTTAGCTGTCGGCTTTGCTCTAGTAAGAACCCCCCCCCCCCCCCCCCCCCGAGATCTTCGATTTTCTCGTCAATATCATTCCATCTCTGCTCCATATTCATTCATGTGTCATGGGGGTTGGACAATGGGGCCCTTAGAGCCCACAGTTCCACACAGTCTCAGCCCATCACAACAGCAACAAGAAATCATATTCCAAGAAGAAGACATCAGTTGAGGCTCCTCCTAGAAAAATCTTGTTCTGTCTCAGCGTTTGTTTGTAGGAGCTCCGAAAAATTCGAGATTCTAACGACTAACCTTCGAATATGTGAAAATTCGGAAATTACATTTCAGGCCATCTATTCGTCTTCGTAGTCAGGAGGAGGCTTCATTGTTTTCTGTCTCTATGGGAACTGTGTCGTATTTAACGTCTCCTTCGAGGCATTGTACAGACTTCACGCATTTCACTTCTGTCAGAGAAGTTGCCGCTACTGCAAGGGTGCACGTAACTACACATTGTTCATGATTTGTATGGAGTGATCATAAACACATATTAGGTAGGTAGCGATAAAATTATGGCTTCATATTTTGTACCAACTAACTAGGAGACGTTCATATAAGAATAGCTTAAGCGAGGTCTGTTTTCTGTGAAAGAACAATTAATTATCGGAAAATATGCGAAGTGATGACGGAGAATAATTTAAAGATACGTTTTAGTGAGATTTCACGTTTTCACGGAAGCGAGTAGGAAGTTGTCTATGTTCGGAAAATGTTGTGCTGTGTAGTCTGGCGGATGTTTACCGACGTCGGTAAACATCCTTCAGGCTACAAGGCGCGACATCCAAGAATACTGTCATCTTCAAGTGTTTTAGTGTCTGAGTCTGTAAGTGGCCTGAAGAATTTCGAAATCCCTCTGATACATCTGTCTCAGTTGTGAAATAGACTTTTCACTTGTTGCTCATGGAGATTTTTCTGAGCTCCGTAGATGTAGACAAATATGGCAGTCCCTTACCTTTGAGTGGAATGTCTTGAACAGTCACGAAAGGAATTTAACTCTAATAAATTATGTCTGTAAAGAGTCAGTTACTGCTAATTCTTAAAAAAAAGTTTAGAATAGCTGCGCCTCGTAAGCTGCTATTGGAGAAGGAAATTAATCTTGAAGCAGTACTTGAAACAAACGCGGACAGGTAAGCAAGGACTGAACTATAAGAAGTTTTTAGACGAGTTTCTTCTATTAACGTTTATCTTTTACTACGAACAAAAATCCATTACTCGCTGTACCTAAACTTATAAATTCCGTTGTTTAAAAACGTAGTACAGGTTGTAGATAAAAACTTTCATATACCCATGACTTATTTTTCGTATATTACGTAATTATTTCAAAAATACTTAAGATAAAACTTATATGTCTCATTTTATCAGACCTGTTATAGCTTAAGATGAGTGTCTTTTTAAATCTGGTATGTTCTGTCCAGCGTTCATGTAAATAATGTGGAAAAGTGGAAAAATATCAAGGAAACTAAATTAGCATGTAAAATTTTAATACATCGATCTTAAGGTAGATTTCGTCTATAGTCATAAAATAGGCTTCGGAAATAAAAACTGATAACTAACAGACATAACCTCTACGTTATGCACTCATGAAACAATACTAGGAGATAAACTGTTGATCTTAACTTTATTAAGTTTATTCAGAAGTTATCAGTACACGGTAGTCTAGCGGTTAGAACGCTGGCCTTGTAATCCTGGGGTCTCGGGTTCGAATTTATAACTTGTGTTGGGCAAGGCCGTGGTCTAGGCAACACGGAGTTTTCCTCCGTGGCATCCCAACAATTACTCCATTCACACACAGAAGAAGGCAATGGCAAACCACTTCTGGATCATCTGCCAAGAACGTATATGAACAGGTCCCAGTCCGAGAAGAGAAAAGGATGGAAGGATCCTGTTCATATGGACCTGTCGTCAGACAGAACACTAAATAATAATAAGATGAGGTGGTCTAGCGGGTAGAACGCTGGCCTTGTAATCCTGGGGTCTCGGGTTCGAATTTATAACTTGTGTTGGGCAAGGCCGTGGTCTAGGCAACACGGAGTTTTCCTCCGTGGCATCCCAACAATTACTCCATTCACACACAGAAGAAGGCAATGGCAAACCACTTCTGGATCATCTGCCAAGAACGTATATGAACAGGTCCCAGTCCGAGAAGAGAAAAGGATGGAAGGATCCTGTTCATATGGACCTGTCGTCAGACAGAACACTAAATAATAATAATAATAATTCAGAAGTTATCTGCGCTAAAGAGTTACCTCAACGTCACGCTTGGTGAATTCTTTGGTGTCGTTTGTCTTGTTGATGATCTGAGCCACCCCGATCACTTCTCCCTCATAGTTGCATATTGGCATGGAAAGTATCAGGTTGGTCTTGTACCCGGTCCTCAAGTCGATCTCGCTGTTGAACCTGGGATCCTGAAACAACAAACACGTTCCAGGTTTCCACAATTGCGTGCGCGTATGAAGGTTAACTGTTTTATGGGATGTTGAACCATGTAACCTGGCAAAATCCCCCCCACCCCCCTCAATGTTTGTGGCAGTAAACACCTCTGAAACGTCGGTGAATTTCCACTAGACCAGCGTTTCTCAACCTATGGCACGCGTACCACTGGTGGTCAATTTTCCGTCTTTTATGGAAACCGGAAGGTTGTTACGTACGTGGAAAGAATTCACGACTGGATCCTGTCTTGGGCCACTTGAATCCAGAACATTCCTTAGACCGTATTTATTTGATAAACATTTTAATATTATTCTCAGATTTATGCCTGTCTCCAAAGTGGTCGTTTGCATTCCCTCTTGCGTGCTACATCCATCCGCCAATCGATCCACCGATAAATTCGTTTCTTAAATTGGATGACGAAACACAAGACATATGAGCCCTACAAAAGTTAATCTAACGTTAGGTTTATATTTTATTTTAAAGTCTAGCTTTCCGTTCATGTTTTACTTTAATACTCAAGTTTCCGATGATACTTTATAACATTACATAATTCGCAAATAAATATTATTACAGTATATATTTATGATTTTTTGTTTATTTAATTCGAGTTTCCAAGGTCGCGTTCCCCTATCCCCATTAATTCCATACTATATTAATTTCGTACAACGCGGGTTCACCGAATGAAGTATCCCCCGCGTTGAAAGAGGGATTAATGTGCCATGTTAAAATCTTACTTGTTGCATCATTGGACTATCTGACGTTGCTTCATCGTAATTAAACAGCCCCTAAATCATCATCATCATCATCATCATCATCATCATAGCTTCTGCTTAGCATGAGACCTAAATATGGCGGAGATGGCGAAACATGCAAATGTGTGTGACTTCGAGGAAGTTCTTGCATATTTAACAGCCGTACATATTAACAGTTGGAAACTAAACTAATTCGCTTGCAAATTTACTGCCATGAAATTGACAGAGCTAATTTCACGGAGCTACGAAGTCAACGCGAGAAAATGTTTTTGTGATACGGCAGAGTTGATGAGGACTTCTATTCCGTAAACTAATGGGTTTACGTTCCGGGGTCGTAACGATTAAGGAGAGGGTGTAATCGATAAATACAGAATAAACGAGAGATCGCAAAAGAAAAGATTATGAAGAACTCAGAATTTAAACTTTGAATACGATATATTTGTCATGAGGCTTACGACACAGAACCATATCATAATATGATTGTTCTTTTGTCTGTTCTGTATACTTTATATTTTGCTGTTGTTAACTTGTGTAAATATTCTGAGTTTATTTCTCAGTGCAGTACATGATGAACCTTCCTTTGCTTTACTAACATCGAAAAATTTTCCTATCGTACTGCGTATCCAATGGGGAAATCACGTTTCTTACTCCCACCGTCAGACGTACATATCCGAAAATTCCGAACGGGTTTAGACGAAATTTCATCTACTCCCAGAGGCATTGGTAAAATAAAGTCTGTTTCGGAATGGTTATGCTTAAGAGGAAAATTAACTTAAATAAATATGGCTGTATTTTGGGTTGTAATGAAATGTAGTCGACCTGAAGATGGAGGCAATAAGTACCTCTGAAGCGTCGGTAAACTTCTAGAAGATTACACGACGCTACAACCCAGAAGTCAGCCATCTTCAGACTCACCGCCTTGAAAACCTCAGATCCTACTCAGTCGATCTTTGTAATGGTGAAGTGCAGTGTTTTCTTCGCGGTACGGACTGAATTATATTAAATTGTACTTAGACGAGCTTCGACTTCAAAGGGTCACACTCGCGTTTGACATTTGTTCAGGACACAAAGAACACGTCTCACGAAAAAGATGGCTGTCTTCTGGGTCTTTGTCCTGATGATGGAAGCGGTAACCACCTCTGAAACGTCGGTAAACTTCCTCCAGACTACACTGTGTTACTACCCAGAAGACAGCCATTTTCAGACTCACCGCCTTGAAAACCTCAGATCCTACTCGGTCGATCTTTGTAATGGTGAAGTGCAGTGTTTTCTTCGCGGTACGGACTGAATTATATTAAATGTTACTTAGACGAGCTTCGACTTCAAAGGGTCACACTCGCGTTTGACATTTGTTCAGGACACAAAGAACACGTCTCACGAAAAAGATGGCTGTCTTCTGGGTTGTTGCCCTGATGATGGAAGCGGTAACCATCTCCGAAACGTTGGTAAACTTCTACCGCCCATCACGGCGCAACAACCCAGAAGACAGCCATCTTCGGACTCACTCAAATTAAAATGATTATATTTTTAAGACGGTTCATAGTTAAAACGAAACTGACAGGTCACACAGAACTTAGGCCGTTTTTGTCCGATTATCTTGGCAAAAGTATATTTTTAACTGAAATAAATAAGCATTAGAAAATAAAATATAAGACCGACAGCAAAAACGTTTTGATAACAGGTCTGTTCCAGGTTATACTACGGAGGTACCAACAAAAATTAAGCCTGCCTCTGACATCAAAATTAAATCGGAATCCTTTCAGTAGTTTCGAAGACGAGGCAGGACAGACAATACCTCTTCAGTATGCAATGAAGCCATTGACTTTGCTCAAAGGACTCGTGGACTGCCCTTTGTTTCACAGAGTTTCAGTATGATGATATAATTCGATTGACGTGCGTGAATCACACAACGCATTCTCGCCACGTTTATTGTGTTACCCAACACAACTAACACTGCGTTCCTGGTATACGTCCGTGGTTTAGTTAACAGTTACTCATGAGCAGTCCTTGTTCGAATCCCGGGGAGAGATTAAAAGTGAGTCGAAAGACGTTTGATGTTATCGTGACAGCAAGGCCGCGTCGATACTGGTCTTGTGGGTAAAAACGTCGTGTGGATTTATAAAGTAAATGACGGCGTTTCGGAGTAAATTACCGCTTCTATCTTCAGGACGATGTGTTGTGTTTTAAAATTTATCTATGTTAGCAACGGAACGTACCCGAAATTAACCGTAGTCTTCATTGTCACGAATTAAGTGTCCTTATGTGTTCAGTCTTTAATATCCATAGTCGATCCATCTACTCAGAGGTCTTCCTAATTCTTGTTTTCTGTTACGAGTTCAATGTTTTCCGGTTATGGCATTTTTCGTTATGTATGTATGTATGTATGATTAGGTCTGATTCAAATGTGTAAGTCTGTCTTCAGTTTATTTTGTCCTTACATTTTTAAAGAATAAAGTGATATAGTTCACACATTTTATGAGATACGTTGTAAAGGAAGGAGACAACGTGAATTCTTAGGCGTGGGTAAAGGAATTGGTCCATGAATCTCACATAAACACGATGTGAATGTGTTGCTCATATCGCCAAGTGTGTAGACCAGTTGCCGGCTATTTTTTTTACACGATAATGAACCTTCGGGTTTAATATAAAAAGAACATCGTTTAATATCTGGTAAAAATCTGATAAAAATGTACGCTGGCATAATGTATGAAAATTGTATTTAAAATTATTTATCGTTTTGAAGCTTTATATAATTATATACACCTGAGGATGGTTCTTTTAGGAACTGAAACATGTCGTGAAACATGAAAAATGATGGTCTAATGTAAAATCGAATATTTCGATAAAGAACATCATTTAATATTTTAAATATTTTAAAATGTTAATTATTGTAATATTTTAATATTTAATAAGAATTTATTTTGATTAGACGGACAAGATTTAATATATACCTAATATATAAAAAGGGGAATTTCTTCACCAGACAGGCGAGACTCTTGGGTTCTGAAGGACTCAGTTTTATGGAGTCAGTCAGACGTGCAGTGAAACTGCGATGCTTTATGGCAGTCGCAAGACAATATGACGCAACATTTTGCAGAGTTGGAGGTCGTACATCCTGCACAAGGCCAAGCGGTTCACCTTGTGGCATTCACGGGTTGGCAAATGAGAGCATCTCGGCCGGTATCCAAGTCTCGTGGACCAATATTTTGTGTACTGAATTTGAGATATTTTCCAGCTTCGACGTGAAATGTTATTTTAAAAGCGTCAAAGATACTTCCATCTACGTAATTTGAGGTGTTACCGATTAATAAGGACATATCTTACACCTGGAATACTTTACTTTCAAATAATTTCTATCTAAGACGTATTTTGTGCAGAGGGACGTAAGTAGTTGTACATCTATTAACCTTGCAAGCCATACGTTTGCTGTGGAACGTATATGGAGTAACTGAACATAATTCAGACTGACAAAGAGTCGTAAATTCTACCACAATAACTCCACGATTACCTTATCACCATGGTAAGTGATCATAGCCATTTTATATCATCACCTACGCATAGAATTATGGCTATATGAATGCGCCATACACGCAAGGAGGTTACCTCGAGCCATTGCACACGCTTGTGATCTTTATATGGTCCATAACTTCTTCTCTGACCTTTGTAACAAACATTAATATTCGCCAACCTTCGAACGAATGGATTTATAAAGTCTGAGCCTCGTAGGAAAATAGAAAGTTTAATAGCCGATTTATTAATGATGCTTTCAACTGTTTATGTCAGTGAGACGATGATCGTGAATGATGATTTGTTATGGATTTAGAAAAAAATTATATTCGTTAAGAAATTAGATGGAAAATCGCCCGTTAAATATTAAATAAAATCCGAAGGAACACATTTATTTTATTTAAAAATGAAAACTATTATTTTGCTTAATTGCAGTGAATTATTTAAAAATCAAAGTTAAACAATGTCGTATAACAACAAAATTAATATAATTAATTATCTTTGATTAATTAAAAGAAAAGAAACACTATTTAACATATCCCAATCTCAAATATAATCTTATATCAAGGTTGTAATAACTGTGCTGCGTTGGAGTGCATGTATGTTGTAGGCCTTCATTAACAGCGTTACCATGGCAACGATTATAATTTTATCCCATAAAGTTCTAACTCCCTTTAACTTCAAATGAACACCGTGGCGTGACAACTAGGCCGTGTGACCAACTGCGCACGCCCACAGCACACGAGCTAAATTACTCTCTCTAGTACTTAAATAGACATCAAGAGCACAGGATTTGCAGGATTAATATTATAATAGGGTTCGAATCGTTCTTGGATGTCTTTGTTGAAGAAGGCAGTCCCTAGAACGTAGCACATTCTAGAATCGTTTTTATTGCCTTCCGTTTTATATAGGACCTACACCAATTCTAATAGCGTTTAACATAAATTTCATACGTCTTAATGAGGATTATATGACAAGAAAGGACCATTTTTTAATAGCCTGATAATTTGACACTGACCTCGTAGTCAGATTTTATTATTATTATTTAGTGTTCTGTCTGACGACAGGTCCATATGAACAGGATCCTTCCATCCTTTTCTCGGACTGAGACCTGTTCATATACGTTCTTGGCAGATGATCCAGAAGTGGTTTGCCATTGCCTTCTTCTGTGTGTGAATGGAGTAATTGTTGGGATGCCACGGAGGAAAACTCCGTGTTGCCTAGACCACGGCCTTGCCCAACACAAGTTATAAAATCTGGCACAGCCGGGAATCGAACCCGAGACCCCAGGATTACAAGGCCAGTAGTCAGATTACCAATTCAAATTACGTTACTGCTGTGTATGCTAAGATATACACTGTACTGATAGAACATTTCAATTTCTCCAACCTCCGTGTCCAGACAGGCTCTGAGGCCCACCCATCTTCCTGTCCAATGGGCACGGGGGTCCTTTCCCGGGGGGTAAAGCACGGCCGGGGCGTGACGCTGACCACTTCCCCCCCATCTAGTGCCGAGGTCAAGAATGAGTAGGAGCTATATACCGCCCACCTCTCCCCCCAAATGACCCACATGGCGTGTTTCTGGATGGTTTTACTTTACTTAATTCCTTCGAATTATTCCCTCGTCTGATTCAGAACGAGATCTGAAGCCATTTGTAATTAGTAGAATTTCTAAAACGGGGAATCCGCCCACCAAAAGACATACCTACACAGTGAAATACAACATACGTGTCCCTAGCGAGGGTCGAACCCTCTGTGTCACTGTTAAGACGATCCAAGAACGTACACGATGTAAATCACGCATTTTTTTAAATTGTAATGAATTATATTAATGACTGTGGCCATCTGTCAGCAAGTTGTTGGCTGAACATAAACCAGTTTCTAGCAGTCACTACTGCCATGTAGGTTAGTGTTAAAATTCACTAACCTAGTCGTTATTTAAAGACTTTCATGGCCGAATGTGGGTGAGTGAGAGAAATTCAGTAGGTCAGGTATTCTCTGTCGCAGTTTGAAGTGTCAATTACTGTATTAAACGGGCAGCTGATGACGAGTTATGTTTCTGACGCCCATACTCGAACAAGTAAATACGTAATGAACTGACTGACTGACAACAGACGGACGGGCTGACTGGCTAACGTAATATCTGACTATCTAACTTAAAACTTTGCGTACCGTGTAGTGTATTAGAATATAAAATAAGCAAACAAACGCGTTTCGACCTCAAGACCTCATCATCAGTGGCAAAAAGGAATTAATTCATATAATCAAAAATGTTTTTTAAAAAAAATAAATCATGAAGTTGATTATATGAATTAATTCCCCTTTTGTCACTGATGATGAGCTCTTAAGGTCGAAACGCGTTTGGCACTAGTGTCATTTATAGTGTTAATAGTTTGTTTATTTTATTGACTACCTAACTGGTTGATTGGATATTTGGCTGTTTGATTAACTGGCTGACTGGCTCGGTCACAGTCCCACTAATTACTGAATACGTCACAGATTTTTGCTTGAAAATTTTTTTCACTGTTAATGAAATCGGAAGTTCTGTCACCAATATAATACAAACAGGATATCGTAGGTGTATCAGTGTCAACGAGAGACCTACCATACAGACATTACTTCATAGTCACATTTAGATTTTTTCCAGGGTACATTTTTTAGTGGTACTATCCGATTTTTAAAGGGATATCTGAAGAATTATCGTTCCGTGGAATTTTCTGATAACAATTTTGTATGTTTTTCTTACTTTCCACACGCGTGCTACATTCCCGCCCAATTAACCCTTACTGATTTTACATCAACATGAATATCAGGTGTAGGATACAAGTTTTTCTGTTTTTATCTACGTCGTTCTCTTGTGAGTTTAAATATTCTTCCGAATACGTGATCAATGTGTTGTTCTCCTTTGCGCGAAAGGAAACATTTAATTAAATACTTAAATCAGAAGTATAATTTTTATACACATTTCTTGTTTTAATTTGAAGCACATGGAGTGGCTCACATCCGTCGCAACTCGAGCAATTTATCTTGGTCAGTAGACGACCCACACTGTCACCGGACTTCCTTTACTACGCGTCATCGATTTGAAGCTTAGCTGTGCTTTCCTGTGGGTTATTCCTGGAACGTGTGGTTGGGGGTTAACGCCCGAAATATGAGGGCAAACGGTTGCCACGCAGTCTGAGCCTTGGACGGTTCAGGTGATGTCAAAATAAAGGACCTAGGTTTCAAATCTCGCTCAGGGCTCGTCTGTATTATCGTTTGCAGGTGCCTTGCAAGGATTTTAACCGAATGACTGTGATAAGTTTTATCAAAGATTCCTATCTTTTGGGTTGTTGCGCCCGTGTAGTCTGGTAGATGTCCACCGACGTTTCAGAGGTCATTCTGCGGCGAATGCCCTGATGACGGACGCAGCATGACCTCTGAAACGACGGTAAACTTCTACCAGACTACACGGCGCAACAACCCAAAAGTCAGCCATCTTCAGACTCACCGCCTTGAAAACCTCAGATCCTACTCGGTCGATCTTTGTAATGGTGAAGTGCAGTGTTTTCTTCGCGGTACGAACTGAATTATATTAAATGTTACTTAGACGAGCTTCGGCTTCAAAGGGTCGCACTGGCGTTTGACATTTGTTCAGGACACAAAGAACACGTCTCGCGAAAAAGATGGCTGTCTTCTGGGTTGAATTCTTCATTCGAAACTCGAACTGTTGATGTTTACTATTGAATTTCTGTTATCGATAGCTTCGATTCGAGATAGGCAGAGTTCTTAGCATTTGTTTGCATCGTGGGGAATCTCAAAAGGACTCTCTTAACGACTGACCAAATTCCGGACATCAATTTTAATATTGTCGTCCCTTACACACCGACATCTACGAAGCCTTATATTTCTGACACTAACCTAACCTAACCTAAATCAACCTAGCCTGACGTCAGCAAACGTAACCAAATATTAAAAATCTTCCCCGTAGCTTCATAAGTCGTACTCCTCGCCAAATATAATTAGACTGATCAAGTCAAGGAGGATGAGAGTGGCAGGGCATGTAGCCCGCGAGGGAGAGAAGAGGAAAGCGTGCAGGATTTTGGTGGGAAAACCAGAAGGAACGAGACCACTTGGAAGAACTAGACGTAGGTGGGAGGATAATATTAAAATGAATCTTAGATAAATAGGATGGGGCGGTATGGATTGGATTCATGTGGCCCAGGATAGGGACCAGTGGCGGACTCTTGTGAACGCGGTAATGAATCTTCGGGTTCAGTAAAATGTTGGGAATTTAAGTGGCTGAGAGATCGTTGGCTTCTCAGGAAGGACTCGCCTACATGGAGTAAGTAAGGTAGGATACTTTATCTATGAGCTAAGAAGAATCGACACCGTACTTTGGGAGAAGTGTCCTTTGACATGGACAGTTTCACTACCGTAGGCTTCTGCCGTAAAAGTCGCTTGATCGCTAATTCGACGGTCAACAAGCTCTGACGACCAGTTGACAGATATACGTCATACTGACGTCACTATCTCTTCCATCCAACAGGTTCTTTTTATTGATACTCTTTGAGGTAAAGGGGTCTAACGACCGTTTTAGTTCAAAGTAAATTTTGAGCGGCACACATATACAAGGTCGTTAAGACCACAGAGTCTGTGGTCTTACCATGAAAGCGGACAGGTGGTTGAGTTGTCTGTTCATTACATACAAATTCGCAGATATTAGCTTCAATCCGCCACAAAAAACACTGCCTCTTATTAAGTATTTCGCGTTTTATGATTGTACGTGTGTTCCGAAAAAATATGTCAAAGGGAATAATAAATGAAATTCGACATCAGGTCGGTGGTTGGACCGCCAATTTTGTGATAAGGGTTATCCGGTTTCGGATCTCACCGGAGACTTCCCTTATCATGGTTTTTATTAGTACCTTCAAGCAAACGCTAAGACACTGCCTTAAAATGGTCCACGACCACAGATTTCCACATCCTGATGCAATTAATATTTTAGAATAATCCGGTCATTCGGCGCTATGTAACTTGTGAAAACTTGTGTAACTAACAAACTAACACCACTGTACAAGGTTCGTTTGAAAAATTGAATTTTGTCTATGAGGTAATGAAATTTGAAATTTGATCAACTTTATCCTATCCTGAGGGACTTCAATCCGTCCTCACATCGTTTTATCTTGTTAACATTATATTCTCTCCCACACCTGTGTAATCCTGTACTCCTTTTCCCTGGAGTTTTACAACCAAAATTTTAAATGTATCCCGATCATTGTGTCATACTTAATTTGAGCTTATTACGATTTAGATTACAAACTAACCAATTAACTATCCATCTGCATTGAGCAGATCCCTTCTTGAGAAGATACGCCCAGCTAGCTAGTCAAGAATTTTTCGAAGGTTCATTACCGTATTTACAAGAGCCCTAGAAAATGAGATCACAACTATAAATTGTGAAATTTCCAGTTTTATTGTAATGTTTTTAATTTATCTTTTAATATTTATTAAGTCCAAATATCTACCTTAAAAAATGTACTTTAAACGCGTGTTCGGCCAGCAAAGTCAGAGATTATACAGTTGAGAAAGTGTCGTTAAACAAATAACGACAAAACATAAATCAAGAAGCGATGAAAATCGTGTGTTATCGAAGTAAACACGAAAATAGAGAAATGTTGTAAAACTCCTCGTTGGTCGCACTTTTAACGTTTCGGGTTGAAAGTTTCGTCCACACTTAAGCCCTTATTTCCCTGAATAAATTTGCGAGTCGCTTTAGGGTCAACTGCTGCCATGGGAACGAAACAACAATTCTGCTGACTTAAGTGAAGCTAGTAAAGTTGCTTTTAAAACAGGAAAAGTGACAGGAGTAAGGTAGCAACTCCATCTGGAGGGAGACAGTATTCATGCCAGCGAGGAGCAGGGTAACCCAGCACGCCAAATGTCGCGGCATCATAAACCCAACAACCGTTCTGGATATCATAAATGATACACAAATGCGAATATACAGGGCGTTCTAATTTAAATGGAACCCGCAATGATCTAATTCCGCGGCGGCAGTCACAGCGAGTAACGCAATCGAATGCCGGCGCGTGAGTTCCGAGTCACGTGAAACATCCTGTGTAACGAGGCGTGTTGAAATCGTGCACGGCTTTGAAATACGAGCAGAAACTTCGTGATTTTCTTCAGAAAAGTCCATGCGGATATGGATTCGTAGAATCTAACTTGGTCAGTAATTTAATTCCGAAGGACCATCACCGGGAATTCTACACTTCGCTAGTTCAACCCAATCCACCTACTACTACACTGTTCAGAGTTTTTTTTGATGATTTTATAAGTATTTCATTGTTTCCGCATGTGTGCTACACGTCCTTCCCAGCTCCTTAATTATTTTAAGACGATCAGGTGAAGACCGAGCACAGATCTTATTTATTTAACGAGAGTTTTCTTTTGCGAAGTCGAGTGTATTTTAAATAATAGGTTAGAAATAGTTTGAAACAAGTGGTCGTGGCTTACTTTAAAGTACTGTCTCAGTTCTTACACCGAAGGGCTGTGATAGTCCACGGCAAACTTGGAGAAAAACACCGATTTACAAATCCGAGATGCTGGTTACTTGGTCATCGCTCGCTGTTAAAAGATTTTGGCCCTTACGTGATAATATTTATGAATGTGCGTGTTAAAACCGCTGTAACGGTGACTGATCATAAAAATGCTGAAAAGGACCTTATGGAATAATATTTGGCCTGCAACGTACATTTAATTTTATAGTCGACCGACGTTTCAGAGATACGTACTTGCTTCATTCTCCTCCGAAACGTCGGTAAACTTCTACGAGACTACATGGCGCAATATACCAGAAGGCTGTCGTGTTTAAATAAACTATGCGTTTTGCTGGTATTTAAATCAATGAGGGTAAGATAACCGAGACATGTCAGACAAGTGAAATGAGAAATGCATTGAAAATTTTGAGCGGAAGATCACAAGGGGAGAGACTACATGGAAGAGTTATATTAAAACGGATCTTAGGAAGGGCGTGGAGATGGGGATTTGACTACGCCGAAATGACGGATTTTGTGAACGTGGCAATGAATATTTCGGGTCTGTAACAGAGGCGGGTTTCTTGATCAGCTAAAGAAATAGTGACAAAGTTTTCGCATTTGATGTGCCAGTTAATTATTAAAGCACGAAGGCAGGATCTGGTTCCGTGTCATAGAATACGACGCCATTAATGCCCGCTCCGAGTCACTCCTCTGACATTTCTGAAGGCACGAACTTTCATCTCTTTCTCTTAGTGACGAAGACGACGCCAATTTGCTGAATGCGCTCTAAAAAAAAAAAAGTACCTCATTCACTTTGTGTCTTCCCGTAACAGCGATGGAACAAAGCTGAAGGCTGACATTTTTCTAATCTTGTTTGGGTAGGCGTATTTCTTGTGATACACATTCATTGCTAAAGCGAAGTTAAAATCTTCTTCATATTACATTTTTGAGCAGTTACGTCAAATGATAAAAAAAGGGATGTTTTTGCACTTTTCATGCAAAAAACCCTTAAATTATAACAGTATTTTACACTTCTATTTTCACTGACCCAACCCTTAGCGAACAGGGGTTGACAAAATGTATACTACAAACGAATTAAATCCGGCCCGTATTGGTGATGTTCAGATATAAATAATTATGCGACTATTTATAATCTTCAGACTCACCTCAGTTAAAACCTCAAATCCTACATTTATAATCGTTTATTTCTTAACATAAACCAAAAATTAATATAAATATTGTGACAGAAATGTAATTAAACGTATTTACCGATTAAACTTGTTAAATTAATAATTAGTTAGGAGAAAGACGAATGCCTTCACATCAGATTGTTTCTGATGAGTGTTTTAACAATTTTACATAATAAGCAAGATATCTTATTAACTCGATATTAATTATAATAGTTCTGTTTGTTATGATTCCGGTGTTTGGTTGCGCTGACGGAAGAGACATTTAAAAGGGCACGGATTTATGGGAAAAACATTGACCTATCGCTCTAATTTTTCGTTGTTTGTTCCTTGTAACGGTATTTTTTTTAATTTCATTGTGACAAATGTTTATGACTAAAATTTAATATTTTTCTCACTTGGCTCTTCGTTTCTCAGTCAATTCGAAACACCACTATCCATCCAGCTATTCTATTCCAGGTTCCGATAAAGAAGCTCCTTTAAAACTGATAGTAGGAGACTTTTTTTTAAAAATTTGGTACTGAGGATTTGTATCAGTCAGTGATGATGATAGCCCGCGGTCATTTTGTCCACCAAAAAGTCCCCACGTGGACACCATTGTATTTGATACCAGATCAGTAATTAACGTCCCCAGCAATGGAAAGGACTAATTACTGGTGCAGCTGTACTTTGAAACATTTGACAAGGATTTTGTGTATCACGATATATCCTCTGTAAGAAGGCGTCTCTACATCCGAAGGCTCAAAGCGGGAGCGAAAACCTAGTATAGAGTGACTTCGGAATAGTTTCTTAAGTATCCATTAAACGCGTAATTTTCCTGCGAACTGTTCAGTAACACTTTCCTGAACGCTTCTATGCGACGTAAGAGAGTCACTTAATGTAGACCTCCTCTTAAGTAGGCCTGTTCTATAATTCAAACGAGGGGGCATCTGAAATTTGAAGACGAGAGTTAAACGTCTATGAAGTCGAAGCTCGTCTAAATAATATTTAAGAATTTAGTCCGTACCGCGAAGAAAACACAACCCTTTACCATTAAAAATCAACTGGTTAGCCCTTTAAAGCCGAAGTTCGTCGAAATATTTAAGAATTCAGTCCGTACCGCAAAGAAAACACAACTCTTCACCATTACAAAGATCAAGTGGTTAACGCTGTTTAAGGAGATAATCCCTGTTTATAGCGAGAATCATATAAGACATAAATGGAGGTTATTAACGTTACTCGCTATTAAAGCATGTCGTACGTAATAGTTAAAATTCGGTTTTAAAGGGTTAGAGAAAGTGACCTACGATTTAGATGAAACATGGCATCTGAACTAGAGTCAGAGACAGTTAATCAATAAAATCTACCCTTGTCCCTTCAGACGATGTGAAGTTGCCAAGTCTGGAACCTGTCTCAACGGGAAACAAACAAGTCAGTTGGAATTCGATTAGCACATTTTTCTGTATTTGGATCACATGACGAAATCGTGAGGTGAATGTTGCAAAATTATGCAACGTTTCTGCAATCGTAGCAATTTATACTTTCACGGTGATTATTCTCCCTGAAGATGGCATCTGCATGCTTGCCGAAACGTCGGATGACTTTTTCAACATTCGACGCGCCTCGTTCTCGAGAGCCGCGAAAACCTATGGACACAGGAGAACTGACGTTACCTGGTAGGCGTCTTTGATGTTAACGATTTCTTTGCTTTGCGCCACGACGCCGGCTATACCGACGCCGAATGGTATCCGGATCTCCTCGGCACGGGCTTTCTTTACGGCGTCTTCCAGCTCTGCAACAAAGAGAGGGTGACTGCTATCAGAACGAGAGAACGTGTAATCACAGTAGGCTGTCATATCCATGAGCATCGTAATTTTTAAGCTTAAACAGTGTAGATACTATCTAAGTAATAAAATCAGTGAGTGTAGCACAAAGCACGCAGAAAAATGCATTCCACATTTTAGTCTTAGAACTTGAAAAAAGGGATACTTGATAGACCTAGACGTAGATGGGCGTATGATGTAATCAACCCAAATGTAAAGTCATGACATGGATTAGACTATGAAAAGGACAGATATCAAATTTAAGGCTACTGTATCATCAAAGTTGGGTTTATTGCCAGAGTTACAGTCCAGATTAAAATGAGAAACACATATAAAATTTTATCAGTAAGACATCGAGAGAAAAGTTCACATGGGAGACCTAGATATAGATGGAGAGGTAGGCTAATTTAAAAGCGAATGGTATGAAAGTGGAAACTGGATTGTACTTAATAAAAGAAACACAACCAAAGACAATGACAGGCTTTTGTGAACACAGAAATGAGCATTTGGGATTATGCAAAAGCTGAATAAATGTTATTTTTAAAAGGAAAATCCTTCACTAGATATTTCGATGGAAGGACACGCGAGCAGACATACAGAATGACGTAGATAAATAACCAAGAGTTAAACAATGTAATGTAGACGCCTGATTTTACGAACCTGTGGAAACGATGTTCCATATCGATTGATCGATTTACATTTTGGAAAATGTAAATCGATCAATCGATATGGAACATCAATGATATTTTATTATCTTAATTATAAGAAATTTTAAATATTGTGATAAGACGGATTAAAATAAATAATTGTTAGAATATTCACAATATGACGCAATTACACTATCTTATAAATGGACAATGAATTAGTGTATTTAAAAGTTATCTCATTAGCCAGTCTGTAGGCTAGCCGAAATGCCATTCATTACGTTCTTGTGCAAAACAGATTTAGGTCCGAGCTGGGGGGGGGGGGGGGGGTTCCCAAATTTACATTTATCGACTTCAGAATTCCATATTATTATTCTTTATGCTCGATTGTGTATTGAGCTTATATTGCTATAGCAACAGACATCCATGCGCTAAATTTACCACCGGAAAACACGAGCGCCGACATTTCACACATTGTCGACCTGAGCATTGATTAATTCGGCGGGCCACAGACACGTGAGTCCTGGGACTCCCATCCCCCGTTGCTGCTTTAAATTACTGTCAAACCGGCTGTAAGGATCAGATCATGGAGTTCATTCTCCCTAATTATATTAGCGAACTGTTCGAGTCTGTCAGTGTGTCAAGTTAATAAATTACGTGCATTACCTCATAAAAGATCGATGGTAACTATATGTACCACATGCTTCAACACTCATTAACACCGGTTTGTATTTGTGGGTTTCGTAAGATTCTCACCGTAAACAGCGACTGTTTCCTTAAACAGCGTTAACCAGTTGATCTTTTTAATGGTAAAGTCTAGTGTTTTCTTCGCGGTACGGACTGAATTCTTAAATATTATGCACGCAGTGCGTGTCTCATTTCCCCCCACTTTCTCTCTTCTCTCTCTCTCTCTATGATTCTCGTGTCTCATTATAAACAGCGATTATTTCCTTAAACAGCGTTAACCAGTTGATCTCTGTAATGGTAAAGTCTAGTGTTTTCTTCGCGGTACGGACTGAATTCTTAAATATTATGCACGCAGTGCGTATCTCATTTCCCCCCACTTTCTCTCTCTCTCTCTCTCTCTCTCTATGATTCTCGTGTCTCATTATAAACAGCGATTATTTCCTTAAACAGCGTTAACCAGTTGATCTCTGTAATGGTGAAGTGTGGTGTTTTCTTTGCGGTACGGACTGAATTTTTAAATATTATTTAGACGAGATTTGGCTTCAGAAGGGTTATCCAGTTGATCTTTGTAATGGTGAAGTGTGGTGTTTTCTTTGCGGTACGGACTGAATTTTTAAATATTATTTAGACTACCTTTATCTTTAAAGGGATAATATTATTTTCCCCCTTCTAATTCTCCCGTGTCTTCATCGTCATTACTTATTTTTCTACCTTGCAAATATATTTTTCTATTTTATGAACGAAGAAAATAAATTGAGAGATGATGAGAAAATGTAAGATTGAAAAAAAAGAAGACAGAGAAGAACAATGAATGCAGAAGAGAGGAAGAAACGAGAGATTAAGTAAGAAAAGACGGATAGAAAGGCATTTTCATAGGAATAAGTGAATATGATGTGAGTTCGTTGTGTGTTCTGACGTGATTAATGACCGTGTAATATTCAACGCTGTGCCTCTAATTGCTGGCATGTACCGTTCAGATAGCGGGCATTCATTACGAGAAAGTGGTGATGAACAGAATAGAGACCAATTGGCGACAATTATTTTTTTTTTGGACAAAAGTGCGCGGGAGGTGATGTCGTCTTGTTTTTCGTGAACGTACTCTACGAATATGTTTTTGAGATTATTTTATCACACAGCAGACCGATTCTTCTAGCCTGTACGTAGCTGCTCAGATATCGTTTAGCACCGAGTGCACTTCGACGCTAATTTCCGCAGTCTGCGAGGGTGCGCGTCGGGTGATTAATCTTACCGGTATCAACGGTGACGTCAAAGAGTTTGGCGACGAGGTAGCGAGAATCACGAGGTCCCCTGGCGAGGAACAGACTTCCCCGATCTGCGTGCGTCAGAAGGCCTACGTTCACGAGGATCTTGTGACAGAGGACGTCGATGTCCAACTCGTTGGCTACGTCACGGATCAGCTCCATGAACAGTTCGCTCTCATCCATCAAGTTCAGCTGTTTCCGGCGGAAACTGCTAGCCACAGGCCTAGAACACACGAAACAAATTTGCGCGCCTGGTGACGTTTTAAGCTCTCGCTGCCAAGAGCATGAAGATGTATGTCTTCCAGGATTTTACACCGTGTAGTCTGATTGGGAAACCTGAAGGGAAGAGACCGCTGGGGAGACCTAGACGTAGATGGGAGGATAATCTCAGGCGGGATCTATGGGAGATAGGAGTTGAAGGAGACTGGATTTTGTTGGCCCAGGACAGGGTCCGGTGAAGGGCTTTGGTTAATTCGGTGATGAACCTTCGGGTTCGGTAAGCCATCTGATTGGTTGGGTCCACTATTTGGGAAGCCTGAGGGGAAGAGACCTCTGGGGAGACCTAGACGTAGATGGGAGGATAATCTCAGGCGGGATCTATGAGAGATAGGAGTTGAAGGAGACTGCATTTTGTTGGCCCAGGAGGGCTTTGGTTAATTCGGTGATGAACCTTCGGGTTCGGTAAGCCATCTAGTTAGTTAGGTAGTTAGTCTGATAGATGTTTACAGACGTTTCAGAGGTTTTCGTAGACTCCGTCATCATCAGGCGATGACAGCTCTGATGGTGGAGGATGTAAGGCCCTCCGAAACATAGGCCAATTTCAACCAGACTACTCGGCCCTCCATCGCGAAGACATCCATCTTCAAAAGAACACTTGTAAGGCTATAGTTAAAAATATTAAATATCGGAAATTTTTTTAGGACACGGCAGTAGGAGGACGTCTCCAGAATCATGTTCCGGCCGCTTTATCTCCGTGCATTGACCTCGTAGTTCCCATTGGACAGGGTTTGGATGGGTGTTATGGCTAACAGAATAACTCTTGTTTGCGATGAGAACCTAACCCCGGTCGTCCAACCCCCTAGACAGGCAGTCGCTGTACTGAATTATCTTTTTTTTTTTTAAGTACTTCCAAATTATAACGTGCTATTTACAGTTACCTATTCAATTCATTTAAATTATTTAAATGCTTGATAACAGCCAAATAAGACCAATTACAGCCAAGCACTGACAACAGTACAAAATAAAATATAATAATAATAAAAGTAAAACATTACAATTAAAAAAACAAACAAATGAACTAAATATATAAATGTACCATATTAATAATGATAATAATTCAATTAAATTTATTTATTGCATAATAATTCACAAGTAAATGAGATAAGTATTATGCCTACGTAATATAATAATTAAATTAAAATCAGTTCAATTATAAATAATACATGGATAAAATAAGAATAAACAAAATAAATACAGTTATGTAAAACAATGGCTGAGTTATTTCTTACGTGTTTCCGAAGACTGAAGATTATTGAAGGACAAAATTAAAATTTAAGCAGCTGGAATATACAAGAACAAATGGACAATTTATAGCTAAATTAGGAGCGTGTAATTACTAAAATTAAGGAAATCTGATAGTCGTTCATGTAGTTAAGATATTTTATACTTGTACCGGACCTGAAACTTCATTACGATGTTCACAAGACAGCGCCACTTTAATCCAATCTATCCTCACACCCTTCTTATTTAAGATGCATTTTAATATTATCATTCCCTCTGTGACGAGATTTTACGAATGAAATGATGTACGCGTTTATAATTTCTCTAATACACACCCATCTCTTTGACCCAATTCTGATTTTTGTCACCCTAATAGTTCTTGAGGAGGTATGTACTCGTAATTTATGGATCTCCACGTTACGTAATTCTTTCCATGTTACTCTTAGGCCTAAGTCCTGTATTTTAGGTTGAAAATTCTGCTCGTTAGTTACTTGTTCTGAAATATCCTCGTTTTCCCCCCCAAAGCAACATATTTGAGAAAACATATTTTCTACAAAACAGTCGTTGAAATTACCATTATTTTCACTTTAGAAATTACATTTAAATCTCAGTAAGTTTTACCGTTACAGTAAGAAATTTCCCATGATCTAAGATTAATGTTTCTTGTCGCACGGATTTTTTAATATATATAATTTACCTTTGTTTCCAGGGAAGGGGCGTCAACACTCGAAACATCATCCAGCCGAGGGTAAGTAAGTTCCCACATTCTTTGCATTCGGTAAGAGATTGAATTCGCTTGTTACCGGAAGAGACAACCGAGTCGCTTGAAATTTAAAACAACGGTACAATTTTTACATTGTATCACGTCACTTACCTACTGGGCGACTTCGCCCTCTTGATGGGCGAAGCGGCGAGCCAAATTTGGAAGAGTTCCGAGGTGATGGAATTCCTTTTACTCCTGGGGATGATAGCCCCGTTGTTGGTCCCTTGTCCGTCATCCTGCTGGAGACTTGCAGTAGAGGAACTCCGCGATCCTTCGTGACCTACGCTGGTGACGCTGAGGTGTCCTCGACATTGCAATAAGTTCTGCAAGAAGTCTGGATCCGCTTTCTCTAACAGCCATCTCTGTACGACCTGAGGGTGAGACTCGAGGTACTGTTCTACGTCGCTGTTGGACGACGTTCTGCTGACGCCGTAGAGTTCCTCCGAGACAGGATCTTTTCCAATTTCGCCCTCCATTACTTATTTCCACCCACAACACATGACTGAGTTGCACCGAGGTACTATCACACACGCCACTGGGCAGGTTTGGACCTCACCATAAAGAAGTGTGGTATAGATGGAAATATATCCGATTATTTCGGGAAATTCTGGTTTAGGGAGACTGGAGTCTTTGTTTTATCTCAACCCGGCTTAATTCTGTTGCACACAAAATGTCTGAATTCCAAGATTTTTTTTAAAATTTTTGTTAAAAAAAGAGGGTTAGATATCATTCAAATGCGGCTTCATTTTTTCGTGATGGTAGAATCTGCAGCGATCAAAGAATTATGACAACACGTTTAATAGAAAACTTCACAAAACTTATCACTGTCGAGGCGTGAAGGTTTTAAATTTAACGACAGCTGAAGTTTGAATAAGTTGAAATGTAATCGTCGATATTAAATGGATTATAATTGTTTTTAACGGAGTTTGTCGCTTAATCGAAATATTCCATGTTTATGATGGAACAAAACATCCTCTAGTGGATTTACTTAGTAGGAAGCCATTATTAATTTTCTTCGTCTTGAAGTCTGATGTAAGAACTTTGTGTCTTGTCCCATCTGGATCTAGAATTCGCCTCTGACTCCGATGTCGCAGCGTAAAGCAGTGGCGGACTTCCATAACTTATTTGCATCAACATTTAATTATCCATTCGCCTCTTTTACCGTTTCCTTCCTTATTCATTCCCTACACATTGGAAATCGTCTGGATCCGCGCTGTATTCAAATACGACCTCATCAGACGCAAACTCCCGCCATCACTTGTTTAGTTCGGCAGGACTCGACATATTGTTTAAGGGAAATCCATTTTCAGAATTTAATGTTTTAGAGTAGCAATTTCTCATGTGTTGGAAAGCGTTAGTGAATTGTTACAGCTTCATACAGAACTCGTTTGTTCATACTCACGCGTTTACATAACGCGTCATAAGTTTTATTCATGATTACTTAAGGACGTGTACTCTACACGTCTACATTTACTAATGGTTTTTTAAACACGCAAAATCTAATTTTTATTTTCTGAATAAAGTTCTATAACCTCTTGTCGAAGATAGGCAGTTGTTTTTCGACAAATCATTTTATATTTCTCTTGAGAACGAGACAGTCATTGAAAATGGTTGGTTATATCACACATAGGCCGACGCCCGTAAGGAATTATGTGACAAATATCTTCATTAATTGAATTCAAAGTATGAACGCAGTTAAAGAGATATTCATTTAATGCACTAATATTAGTCTTCATTTGAAGGTTGATTTCGATACGCGAACAAATATTTTACGTCGCTTGTAAAATCTTGTACCGAAAACTGCTTTTTAACATTCCTAGAAATGTCAGATATTTTTCACAGAGAATCATTGTTTGGATCACAGTTTAAATGCTCAATGGATTCAACCCTTTAAAGACGTTTTCCGTCGGCGCTTGGAGACGTCGCTTAGATCTGCTGTCGAAACTGTGCCAAGAGGTGAAGTCGTCGCCGGGATTTCGTTTCCTTTGAAGTGATGATTTGTGATGATCTAAAATGATTTAATTCCAGCTCGGTCCTTGGTGACATTACTTCATCCATTACGCCTCTCGTCTTATGCGAGCATGATTTGCATCTGCAGAGAGAAATCAGAACATCATACGCGATTTTCCGTAGATCGTGCACACATTAAAGGAGATGTACCTAAATCTATGATAACAATTATGGGGTGTTAGTATATTCATATAAGATTCGATAAGCAAAATACTTATCGAAACACACAGGTATTTCACATGCGCTAATTTGCGTATGTGTGTATGTGCGTATTTTTTTTATGTGTGTTCGTACAGACATATGCATGTACGCATGAACGTATATGTATATATGGCGAGGGGGGGGATGTATGTATTTCCATAAATTCATACTGTTTTTCATAAAATTACAGATAATAACAGAGGATATATATTTTACGTTGATGTATTATTATTCATCATTTCAGGACACTGTATTAAGTGGTGTTAGGATAGTTCCGACGTCCTCGTTCGCGCGGTCGCCATGTTGTTATTTCCTGTTGAAGGAAATTTAAAAGTGAGAGGTTTTGGTACATTAAATTCGCCAAATGTCCACAACAAATTTGATCAGAACACGCCTAGTGGTTCCGGAGTTGAGACGTTGTTTATTCAGAGGGGATTTATATTTATATGTGCGAGTTATTGGTAGTAGTAGGAGGCATGGAATGCGGAAAATATTATTCAAAACTTGTTTAAATAAGGTGCTGATATATCCCTGCTTAAAGCCGTTGTTAATGCATACATCTGTTTGGATTCATATGCCCATAAAACTCATAGGATTCTTATGGATCTGTAAGTTTCTCGGGCCAAATCTTTTAACAAAAAAAATAGCCAACTTTTCTTTCCTTAATTTCCTTGATTTTATCAGAACTCTTCCGTGTTGTTCTTGTCTGTTGTCTCATCAAACTCTGTTATTGCAATAATGTTTTAATTTAATTCTCGTGAGTTTACTCAGATAATGCTGCTTATAATCGAAAATCTGTTTTCTCTACGAAAGTCCCATTCACTTATTTTTCTTTTGTCATAAACATCTTCTACGCTACGTGGTTTTTCTCCAATTTCTACTGCAATTATCGGAGTCACACCCAGATATCTCAGTCCGCTCACTTCCGCGTAATTAACCAAGTTAATTTGCTTGTCTACCAAGACGAAAATGAACTAACTTTACTAACACATTTCCTTCTTGAAAAGGTGATGGAAGTTTGCCTAATTACCCGCCTGTAATGTATCGCCAAGATTCTCTACAGAGTTCACAAAAGCCAGCCTTCAAACTATTTCTCGAGCCACGAATCCAAAGTAATATTTTCTGTTGAGAGTTTCCGTCTCTCTCGTTCTACATTCCCCGCCACTCACTTCATTATCCGTACAACTAGCTTCGTGACTCGTCAAAGTTGACGGGAATAATTAATTTTTATGTTTAACATTATATTTATTTATTACAGCGTTATCTTTATAAATCCCATTGAAAGTTTTGAATCTATAAAATCTCTGTGTTAAGTAAATTAAATGCTAAAACGTCTTCACAGCGATTGAGAATAGGTTTCTGCCAAAACCAGTCTCCCCCAGGCCTCACCGTAGGCACCACCATAGCCTCGTTTACATTTGTTGCCAATGTGACAACTTAATTTAAATTTCACCCACACCGCACGAACGGCGTATGTGTTCCGTCAGGCGTGACGGACATTTGCTATTATATAGAGAATAGATTTCCCGTCTACATAAAGTTCCTTTGAACTTGATAATTCTACATAAAACGAGAAGAATGTTGAAACGTGTTTATAGAAGTCGTTCCTAGAGCAGAAATAAATTTCGCAACAAGAATAATTACGTAATGCAGAACAGTCACTGGGTGTGAAGTCAAGGAAAGATGAATGATAATTTCTTTGAAAAATTGACAGGGCATTGATGGGTGGAGGGGATTTAACCTACATCTGTCCTGCCGATTTTACAACAGAGGTCACATAACCCCGGGGACTTTAGATCTAATTTATAATTCTACTGTTACCAGCTAAGAATTAACGTGATTGCGTTGTTTGTTGTTACTTAAACTATTACAAAACGGAGACAAAAATAAATTAATTATATGCAACGAAAGGGTTTGTCTTTTATGTACCGAAAATCTATCCTGGAATTTCTGCAACAGTGGCACATAACGACTGTGATAAATAATTTTAGAGGAAGATAATCAGGAATGCGCGTAATGGTTTGGAAGGAAAGCGGAGGAAAACCACGAGAAATCTTAGTCATGATATCCAGAAATACCGTCCGGGTTTGAAACTGCTTCATTCTAGATCACTCCCGGTAAATCACCAATTTTTTTTCGGGCATCGCAAAACAGCTTGACCGCCTTGCCGAACGGATCGTCCACACAAAACGCCTCATCAGGCAGTTGGGCGGGGGGGGGGGTGGGGGTGGGGGAGATAATCTACTCAGTTGCAGTCTGTTTACATTATTAATGGTCAATCGAGCGTGTCAACAAAACTGATATGTTTCCTTCATGGTAATATTTTCTATGCACGTAGGCCTACCGTCTGGCGAGAGCTATTTCACGTTTCATCCTGGAGTGACCGAGAGAGTTAGCACAGGGGTAATGAGTCATTATCGCGTTAATGATTTGCCCCGTTCGGATCCTGAGTTTTCCATTGTTTTCCTCGATCCCTCCAGGCAAATGTTGGGATAGTATTTTTGAAATTCGCTAGACAGTTCTACCTCAAATTATAATGTGCGTTTATGGTACAATGTATTATTGAATTATATTGAATTAGGAAGGATGCGAAACGAGTTAGTCCTGGGTTGTTTTAAAGAAATTTGAAGGAAAGGTGTCTCCGAGAACGGATATCTTTAATTATTGATTTGTAGGTTATTTAACGACCCTATTTGAACTGCAAAGGTTATGTAGACGTATGAAGTTGGAATATGATAAAGTGTAAGGAGTTATTTGTTAACGAGATTTCCCGTGCCTTGGTTCAGAAGACTTTGCTGGAATTTTCCAGAACAGGCTGAGAAAATCTGGTCAGGACAATTCGGTCTTCTAATCGTAGATCGCCCTTATACGAACTACTGCATCAATTGCTGAGAGAGTGGAGGTAAAGCTCCACGTATTCTTAATCTCGGTCTGTAGGTTAATGCGAGTAGCTAACTTCACGTTCCGTCCTGGGAGTCATTACATAAGAGGCTCGGTACACTCCCATTTGTAGTCTGGTAATGGCGACGAGACAAATAATGTCTCTACTGGGAATCAAACCACGGTGTTTCGGAGAGTAGTATGTAATTTTGCTGACAGAGCTGTTTCATCTCGCTGCCTGGGAATTGTGAAAGTATAAAATTACACGAGACAGCGGCAAACGTGTTAATTATTATAACCCTATGTTTCTGCTGTATTTGCGAGGATTACTTCATGAATTTCTATGCCTTGTATTTCTATAGCCGGTCACTAGCCTAGGTTTCCTCTGCTGTAAAACACAGTATCTCCAGGTATACGACAGTAGATGCTCTGAAACATTTATCAGCTCTGTAAGAAGGAATCAGGCTACAAAATTGATGAGAAAATGAAGGAAGACACAGGATAAAAGAAGGAAATGCGAGAAAGGATTAAAGTTTAAATAATTTTGTTCAAATCCCTGTTTCAGTCGTTTTGTAATTTAAGGACACGTATTCTGGGAGTTGTGCCCTACTTATGAACGTTAACAAACTGAAATAGTGAAAGGAACGTAATTTTGTGATTCAGCACGTACAGCTGTGCTCTGCTGTTCCGAACTTGTATAACGCCACTGGAAGGCCGTTACTAGAAGTATATTATAACTTAATCACATGTAAAATTATACCGATCCGTTGTTTATCGTCAGTAGACCGAATATTTTGCAGGTTGTCATATAGTTTTTAAATTCCCTAAAAAATATTTTAATAAATGTTAGGTCAAGGCTCAGTATTAAATGGAAAAACTATTGTTTTCACACACAATATATGGCAATACGCTTAAGTACTTTGTATCATCATTTTATAAAAAAAAAAAAACTTAAAATGGAATAACATTTTCTAGGGAAGGGGGAGTTCTCTAGAAGATCAGAGGGGGGTGATGGAATAAGAAGTAATGGGCCTTTAGCCTAGTAATATCAAACATTCCATCCTGTTGGCGCAAATTAAAATAGGATTAGTGTATGCAGGTGACGAGAAAATGTGAATTCCTTTTCTGGAGATCCAAATTATAAATGAGAGACGTTGGGTCAGACACGAGAAAATGTTTTCCGTCAACGAAACACATTCTATTTCCAGGTACTCGCTGCTGGTATAATCACACGTAATCTTAAAACCTCGTGTTCTAAATTGGTAGTTACATAATACCACGTGCTAGATATATTTACGCTTTAAAACCAAATGATTCTCACCTTAAACAGCGTTAACCAGTTGATCTTAGTAATGGTGAAGTGTCGTGTTTTCTTCGCGGTACGGACTGAATTATATTAAACGTCATTTAAATGAGCTTCGGCTTCAAGCCATCTCGACACAGGTTTTCCTTGGTTTTCCTCTGTCTTCAAGCAAATGCTGAGATGGTTCCCAAGTTCCAAGTTGCCACTGCAAGCTTCTCATGCAGCCCTCCCGATTTAAATTAATCAAAATTTACCACCCCTTAACGCCGTCAAAATTTACCCCCCCCTCCCCTCAGTAGGAACTTCTAAATTATGTTTTAAACTTCCAAATTAATAGCCTCAGCTTTCTCTAATACAAAATTTCAAAATTCCGTCTTTTATGCCAATCATCACACTAACGCCTTCACTCTTACTTTATCCTTAACAGAAGGACGAGCGGGCATTGCCTGGGGACCTTCTAGCTATAAGATGCTCTTTCTCCCCCCCAGATATCGAAGTGTCTCTCACTTCTCCCCCACCAATTTCCTCTTTCTCTCTCTACTTAAAAGGGTTAACCAGTTGATAAGTGTAGTGTTTTCTTCGCGGTACGGACTAAATACGTAATATTTAGACGAGCTTTGACTTAAAAGGGTTAACCAGTTGATATTTGTAATGGTGAAGTGTAGTGTTTTCTTCGCGGTACGGACTGAATTCTTATATATTTAGACGAGCTTTAGCTTCGAGGAGTTAAACCGGAAATGTCATTACTCTTCGCAATTGATGATAACCGCTTACAGACACTTTTCCATCGCGAAACTCCTTTTACTATTGTGACTGATGAGTTCAGATACCGCGACATAACAAAAAGATTGGACCGCTGCCTTCGCCTGAGCAGGTAATTTATCACGCCCGTCAGTGAATGGAGTGTGAACACGAAGTTATTCACACATTTTACTGATTTCTGACACTCCTGTGATCATTTCCTTGTCTCAACAAATAAGCATGCCAAGTTTGGTGGAAATCGGTGTTTCGTTGTGTTATAAGCGAACAAATACATAAAAACAATTTCAAATTTTGTGTGTAAGGTGTTTTAGGCGAGTTTCGGCTGCAAAGGGTTAACGCAGTTTACTTGTGTTGAATTACAACGATAATTAATATTTGTAATAATTGTTTGTATGGTTTATTGGATTTTCTGTGTAACGAAGCCATTGGGATTTATCGTAAACAGCTCAAGGCATCTTAATCTCATCATCTAAGAACTGTGGGAAAATCCGGTTTTCAGAGCTTGTCAGGAAGAGACAACGATATTGGGTAGAGTTTTATATACTCACTGTCATGTCGTAATTCATTTGAATAAACGTCTTTGTATTTGTATTTTCTACCCATATAATAACATAAAATGCGGTAAGATTTTTCTGTTAATTTTCATTGGCGTCTTTAGCAGGTTGTAATTTTCTAAAAATGAAACTTGGAGTGAAGAAATGCACTCCATCTTTGATCATAATATGTACTTCAGTCTATTGTATAATCTAATTTATTCTAAGTGGGAAATGTAACGTTACTGTTTACGCAGTGATTCTAACGATATTAGATAGGCGAAGCTCACTTACTTGTCCGTTGTGTCACTGTGGCACGTACTCGATCACTGCGTCATCTACGGGCAAAGTCGGTTTATCGTTTGTCATCACCTGTAACAGAAATGCTTGGTCAGTACCTGTGTGTTACCATCTTGTGACGTGTTCTCTCATTATGTAAACATTAAAGCCCACTCACGGGTAAAGTCGTATGGCTGTAAGACATCAAGGAATCTTTTTTATTTATTTTATTTAGTGTTCTGTCTGACGACAGGTCCATATGAACAGGATCCTTCCATCCTTTTCTCGGACTGGGACCTGTTCATATACGTTCTTGGCAGATGATCCAGAAGTGGTTTGCCATTGCCTTCTTCTGTGTGTGAATGGAGTAATTGTTGGGATGCCACGGAGGAAAACTCCGTGTTGCCTAGACCACGGCCTTGCCCAACACAAGTTATAAATTCGGGCACCGCCGGGAATCGAAACCGAGACCCCAGGATTACAAGGCCAGCGTTTGTTTGTCTCAATTTGGATTATTTTGAATTGCATTAGACTTGTTTTTGAAAGATAAATTGGACCCAAATCCATGTCAGATTTTTTGGGGGGTTTGTGTTTGTTTCTGTACTCCATTCTCCGGAGCAAACAACTTCATTTTTCGCACCGTTTCCTTTTTATATTTCTCTTGGTTTCTGAGCTAAATAAAATATCTTCACTGGGATACGACAACGGACCAGGAAAATGATCCCTTACGCTGAGAACTCAAATTTAATTACAGTTCTCACTAAATGATTGAACCTAAGGTGGGTAAACGGAGTGGGACATGAAGGAGGTTTAGTATGTGGCCCATGTAACAGAAGGCATCGTGATATTTTTTATCAGTAAATCGACTATGCAACTGTCTGGGGATATAAGCAATGTATAATAATTTCTGATGGGGAATTCTCTTGGATAGCAGCCATACTTGTAAGGCAGAAAGAGAAATGAAAGGATAATAGTATCTTAGAGAAATAAGCTCTCAGTACGTGCTGTGAATAGATGTGACCAATAGCGAGCGTGAGTGGACTGACTAAGATTGTTTATTATTCAGTGATTGAAAAAGTGAGTTAGTTTTTCGGTCTATCAGTAAGTAAGCAATTATTCAATTCCTTTTTCATCTTGTTAACGACAATGGGTGTTGTTTTTTTTTCAGTCAGCGAATGATTTTTTTAGCCAGTCATTGTTTGCAGTCAGTCAATTTTTTTTTTTCCCAATGAATTGTCGATATTGGTCTTCAAGCTAGTATATGATAATTTCAGCCAGTCAGTACAGACGGATGACTTGGTGGCTGGCTACTCCCTGATAGCAGAGTTCCGTAGCCACCGTCTGAAACAAACAGGCGTTCAATCAGCAACCGAACGAGGGGCTGAGTCTCCTCCCAGCCACAGCGTGGCAGTCTGTCCTGGGGCCCGCGCTCACTATTGATCCGCTCAGCCATTCTGTCTGTCCGTCCATCCATCCGCCCACCAGTCGGCTGGGGCCCCAGGGGCAGGGGGTGCACGTGCTACCATGTGGGCAATAATCACCCTTCCTGAAACCACCCTTCCAACACCAGGGCTTTGACATTGTTCCTCGAAGATGGCGTAGTCTCGTGGAAGTCTACCGACGTTTCAGAGGCGTGTACTGTCTCAGCGACCTTGTAGAGGAGTTGGCTGTTACTGTGGCGTTGGTAACGTTGGTTACCACCACTTGCCACGGTCCACACAGTCTCTAATAGCGATGAGATATATCTCGATCAGAATTGTTTCGACATCTCGTTGGCCTGTGATGCTGTAGTATTTTTCCCAAAACAGCTGTTGTATTCATCAGTATTTGCATATCTGTTTATATTTATTGTTCATGTTAAGTATTTTTGCGTTCTCAAACATTAAACGCGCTGAATTATTTTTCCCCCCGTAGTCTACATGAATCGTGACACACAAGCTCGAAACATCGGAATCCAAAGTTGCCTTCCTAGTTTCTCTTGAAAGTTCTTCAGGCAAATTACAGTTATCATTTTAGCGTCTTTAAATAAGCAAAAGATGATTTTCGTCAATGAATAAATTTTGTTTCCTCGGGTACGTGAGATAGACTGGCTCAATAACATGTAACAGAAATTTTAGAAATCATAAGTTTGGTGCACTGAGAAGTCAGGAGATCTTGGCGGTCAGTTTAAATCGCAAAACTGTGAGTTCAGACGACGCAGAAAGATTTCTCCGTACTCATCCGTGCGTATGTGATGTTTCGCCATCTTGCTGGTATCACATTGTCACATGTGTTTTCCCAATAAAACTCTAATATATGCTGTATAAACCATTGTTATGTACTATTCAACATAAAAACGTCAGTCTCCTCTGCATTTGTGACGTACCGGATTACCGGCTAACCTCATTTAGCCTGTTTCGTGATTTTCCTCAGTTTGTTCAGACGAATGATGGAATAGTTTATCCAAGTAGGCCTTCATCGACTTCTGTGTCATCCTTATCTGCTACCAACACATGATCGCTTTCCAACCTGACTTTTGCTAATCTTGATACACTCCTGTCACAGGTCGGGCCGATAAATTATAGAGTATATATTTTTTTAAAAAATCTCGTTGGTCTTTGTGACATTCCTGAATTTCTGTAGGGTTTGAGAAGGGGAGAAATGATAATAAAATATGGCTCAGTCGGTACCATCTCAAATTCTGTTTCGTGACCTTGAGATAGTAAGTTATATGATCTGACGTGCGTTGTTGGATCAACCACCGCTAATTGATGAAGCGTGATAAGGCGACCTCTCCTATGCTATCATGTCAGAAGGCACTTTGCAGTAAGGGTCCTTAGTCACTGTATCGAACGAAATGGGTCGAACTTATTTATCAGTCTGGTAAGACACCCACAATTTTAAATATCTTTTACTCTTCGGAACTGAAAGGAAAAATTTATCGAATCCATGTTCTTTATTTTCTTAACAGTTCCTGTAATGAGTGATATGTAGATTTATTTTTTGGTTGAATGTATGTTGATAAGTCAACCATCTTGCAACGACAATGTCCTGCCCCCCCCTATAAATGAACCAGTGTGTGAAACAAAAATGCCAAAAACGGCGGTGAGAATAAATATTGCTGTCTTCTGGGTTGTTGTTCTATGTACTATGGTAAAATTTTACCGACGTTTCGGAGGTACCTGCTTGCCTCCAACATTGCCATAATGATGGAGTCAGCAAGAACCTCTGAAAAGTCTGTAAACTTCAAGACTTACACGGCACAACAACCAAGAACACAGTCATACTCGATATTTTTTCTTTTATTTTCAGCTTTTGGCATTTGTGTTGCAGCTGTTATGATAAACGCTTTTGAAACCATTAGTACACGATAAACGTGGTTCTCCCACTTAGCCTTCTCGGCAGGGACTGGTGTTACTTGTTTGTTATCACGTCCAGACCAGCAATGGAGACCACTAATGTCAGATTGGTGCCTTATATAACTTAAATACAGGCAATCATTTGTAACTGATTCCCTTTAAAGGCCTATGTGCGAAATAATGCCTCACGCACTATTTAATAGCGAGAAAGGAACTAAAAAAGCTATTATTTATTTTATTTAGTGTTGTGTCTGACGACAGGTCCATATGAACAGGATCCTTCCATCCTTTTCTCGGTCTGGGACCTGTTCATATACGTTCTTGGCAGATGATCCAGAAGTGGTTTGCCATTGCCTTCTTCTGTGTGTGAATGGAGTAATTGTTGGGATGCCACGGAGGAAAACTCCGTGTTGCCTAGACCACGGCCTTGCCCAACACAAGTTATAAATTCGGGCACCGCCGGGAATCGAACCCGAGATCCCCCCAGGATTACAAGGCCAGCGTTCTAACCGCTAGACCACTACACATATTACGACCTAGTAATATGTGTATGTATGTATGTCCACATAACTAGCACAAGTATTCGTCTTTCAGCTGTTTTGTTAAACTATATTTAAAAGCTTGCCTTTTAAATTACGTATCTAAAATAAATGTTTTGTTAATTTTGTTAAAGTAACATTCTGCACACGTCGTTAAATTAATCATCTGGTATTACATTTATTAACAAAGATTTGTGTATTGATAATTGTTGCATAACGTATTTCGATAGTTGGACAATAATAAAGGACAGATGTATTTTTTTAAATGTATCCCATCGTCGATTTAATTTTGAAGTGAGTTGAACGTTAAAACGTCATGGCATGGAAATTAAAATTAAATTTTAAAATAACAACGCAGTGTGCCGCAACCTCTTAAGTGACACATGAAATTTTGGGCGTTTCAAAAAAACCAAAATTTCCATTTTTTACCTTCTTGGTGTTACATGGCCAATATAAATCGAAAGGCGTTGAGTAATTTCGTAAATGAGATGTATTGCAAATAAATGTTTTATGCATGAAGGTGGCTGTTTCTCGGTTTTCTTTAGCGCCCTGTACTATCTTAGAAGTTGGCCGACGTTTCGGAGTTGCGTACTGCTTCTGTCATCGCCTTGGTGATAGATGCAGCAAATATGAAACGTCGGTCAACTTCCACGAGACTGCAAGTAGCAGTATCTCACAAAGCTGTCATCTTCATTAACCGAAACGTCTGTACACTCTGCAACGACTTTTAATTTGTAAAAAAAATTGCTACAAGAAAAAATTGTCAGGATTGTTCCTACTTTATTTTAAAATTTATAATCTTTCTTCCGAGTTCTTATAAGTTGATCTTAAAAAGGAGTCTAGTGGTTTTTTGGGGGGCTTTTAAGACCTACGTTCTTAAAGCAGATAGTCACACCCATCTGACGGAAACCCGTCCACTTATCTTATTTTTAAATTCTTTTAAAAATGTTACGTCCATGTAGAGATGTTACCTAAAGACCCATCTGGGTTTGCAGGCTGTATGCTGCCGTTTAGAAGATTCAGTTGTCCTGACAGTCGGGAACTGACCTGCGGGCTGCAGGTTGCAGAGCTTGGCCGGTCACTTGGCTATTTCAGATTAAAATCTTAAAGTAAGATTTATAAGAAATGTCTCACGATGTGTGTGGTGTAGTCTGTCTCTTGACTTGACTATAATCTGTGGTAGGCTACACCAGTGGTTTCAACCTGGAGTACGCGTACCCCCGGGGGTACGCGAAGACTTCTTAGGGGGTACGTGAAATTTAAAAAATATATATATATTATTTTATGTTAAACACTGAATAATCAGTAATGTAATTTATTTAATTTATTTTAGATGTAGATTATATACTATGTATAACTTGAATTATACACCAACAACTTTGGGGGTACAAAGTTGAAGAGAAATTATATCTGGAGGTACGCGAACGAAAAAGGTTAAATACCACTGGGCTACATAAACGACATCTGACGTGTCCCGAGTCGATATCATTTTGTATCAGTGAGATATGATTTTGCGTCGAAATTACTCTGTGGTAATAAAATGTTAATTTTAGAGTAATTAATGCTCAGTGAATTGCCGACTGATCGAAAAGTCAACACGTAACAAATCAGCGAATGAACTAATTGATGTGGTCTTTCAGGTTTTCAAGGCGACAAGCACGAATCTCACAGTTGCTCTATGAAATCTTGTAGAATTTTACAGACGTTTTAGAGGTGCTTGCTGCTTTAGTCATTGTCCCGATGATGGAGGCAGCAAGTACCTCTGAAACGTCTGCAAACGTATACCACACTACACGGCTCAATATCATAGAAGGCTATCATATTCAAACTAATTAACGTTTAATTAACTAACCACAATTTTTAATAGTATCTTAAGTTTCGTTGGAGATTCAATATCGCTGATACACAATAGGTTCATGGCGCTGTCAGTCAAAACTACATTCTCGAATTGGTAGTGACATTCTGTACTCATTGCACTTTTAATAGTAAAGTTAAATAATATTTTGAACAACATAAGAAGTTTATCTGAACTGCTTTCAACCAACAAATGCCAAATGTGGGCACGAAGAATTGTATTCTAGAACGTTTATGGCCGCGGGACGGTTTCTTATTAAATAGTAAATCGGAAAGTGTACGCCTGTGGGCGGCTTTAAAGAGGTCAGTTTCTTTTAAACATTTTTGAACCTGGAAATCTAGAAGAAACGATCTTGGTGGTAGAATTCCTGGACATTGATTTCTTGAAAACCATTCAGTTGGTTTGATGATTATTTCAGTCAAGTTTCGTGAATATTTTTTTAAAATTAAACGATATATTGTATAATAAATTAATAGATAAACAGGGGTGGATTTTATGGTAGTATAAACCTACAGTACTTTTCCGAGTAAATAATGGTAAGTTGCTGTCCAAATTGTGATTGAGATTCTTTATATGTATCGTTACGTTAGTTTGTTGAAACAACAGAACGCTGTCTCCGAAGGAAGAAAATACCAGAGGATATGATACCGTGTGTTTCGACACGGAGAGAGATCGATTTCAAACGACGACGTCAGGGTAACTTACGTCGAAGACGGTAAATCAAGTGCGCTGGTGCAGGGGGCTACTGGAACAGTCGATGGTCCTCAGGCTAGTAAAAAAATCTCTCGCGCTGCTATTTTTCATAAATATTTATTACGGTATTTACAAAACCCCGCCATGTGACCGCACTCTTTGCCAGTCGAATCCACTCCCAACCTTAACACTATATTTCTTCAAAATCCTACGTTCACTTTGTTGTCTCATGTGGACTTTACCTTCGAAGTTTTCCCCACAAAAAGTTTAAAATGTATGTCTCAGTGGTTCTAAACAAATGTGCCGCGAAACAATAGTGTACCCGAGAGCTTTTACCAAGTGCTCCACGATGCTTTGAATAGAAGAATTTATTATATAAAATTAAGTACTTAGTTAAATTTAAAATAAATTGGTTGTTATTACGACGTTGATATCCGTAACTGAGGTTGTTGTTTTAATAATTAGTTAAACTTCATAGTCTTTCTGATTTTAAGATAATTGAAAATTTGTATACAATAAATTACATTACTTAAAATGGGCGTATTTTTATGATAAATTATATTTATCTTTTATAATTACAGTGTGCAAAGAAATTTCCCCAAGTGTGTCCTCAGCAACAAAAAGTTGACAACCACTGATCTACCTCATATATTCTATGCGTGTTACATGTCGCGCCCATCTCATTATTCTTGACTTAATTACCTTGATTGTTAATTGAAGAGTATAAGTCATCAAACTTCATTTTTATTCTTCAGAATAGCCGACGTCCGTGACGAGACTCAAACTAGATGCCTCCTTGAATGGAAGTTTACGTCATTACCGACGTAAAAGAAAACCCCGAGTGACTCAGTATGTATTGTTTAACGCGCACTGAAAGAATTGGTAGCGAGACAGATAATATTACGCGCACTTAACAAAACACAAACTCACGACGAACTGGTTCTTGATTTGAATGTCGTTCTGATCGCGGAATAGATTAGGTGCGGTGTCGCCAAGGAACACGTTGCAAGTAGGGTCGGAGTCGGGTTTGGGTGGGGGATTGATTTCATATTGGTGCGATGCCTCAGGCTGGCTGGTTCTGTGTGTGTTGAGGGGGGGGGGGATTATTAGGCGCCGCACTGGAGTATTTTGCAACCAATAGTGCGACTCCAGATCGCCCCCCCCTCCAAACACCAAACTTTTCATCCACTATGTGTGGTACGCGATGGCAGAGACCTTATGCTCTTGTACCTTTGTAAATGACACCCTTGTATTTCTTGCTTTGAAATGTTGACAGCCATTTGTCTGGTGAGTATTTCCCCTGATTTACGAAAATCTGACATTAAACCTCGTTTTCCCCTATTTTGAAGGTGGCAATCTTCTGGGTTGCATCGCCGTGTAATCTGGTAGAAGTTTAAAGACGTTTCAGAGGTCCTTGCTGCCTCCATCATCAGGACGATGATGGAGGGAGTATGTACCTGTGGAACTTAAGTAAAATTCTACGAGACTACACGGCGCTGCGACCCACAAGACTTCGTGGCCGTGAGAACCTGAAATCTCACATTGTCTTGATCCAATTAGCTTAATTTCTATCATCTTTGCATCCTGTTTCTCCGAGATTAATTCTGGTCGTACACATCCAAGTACGCCGTTCGCTCAATTAATATTATTACGCATCCTGAGGGCAAAGATTCCGTTCCATCGGATTCCGTGCAGTTTAAGAAAAATTACACAAATGTAAAGTCCAGGTACTGAAAAATGTTTGTACTTTGAAAACAACGCAAATCTGTAGTGAATAAATTTAAATATAAGTAAGAATTGGACCGTAGGTGTAGAGAACTTTAAATTTAAGTATAATTAACTCCACGGAGCAAATGCCTCCTTTAGAAGCTAATAGACGATTAGCTTGTCATCAAATTCCTGACCTCCTACAGAATCAGAGGATTCATTATGTTACCTTTCAGCCGTCATATTTTTACTTCTTTAAAGCAGACAAACGTCTAAACACGCTTTTACGTGAATGTTTGTATTAAATCATTGGACATAAGAACGAAATAGGAATTAAGAACGGACTTACAGGACTTGTCATTAATTTACAGGGATTTTCGTCTACTCAAGTGTGCCGTAGCTTCAAAGATCCTTTAGACAGAGAACAACTAACTAACATCTTTGAGGAATCTATAGTTTTAATCTATCTAAACGTTGTCTGTTGTTAACCCTTTGAAGACGAAGATCGTCTGAATATTATTTATGAATTCAGTCCGTACCGCGAAGAAAACACTACACCTCACCATTACGATAATCAGCTGGTTAACCCTTTGAAGCCGAAGCTCGTCTTCATAATATTTACGAATTCTGACCGTACCGCGAAGAAAACACTTCACTGAACCATTACAAGTCGAATCAGGCGGTACCACATAAGATTTAACAAAAGAACATCCCGATCAAAGCCTTAAGAAACTCAAGAAGTGTTACCATGGCCACGAAATTCCTCCATTGGACTCTTTCTGAAGTGGTTAATTCCATTCCGAAGAATTCTGTCGATGGTTTAACACATTCTGGTTTGTTGGCTTTTTGGATCTTATCCGTCGTCTGATGTTACAAAATGAAACACACAGCGTTTAATAATAAACCCTGTCAGCACTGACTTATTAGAGAAAAGTGAGGCGCTTCGCCAGATAATATATTAATTTATTAAGTTATGTTCTGTATGCAAAAGAATGTCCGGCTAGAATCTGGCAGATAACCTCCATTCACTTGTTTTTTTTTGTTCTTAGGTACAAATATCACTCTTAACATCTCGGTGTAGATGTAAAATACTTCCTTGAGAGTGGAAATTCAAGTTATACATCCATTATAATAAAAACAAAAATAAACCTGTCCCGCTACGCGCCATATAGACGCTTGGGAGGGGAGTAGAGGGCGGTATAGGTCCTACTTATTCTTAACCTCTGTACTAGATGGGGGTGAGTGGTCAGCCCGGCCTCGCTTTTACCCCCGGGAAAAGACCCCGGTACCCATTGGATAGGAGGCTGGGTGGGCCCCAGAGGCTAGAGGAAAAATCCTCTGCCCCCGTCGGGGATCGAACCCCGATGATCGAGCCCGTGGTCTGTCACTGAGTTACCCCGGAGAAGGGGTGTTTTTTTATCGTGAATGAGTGTGATCGAGTCCTGCTGTGCGCGGTTTTTTTCCCTAGCAACGCAATAACACCTGCCTAATGCAGACTTCCTAGTTACGGAGTCACCACTCCTGACCCGTCCCTCCCCGGAATTCACCCTCGGAGCTGTGTCAACAAGAAACTCTTTTAATATAATCAATAATCAGCGATCCTCCGGTATGCTTAACGCTCACCACGTCATTTCGTCGTGTGCTTCTTTGGAACTCTCTTACCAAGATATCATCTCCTTGTTGACATATCGCAGCCATTGCGAGGGAAAGATATTTTTAGTAAGTAGGTTAATCCCGTATGTTATTCTGGATCAGAAACATTTTGTTAAACTTCGTACAGCAGTAAAGAAAGTGAGACAAGAAAGCAAAAACAATTGTAAAGAAGGAGTGAGATAGAAAAGGGGGGAAATAATATATAAATTAAGAAGGAGAAACAGTTTTATAAAGTTGAACAAGATTAATGCTCGGTTGAGGTGCGGTTTGATAGACTAGCCCGCGTTACGTACGTGGCGAATAAGTTTTTGCCCCTTTGTGGGGGGGGGGGAGGGGGGGACAGTGACGTTTATTCTTTGGGGGGAAAAAACGTTTTAGACTTCAATCCGCTCCTTTGGTAAATAAACGAGGAAGGCGTGCAATTTGCAGGTTAATTTTTGTAGTTGCTGATTTGCATACCTTGAACAGTTGTTTCAAAACGAAAGTTTCTGCCTCTGATAAAATATTTTTTTTCTTTCAAGTTTTGTAGGAGATATTTAATATATTTACGATAAAACTATTTTACAAAATTATATAAAATTCAAGTAGGGTTTCATGTACAGAAGGGTTGTAGTTGAAGTGTGGACCCCCTAATAACCTTATTTTTATGGAAATGAGGTAAAGTGTTTCGTTGGTTTTGGGGCTGTGTTGACTTATATCGGTTATATTACAAAACAACAAATTTGAATGAAACTTGGAATTAAGATACGCCACTGAAAAAAAACCCTAAACATTGTACGTCCTCGTTCCTTTCTTTTACTAATACAAACATGTCGGCCGAACGAACTTCTGAGGTGTGAGAAACACTAGCGTCCCTTAATAAACAACCTTAAATTTTTGTATCTTAACGTATGTTCAAGCAGGTTACAGTGAGCACGCACTATGGGGCGTGGATTTTGGATCCTTGGGACATTGGGTTTAAATCCCGCTCAAGGCATGGATGTCAATCCGCGTCTCTCTGTGTTGTGTTGTCCTAGCGACGGGTTGATCACTCGTCCAAGGAGTCCTACTAAATATCTAAATAGATTAAGAAACCTTCCACGTGTGAGAAGGCCTAGGTTATCTAAGGATTTCAGAGCCACAGCGTAATTAAGTAAGTTAGTAAGTAACATCTTCGAATTATCCTGAAGCTGTTTGTGGGATGTGGATGGAGGGTATAGTGACCATCGGAATTCTGTATTTCGCTTTCAGATTGGTAGCGAAATCTAACGAGCAGTCAGAGACGTAAAGCTGTAATTTGATACTGAGATAACACATGAGTACCCATAAATATGCTAAGTTTTAGATACTTTTTTTGTCTTAAGAAATAAATATGGCGACGGTTTTAGACCTTAATTAAACATTTCCACGAAAAAAATTACACACCGTGGAACCGCAACTGACATTTTAAAGCTCAACTCACACGGCGTTCAAGATAGATCCTAACCATTGTCTTTGAACACGGCCGTGTAATATGGATTTCGAGCGGTCACGGCGTGTTTCAGGAACTGCTTGATAAATATACGCCTAGAGTAGAGAAAATCAACACAGATTCGAACGTGTACGAAGAACAAGTCTGGATGGAATTTTACGGCTGAATGAACCTGTTTGGCCAAAGACCCTTATTTGAAAGCTGCATTAGCCTTCGTGTTGATGACCCATTCTTTTCTGAAGACCCAGATGACCTCTTCATTTGCGACAGGCGAATAATCCATGCTGTTAGTGAGTGCACTGGGACTGCGAGACCCACTAATGTAACTTGCCCGTTGTTACCGCAGGCAGAGCCTCGGTGTTCCTGAGCGTAGTCAATTAGCAGGCGCCCCCCCCCCCCCCCCGCATTACGGAAAAACATTCTTTCTTCAGTAGTCTTCCATTAGAAGGTAATGGAGTTTGTTACCGCAAATATACCAGCAAGGGAATGTCTGCAGAACAAGTGAGATCTGTATCGGAAATTACCAAGCGTAAAACAGCTGAGCAGATGTGAATATTTAAGAAGTTTTGGGCAAAGATACGGAAAACGAAAGACAAACATTTGCCTTAACGAAAAAAAAACTCTCAGCCTACTGCCTGCCGCATACGAGGCTTCAAAAACGCCCAAACAATATATTTTTTCCTGAAGATGGCGGCTGAAATGTTTGTCGAAACGTTGGTTTACTTTCAACATTCGACGCGGATCATACCCGAAAATAGAATTTCTTATACTGAGCTCCGTCCGCGAAAACTCAAATAAAAGAATAAAGCGTACTTATTCTAAATGGTTTTCTACAAAATGTACTAAAGTTTAAGGCATAAATACTAGTACGTTTTTGGGTCTAAGACCACGCCGTGAAGGACGAATCATGGACGTAGATGTACAAAGACACCATTTCTAAACGTCGGTACGAGGTTTCAGTTTTTTAACCCCCGCTCTAAGAGTTACCGATGCCAAGGGTTAGGAGGATGAACTGTACAGATCCCGTGCCGGGAGTTTCGTAACTTCTGCCTTCCAAGTCCTAAGTCAGTGACCTCGCTAATTCATCTTTCACGTCTTATAATGTAGGCATTTCCGTTTATCATGATTTAAAACTAAAAAAATGTCGTAAATGGAGACTTCGAGCCACGGCGAAAGGAACGTAGCGTCAGTCTTCTGTCAGCTGAATGATCTATTGCAGGCATTATCTACCTCGCGGTATGCACTTCTCGTCAGCGTGCTAAAGCCAAAATTGATTTTAAACAGTAAAAGTTTCCTAAAGGAGAGAAGTTAACCTCCATTGAAGAGCGTATTCCGCCGTCTATAAGAGTATGGATGGAAAACCAATATAAAATTTCCCGTAACACGCGGACATTTTTTAACGTGAAAGCGTAAATTTAAAATAACAATTAAATCGTCAGTAGCCTGTTTAAACGAATTAATATTACGTTGAACTCTTTAAAATTGTGTATCAAGAATGACGGAAAACTTTAAAGCAGAACATAAGAAAATACATTTTAACAGAGCAGTAAAAATAATTATAATAATTACTTTTGTTTGCTTAATTAAGAAAGAACGTTAGAATTTATACGTCTATTTTTCAGCGTTGTATAGAAATAAATGCACATAGCAGACCATGGATGACTAAACAGTCTTTATTTCAAAGAATTATTACCACAGAGGAGCATATCAACATGAAAACTAGGCAATTTTGTATTACAAACAATTACGATTCTATCTCGAGGTTAGAATAACAGTTCTGTGTTTTAGTACATTCATGTAGCCGCCCTCTCTTAACAGAATTACCATGACAATGGTTATAACAAAACACTCATCATAAGTATTATCAGATAAGACCTAAAATCCCTTCATAGCAAATGATCAACCAACCAACCCTGCTTGTATTGTCCTATGCCTGAGGTATATTTTATACAGGGTGATTCTACTCCAGTTTCCGCGTGAATTCTTATCATTTCACTATGGATGTATTCCTCGTTTGTTTTGATGTTGATGTCGAAGGTTGGAATCGAAACCCGGACCTTTTAAGCACTACGCTACGCCAATGGGGCGGTGTCCGTGTGGGTTACCTTATGTTCTATAGCAGAGAGAAATACGTGTATGTTTCGTCATCTTATGACTCCTTCAGTTGTTCTGATGAATACCAACTGTTTCAATATTTAAGTGATTTTATTATCTTTTTTGTGGGTTACTTCTGTCTTATTGTACTCCATTGGGTCCAATCTTTTTTAAGTAATGTTATTCTCGAGACCCCTTGTAATCCTGGGGTCTCGGGTTCGATTCCCGGCGGTGCCCGAATTTATAACTTGTGTTGGGCAAGGCCGTGGTCTAGGCAACACGGAGTTTTCCTCCGTGGCATCCCAACAATTACTCCATTCACACACAGAAGAAGGCAATGGCAAACCACTTCTGGATCATCTGCCAAGAACGTATATGAACAGGTCCCAGTCCGAGAAAAGGATGGAAGGATCCTGTTCATATGGACCTGTCGTCAGACAGAACACTAAATAATAATTCTCGAGATAAGTTAAGCAGACAATCAACTAAGACTGCATTTACGCTTGAATCAAATCGATAATCTGTATTCTCGTGCCTGGTAGCCAGTTCCGAGTCTGACCACATGACATCGAAGCGGATTTCCACATCGCGTATGCTTTATACCGTAGGCATTTGACGTCCGCTGTGTTCGTCGTTTATGGATCCTGACAAAGAAGAACTGAAATCTTCTTACGTCCAAGTCAGCGCACCTGAAATTACGTTCCAAGAATCAATACTTTCGTAACAGTAGAACGACACGTGCAGACGGGAGAATGTGACGTAACGTTAAGTTATATATCAAACGATTAACCGGATACAATGTGAAGGAGAACGTCTTGACTTATTTTAACACATCTAAGCTCCACAGAAGAATTTTTACCTTCTTCTAGTTTTGTTTTATCCGACGTTTCAGAGTTGCTTTCTGTCTAATTGAAAAATATTGGGTTAGGATGTAGGAACTGGTGGGACATGGCTTTGTTCGAGCTGCTGTGATGATAGAGTGGTTGAACACCTCCGAAACGTCGACCAGTTTCCGCCATAAATATCACCGGCTCGAATTTTGCCATTTCAGGATCGCTAAGTTATTGTTTGATATTTAAAAATGCAACGGCCTTCGTGTTACTGAATGCGTAAACCATTAGGGTATTATGCGAGATAACCTCAGACCGAGGTTCGTGCCCCGTGAATGGTAATCGGGCGTTGTTATAGCTCAGGTGGTTAGCCACGAGTCTCTCTCACTACGGAGGCCTGAGTTCAAGCTCAGGGAAGTTCATACAGAATTTATGGCGGATAAAGAGGTACTGATTCAGATAATTTTCCGAGGTAGTATAGTTGCGTCATATTGTGAATTAGGTTAATATTTTAATATTTTCCGTCAAATCACAATTTTTAATAAGATAATAAAATATAAAATATTTAAAATATCATTTCACGTTCCGCATCGAATGATCGATTTACAAATTGGAACGTCTCTTACGACATGTTTCGGTTATATTTAACCGTCCTCAGGTATAAATTAGATTGGTGAAATTTAAAACTCGAATTACAATCCTTTACAATGTTATGTAGTTTATTGAAGATGTTCTTATCAGATTACTCTTATATATTAGAACGAAGGTAATTTTCCGAGACATTGGGGTATTTCCCATAAAATAATTTCACCACTTTTCCATATCCATTCTTATACGATCTGGGGGATGGACAAAGGGTCTTTTAGAGGCCCCATTCCACAGAGATCTCGTGTCACAGCATCGCAATAAACGTGATAACTAATCAATCACGACTTTTGTTATTTTTATGAGTAACATAACCTACGAAATCTGATTGCCACAGTCGATGTAACTTTTTCAAGATAGGTTACGTGTTACAACATAAAGTGTCATGGCCCTTAGGTCTTGCTTTTGCCTAAGAAGTTACTTTAGTCGCTGCTTGTAAATAATTGATGGCAGAGTGTCCTGAAAACACAAACGATTTTTTTTTTTTACAAATTTTCAATAATATCCGTAAAAGTATTTTTAACTTATTAGCGGACAAACATACACACGGACATAAAATTCTAAGAAGTCTGTTTTAAATAAGTTCTTAACTGTTACTTTAGTGGTTCGTCACTTTGGGCCCTCTATTGGTAAAAACCCGAAATTACTCCTTTATTCGCCATGTTTACGCTTAAAGTATTACCACGGAGCGTAGTTCTGGGTGAAGACACTCTCCGCCTCTCGTGGTATTCGTGTTTATAAGAGTCAACTTCTGTTTTTTGTGACAGATTAATTCAGCCCAGACTCTGAGACTGCATTTTCACATGATTTAATATTATCCTATCACATATTCCTGGGTATTTTAAGTCGTATGGTCCATTCAGGTTTCTCTGTTAATATTTCGCATGCATTTACAGTCTCCTGAATGACTTCCATATGCCAAAACACGTATTATCTGAATTTATTTATTGGTAATAATAAGGAATACGAGTTATAAAACCTGCTAGTCGAGTAATTTTCATCTTTGTCCTATGTCAACACACTTTTTATCAAATCTGTAACAACTACGTATTATACCAAGGCATTTTAACTCTAACTAATTTCATTGACTGTACATTGTTCGCGTGAGCTTAATCGTGCAATCAGAATTCGGCGAAAAGAGGCTTAGTAATTCCACCTCAAATTAAGTTTAATTCATGTTAAAATTAACTCTCTTCGATGTGGTAGGCGTAACCATATTTTCCCCATTAACTCTGGATTCAGGTATAGGAAAATTGAGGGGAATTTTTCCATCGACGTAAAGAATCAATTACGAGACCAAGCATCTACTTACAGGTTCCTGGATGCTCGTCTTATTGAACACAGTTATAATACGCGGTTACGCATTAACGGGGAGACCTTGTTATGTGTTAATGATAACCACTGCTTCGTGTTATATGAGACAGCGCGGTGCCAGGATAACGGTGGTCACTCTCCTAACAGTCAGTCTCGTCTGTCGAGTCAACGTTTTGATAAATTACAGTAAGTTGATATAATTGCGTCATATTGTGAATTAAAATTTAATTATTCGTGTTTTTTCCCGTCTAATCACAATTGTATATAAATAAAATTATACATAAGATATTAAAATATCATTTACATATTTGGTACATCTTTTTACTACATGTTTCGGTTACATTGAACCATCTTCAGGTGTAAAGTTAACAGTTAAAAAATTATAATCTTATGAACTAAAACTTAATTACTGTTGGATGTAAACATCATCAGAAGTTACACAACAACAGTAATTAAGTTTTAGTTTATAAGATTATAATTTTTAACTTTTAACTTTACACCTGAAGATGGTTCAATGTAACCGAAACATGTAGTAAAAAGATGTACCAAATATGTAAATGATATTTTAATATCTTATGTATAATTTTATTTATATACAATTGTGATTAGACGGGAAAAAACACGATTAATTAAATTACAGTAGTAAATTTTTGATTTCATCCCATCTTAAGAGACACACACGTAAATTACATTAGATTTAGAGTCACGACACGCATGCGCCGTTAGTGTGTGACGTCATGATACCGGGTACTGATTCACGCGTCGTCACAAAAGATTAATTTTTAGTTTTAAAGGTCATAGTCGAAGGCTATAAATTATGCAAATTAATGCTCCAGTCAAGGGAACCTAAATTATTTGTTTAATATGTTTTGTATACCGTACACATGCACTTACAATGTTTTATTTAAATCAGTCTGTTATAAATTATAGGCCATTTATTTAAACGTTTCTGACTTTTGTCACAGAGAATAATTTGATCATCAGAAAATATGGACTACTTGTGTTTTATAATTGTACGGGATTTTGAATTGTATTCCTGCCGACAATTTGTCATACAGCTCTGAAATTCACTTTTAATTTTATTATATTAATTTTAAATTATTTTTTATATTAGATTGTATCGTAAATAACATTTGCTATTAATTTGACCCGTGTTTTAAATAATCGTATATTTAATACCAAATAACCAACAAATATTCTTTATATCCTGAACCTGACAAATATATTTCACACCATAATCTATTTTTTAAGATCCATTTTAATATTATTCTACCATCTGTGACTTGGTAGTAGAATGTGTATTGAGATAAATCAGTCTAGTTCAGCGTTTCTCAACCTATGGTATGTTGAGTGGTACGCGAACTTAGTAAAAAAATATCAAAAGATAACATTAATATAAATACATTTTTCCTGAACGCATTTGGTTAGTGGTACAATTAAAATTAGTGGTAAGGCAGCGAAAAAGGGTGTGAACCCCTGGTCCAGTTGATAATATAACGTAGTTACTCAAGATGACAATGAAAAGCCCGTTTTCCAGGTTATGTCAACTAGAACTTACGTGAATGCTGTTTTATGTTGTGACCGAAACGTCCGAAAGTTTTATGCAGTCTTGGGACGTAAATTGGAAATGTCCTCGTGGCCTTACTGAAAAAATAATTTATAGCAAAACCAATTTTATCACAGCCTGTAGATGCCAAGTTAATTTCCTCTCTTATAACGCTGTCGCAGTGGGGAAAAGAAAGCTAATGTTTCGTTTATGTCACATTGGATATTGCAAAAGCCATGAGGACCTAAATACAGAGATCAGCAAATCGATAAGATTTTTCTCTCTGAATAAAAGCCTCTGGTCTGTTCATTTTTAACTCTTATATCATCTTCCTATACTGATATAAAGGGAAACAATAAATACCTACAGATTTTTGAAGGGTAAACTTGTAGAAAAGGCGAAATTTTTTTGAGGAATTAATGTTTAGGTAATATTAAAACGGATCTTTTGATAGTAATGGATGAAGGTGTGAATCGGAATGGATGGTAGGGGATAGTGTTAAAATGGCGGACTTGTGTGGACACAAAACAAATGTCATCCAGAATCCGTGTTTGTGTGCGTTTGTGCTCTGACTGGATGCAATATTTCGCATGGCTCACTCCGATGCTAATTTTGTTTTTGGTCATTAAACCGAAAACTACGTTTGGCTGCTATGACAGTTACACTGTCCAATATATACGTGTCTGGTTTCTACTTAGCTGGTTAGGTAGTTGCACAGTTGCTTTGTAAGTTGTTTGTCAGCTACGTATATGTGCTTGTTAGCAACGCACACAAAGTTTATAAACATACTTTTGACTCACCCTGTATTAGTGACATTAGTCAACAAATTGTCTTATCTTGGTTACGTTATTGTGCGTGCGTTAACCGAATTGTCTGCCCAGTAGCTAACCCGTGACCGCAAATACGTGTCGTTTTACAATAAATAATAGAATATTGCATGAAACTTCCCATAGTAATCGACGTATCATTTACAATGAAAATTAAACTTTAAATTCTGATTGGTTTCGATGTTATTGTTTCTAGAAAGGAGGGCTATAAAGCCCCCCCCCCCACTTCCCAGCATGGCCAATTTAGCCCTGAAGATGGAGACGTTATTTCTCTTCGAAACGTTGACGTCTACAAGTCTACACGGCGTCAAAATCCATCATCAACATCCTAACCGCCGTGAAAACAACAAATGTCACACACTTCATAACTTTAATGTTCCTTCGCAATTATTTTTACTTGCTAAATCACATTTTAAATAATAATTTATCGGCTGGGAAGCCTCAAACATTTTATTCGCGTGAAGGAAGCCTAAGAATAAATAAATGTGTTCGGGAACCAGTGATACAGAATACACGCATGATCTAGTGACATCTGTCAGACTACGATGGGTTGGGTATGTAGCTGGGACAGTTCGGATGAGGAATGCGCACAGACAACGACGCCTAGACGACCAAGGAGGTGGAGGACAGGTTGAGGTTGATGGAACTGGCTTGGGACTACGTTCAGTGCTGGGCTTTTGATATCAGCTTCTGATACTAGAGAGTAAATTAATTTCAAAAAAAGGAGAATGTCTTTCTGCTGGAAAGGGTTAATTATAAAGGCTAACCACCATACAGGGCAGGAGAGTCGTATCCGAATAGCGGAACCACATCGTAGACGGCAGTGGGGCGAAGGAAGCTATTGAGGTTACAGCAGAAGTGCGTCTTCGGCTCTTAAGGGAAGGTTGGACTTATTTCTTGACAGAAGCATGTCCTCATGAATACAAAGGACGTTGAGACAGATTCCATGTAAAGATAACTTTCTTTTTCTGGAATGTTGAGCTGAGTTCGTCTTGTAGGAATTTACCGACGTTTTAGGGCAATGCCTTGGTGATGGAGACACTGAAAACGTCGGTAAACTTCTGCCAGACTACACAACGCTACAACCCGTAAGACAGCAGCCTTGAGAACCTGAGATATTACTCTGGATCAATGGTTACCTTGTGTTTTCTCTCAGCGTAAATGTAGGTTAGAAATACCGATTTCGTAGTGCAAAGTGATACCTGTGTCCAGCGTTGGTTTGTTGCTTAGCAACTACTCGTGTTTAATGCAACAAGTGATTATACTACACCGAGGCGGTGAATGGAACTTTGTTCAACGATAATACGTATCGATTTTTTTTGTCGTAATAATTTTATTATTTCAGTGCAGTTTATTTTAAGCGAAACGATTGAACAAAAGGAATATTTTTACACTTTGTTAGATAAAATAAAAGTAGACTAATTATGTTAAAAGCCAGTATGAATTGAACACGGACTTACATTTTGTTTCAAAGGAAATAATTATGCTAAAAATTAAACGGAGACCGAGCACGAAGTATATTGATCTCGTACTATCACTTTTGTTAGCTCTTGGTATTTGCATTTTAAAGTTAAAACAGTCTCTCTCTCTCTCTTTCCTGAACTTCTTATCCAAAATACAGGGTGTTGTCAGGAGGGCGTCTTTAAATTCTGACCTTGCCGGCGCACGTCAACACAAGGCCTCTCCGCCCCCCTCTCTCCGCATTTTTCAAATTCCCTTCCACGTCCTTCCAATGTATTCCACTCGACTTCAAAACCCGTCTCCTTGCCTACGTAACTGGAATTCTTGAAATCACAGAGCCGAAATATATGCTGGAAACAAACGGGTTTGTATAGGTTATCTTTTGCTCGGGTTTAGGATTTTATCGTAAAAACATGTCCGATCGTAATTTAATATAATTGAGAATTTTGATTCAAGGCTAGGCGTGGTTATGTCTTATAAGACGAAACTTGTGACTAGGTGCCTAACTTATGCATCTTTTTTAATCAATCAATTTTAATAAAAATGTGTTATTTAATTATACCGCCATTCTTGAAAGGCATTTTTCTTTTACACTTATAATTGACAAGTTAGCACAAATTTGATCTCACTGAACCTTTTAGGGTCTCCGGCAGGTGCTACCAAATTTAACCCAAAACAACGTAGTTTTGGGTGTGAAATATGAGGATAGCCAAAAAAATTCTAGCGTTAATTGTATGAAAATATCGCATAAGAATTGTGAAATACTGTGGCGTTAATCGGGGGATAGGGTTTTCGGTTCAGTCGGTAAGAAAGTCTGTACCGACTTCTTGGCCACTAAAACTCTAACGAATTGTGTGCTGGTCGTGTCCGTCCATCCGTCCAGTCGATAAAGCTCAAGAATCACTGAACGGATTTGGACGAAATTTGGTATGTTGGTTCTGCCATTCTGCACGACATCAAAATCGTAGTGAAGAATGATTTTAATTTTCTCTTATATAACGCGTATCTGTGTGAGAGAGACACTTAAACACTTAAAACGTCTTTATTCAATTGAACCGACTGTCTCAGTAAATTAGTATCTGCTAGGTATGCTACGGTCTGTTATGATCTAGAATACGTCCGTGTTGTTTAACCCTTTAAGACGCAGTGGTAACTATATGTACCACCTGCTTTACACAGTTAATAACTCTGCGTTTTATATGTATGGGTTTCGTATGATTCTCACAGTAAACAGCGATTATTTCCTTAAACAGCGTTAATATTTTAATGTTTGCAATGGTGAAGTGAGGTGTTTTCTTCGCGGTACGGACTGGATTCTTAAATATCATTTGAAAGAGCTTCGGCTCCAAAGGTTAATTAGCGTTTTAGTCGTATTATTTCCTTAAACAGCGTTAACAATTTGATCTTTGTAATGGTGAAGTGTCGTGTTTTCTTCGCGGTACGGACTGAATTATATTAAATGTTACTTAGACGAGCTTCGGCTTCAAATGGTTAATTATCAGAATAAATGTCCATTATTTCCTTAAACAGCGTTAACTATTTGATCTTTGTAATGGTGAAGTGTCGTGTTTTCTTCGCGGTACGGACCGAATTATATTAAATGTTACTTAGACGAGCTTCGGCTTCAAATGGTTAATTATCAGAATAAATGTCCATTATTTCCTTAAACAGCGTTAACCAGTTGATCTTCGTAATAGTGAAGTGTCGTGTTTTCTTCGCGGTACGGACTGAATTCTTAAATATTATTTAGACGAGCTTCGGCTTCAAAGGGTTAAGACATGTAAAATGGATAACCAAGAATTACGTACCGTTCTATGCGTTGAGTATCTGGGGTAAATTCCATAGTAGAAATGGTTTGATCAAATGTCATTAAGGGGGGGAATAATGTGATTGTATAGGGAATCTGAAGCCTCCTGTCAATCTTAGGGGATTTTGTTATTTATCACTTTGTTACGTTTTGTCATGACGTATTATTTACAATTATGTGGTGCAGCCAAGCCATTTGCATTTTTACGTCACTCTTAATTTATTGAGTTCGTAATTTAATCCGAATAAAAGCCACAATTCTGATATGATTTTTATCTGTATCGATCCACTGTAATATTAATTAAAAGAAAATTCACAGTACGAAAAATTGGCACAGACTGTAAAAATACACGTCTCTTTCATGTGTGCAAATTGGAATGTTGTTAGATGTGATGAATATTTAAAGTAATAAAACCGATTTGTTTATTAAATTGATCATTGTAATGTTACTAGCATTGACAGAAACAGAATTTAGAAACAAGGAATATCAATGCTGGTTTTTTGTATTTAAAATTGATTTTAATCTGCGATAAATTAACTTTGTAACTGTGTACATGTGGACGTAATTTGAAACAATTCACAGAAAAGAATGGAAAGTTTACGTCTTTGAAACAGAAGCTCACCTAAATAATAGTCAATAATTCAGTCCGTACCGCAAAGAAAACACAACACTTCACCATTACGAAAATCAACTGGTTAATGTTGCTTAAGGGAATAATCGCTCTTTACAGTGAGAAATAAATAGAATTTTTTTACAAAATGCGATTGTTACAGCACGTGACACATATATTAATACTTACCACTGGCCTTTAAAGGGTTAAATTAGGTATTTAAAAAAATTGACAGTGGAACCACGGTTCCGGATAATCTGACTTAAATACGTTTATACGGAAAGGAAGTTTATATATTAGCTTTAATTACAACAATGCCGAGTAAACAGATGACGTTTTCTAGGTAACATAACAATGCACACAAGCTGACCATTGTTGTCGATCCATATTAACACATTATTGATATGGATCTTACACGTTTTCCTAGGTAACAACAATGCCGAGTAAACACGAAGTTCCATAGGTAACCATTGTTGTCGATCCATATTAACATATTGTTGATATGGATCTTACACGTTTTCCTAGGTAACAACAATGCCGAGTAAACACGAAGTTCCATAGGTAACCATTGTTGTCGATCCATATTAACATATTGTTGATATGGATCTTACACGTTTTCCTTTCACTATTTTGCGGAATGACCCTTCCGTATAGACGTATTTACGTCCAAAATCTGTGCACTCCGGAATGGAGTTACCTACGTGTTACGATTCTTGTAACAATAGAAACTACATAATTCTATTTCTAGTTGTAATAAACTTGTTCGTACCTTGGTATATGAAAACTTGCAACATTGTTTTGGTGCGTTTTCCATTGTTGGTGTCACCCTGTTTACCGCGCAACAATAAACACTTATAACCTTCCAGCACTAAGCAACGGACCCAGACTACTGCAAGCAGGCCGGTTGGGGGGAGGTTGGCTGCCGATAGCTCCTGGTTCCTGCTCCTCGTTGCCAGGGTGACGAGAGATGCTGCGAGATGAGCTCTTGAATCGACCCTCGTAACACACAAACCGACCGATTCTAACGCCCGGACTGCGCACGCTCGTATAATTTGAAACTTGTAGTTCCAAATAGCTTGTAGGAAATCCGATAGTGTAATCACCCGCGCGAATTCTGGGACATTTACAATTAATTTTTGTGTGAATCCGCATCGAAAGTTAATAATTGTAATTTTTTTCTGAAACGAATGTAGTGCCAATCATTAAACCCGGGCTTGACGGTATTTATGGACATTACATCGATAATTTAATAAATTATCGATCAATTTAAGTTGGTAATTTAATTTAAGCTACCACAAATATCTACTGTATTTTATTTGTCAGATATAACCTCAAACCTTCGCAGTCAGTCCATGTTTGTGTTTGCTGACTGGTAACTTAATATAACGTTTAATGAAGAATCTGTAGGTTTGCGCATTTCAGTGCCAAATTCTTGTCTGTCGGTCAGCGGGCCATTAATTATGGCTTTCGAACCGGAAATGAAACACGGATTTGACACTCAACGTGGAATTTTACATTAATGCACTGAACTAAATTGTTTTTTTTATAACCCCCGAATATACGGGGTTTATGTATGTGACTTCCACGTATTATTAATTAAAAACATTTAATCGATGTTCCAAAAATCGTGCTTAATCTAGAAATTTCAGGATCAGTGATTAATGACATTTGTCACGTGCTCGTGTTTCTTGTTCAGCGTTTGGTACCCAGGAGGATCTTCTTTCACTGTGACGAGGACTAATTAGTTATGTCCTCAAGGAAGAAATGTGAAGGACACGATGCTTTATTCTACTTGTCTTATCTCTCCATAAATGGTAGGGCAGAACGCCGATAAAGAAGTTAGCTTCCTGTTTACAGATCCTTTCGAAATGGGATTCAATTTACAGTAGATTCGTCCTTAGTATCGGTGTCAGGTTGTTGGTTCCAAGATACACAGATAACCTCAACTTACCAAAACAATCAGTAACTCAGAATTTTCTATTTGTGGGTTTCGTTTGATTCTCACTGGAAACAGGGAATATTTTCGTAAATAGCATTGACCAGTTGGTATTTTTAATGGTGAAGTGTGGTGTTTTCTTCGCGGTACGACTGAATTCTTGTATATTTAGATGAGATTCGGCTTTAAAGGGTTAACCAGTTGATCTTTTTAACCGTGAAGTGTGGTGTTTTCTTCGCGGTACGACTGAATTCTTATATATTTAGACGAGATTAGACTTTAAAGGTTTAAATTAAATCAGATATTACGTCTGATTGCGCAGTTTTGTCTGCAGTGCGATTTGTTTCTCGACAGTGTATTTGTATTTAAATGAATAAACAGTCAGGCCCGTTAAGTGTACGAAATAATAAAGAACGTTTTTGGAAATTATGTTGACGACAAACCGAAGTACGTCTTTGGTAATTTTCTTTTGATATTGATAGCCTTGAATTATCAATGCTGTCACTTGACTTAAGGCTCCGTAGACAACCAACTTAACTTCAGAATTAACTTATTCTTCTCCTTATTCGTCGACATTTGCAGCATACAAACGCGTACTTCTTTGAACCACGAAAGGTAAAGTGACGTGAACATTGCACCATGCCTTTTGCATTATGTTGACTCACAGTGCAATAAAATATTGATAACTGCCATCCTTCATATATCGTATCATTGTCTAAAGAACTGGTGTCATTAACACAGGACACACGTACAATATTTCCGGTAATAAAACTGTTATTGCCAGCCATGTCTTTAACGGCACACGTCAGACTGACCGTACAGTACGTGCGAGGACTGACATGGAGCATTGCCCTGTCTCAGCGACACATGAGAAAACACCACTTTATGGGCTAGCAAATTATATTTATTTACTTTACTATTTTACTTTTATTCTATTTGTTTAAATCTTGTCAGTCTAATCACAATAAAATTCCTATTAAATATTAAAATATTACTATAATTAACATTTAAATATTTATTTTGTTGTGATTAGACTGACAAGTTTTAAACAAATATATATTTATCACAATATGACGCAACTTTATCATCTCACTGTTATTCTAAAAAAATTCAACACGTTTCGTTCTGTTAGATATCTTTTCTTTAACGTGACTAATAAAAATTTATTATATTTTAATTCTGCAATCTAACGTTCCCCCCCCTCCCCTCCCCCGATACAGTTGGCGTAATTTTTTAATTAGTACCACGACGAGAAATTTTCGTATAGCAATACAAAGCGCCGAAATGTTTCGATATGGAGAGGTATTTGATCGATTTACACATTTTGGCAATATTTGGGTTCGGTTAAATATGAAACAATTTAATACATTTCCCTCAGTGAATTTTAGCCTTTTTATGATAAATAACAAGGCATTCGGGTTAAAGATATGCTAAACGATACCAACATAACAAGTACTTGAAATCTAGTACCTTCTGGTGGTGAATGAAATTTGTAAACTAAAATACAAACATGTATATATATATTTTACCTTCGTTAAAATAATGTCATTGACGTGACCTTACATATTTTAAATTATGTGAAATATTGGTTAAACCAGTGATAAAACACGAGAGTGAAATTTATACGTAGGTGATGGAAAATTTGAAGATGGCTGCATTCTGGGTTGTTACGTCGTGTCGTACGGTAGATTTCCACCAACGTGTCAGAGGTCCTTGCTGCCTCCATCGTCAGGGCGATGAACGTTGGTAAACTTCTACCAGACTATACGGCGCTACAACCCAGAATGCAGCCATCTTTAAATTTTCTCTTTCACCTCAGAAGTTTGCAGTGACTCGGTAGCCACGCGACTGTGTGTGACATACCAGATTAAATGGAAAGTTCTTTTAAAAATTAGTAGGATGTACGATGATACCAGAATGTAATCTGAATTCATCGTGACAGTTTGATCAGAGACTGAGGCGTTATTGGACGTGATATATAGTGTCCTACAATCTTCGTGCACCTTAAAAATCCTGTGACGCTTTGGGACGTACCAAATCTGACTAAAATTTCGATGTGAACCGTTTTTCAAAGAGACGCTTGTGTGCATGCTGTGCGCTCTGTTGGCTGCAGTTGAAACTACGGCCGAGACCTTCGAAGCAGCCCACGTGTTCTGCACTCAACTCCCATCTAGCGTTTCGATAGAGAATATTGCATAATGAGGAATTTAATTAATTTTACTGTTTATCCACTATAATCATTCATGGGATCAAAAAATATTTTTAAAATTTTTAAAATTTTCGAAAAATTTAAAAATTGTTATAAATGGCATGAAAACCAAAGATAACTAAAACTTTTCGAATTTTTTGACTGAAATTTTGAATTTGGCATTTTTGAAATTTTTGTATTTGTGAGCTTTTCGGTAATTTTCCTACGTTTTTTTTTTTTTGAAGAATTTGATAAATTTTCAAATTGATATATTTTGTCCAATACACTAAATTATGTACCAAAATTATAATATATTAAATCTTTAAAGTAGGTTGACCATTTATATTAATTTTAGAGTACGTGGCACCTTGTTTGGTTTTTCATCATAACCTGATGACTTATTTTTATTTGAGGGAGTGTATTATACCCTTTATCTCAGTTTCAGTGGTTGGAATAATTTTAATACGAAAAATGCAGGAAATTCATCTTTTAAAAATGAAATAGCATCTTCTCTCCCCACTTGATGTAAATTGAACTTTCAGTAATTGCTATAAAAAGAATTTTTGAAAGTATGAGCAGCTGTTTCTGAATTCTGTTCTTTTGCATTGTTTCTAAGAAGAATGGTATCTGTTCGATTAAATGTGCCTTTCCTGTATCCCATTTAATTAAGCTGTGTTGTTTTTTTATTTTATTATCTGAATGTCTGCTCTAATACTGCTTTATAGCATCTTTTATAATATTATTCAGGATTTTATAATAAAATGCTCCTGTCTTTGCGTCATTACCCGCTATGGATGTAATAGACTCCTTTTATATTTGCAAGATATTTTTATTCCTTACGTAATCGAGCCATTCTTAATTCTTCCCATATTTTTATTATATTTAGATTAAGATATTTAGAAAAGTATACAAAAATGATGTAAATTTACTGTTGGTATCATTGTCTTCATAAACACATTCCCTTAATTCTCCCTTTAGAAGCAGCTGAAACCACATGATTGTTTCATTACTTACCTTCTTATATTTTGCTTCAGAGGTGTTAAGTAACCTCTACTGTGTCTTTCAGACTTCTCCAGCCTTTAGATGACAGCTCCAAAGTAACAGAATATACTGACTTCATGAATTGAATGCGTAATAAGACTTGTCATGGCCATTTTTTTTTAAAACTGGGGTTTTAAAAAGTCATTGAGGTTAGGTTAGGTAAGGTTAGGTTAGGTTAGGTTAGGTAAGGTTAGGTTAGGTTAGGTTAGGTAAGGTAACATGTATTATTAGGATGAAGCTGAATAGATCAATAGGAATCAGACCAAGAAATATATTTGGCTAATAATAATGATGAGGAGGACAAATGGACAGACATTTTTAATAACTAAAACAGATGTAAATATGGAACACTGCAGGTATTTGCAATAAGGAAGAAATGTACTTTTGGTATGTGAATCAGTAATGAATGATATCTGCTTATCCACTTTTCCTTTATTATATTAAAGAACGAATGTTAAATGATTTGAAGTTTTGTTACATTTATGACTTGGTTATATATTCTGTTGGCTTACATAGGACAGAGTTTAATTATATTTTGCAATATAACGAAGTAAGACATGCTTTGACATACAGTATGTAATTATAGCCTATAATGTGAGTTTTTAACTTCACAGTAGAATATGGTGGAAGTGGTCAGGTTCGCTGTGGAATAGTGTTGATAAAAAATAACAAATTACTCCATATTTCCACAGACTTGCTACAATTAATATACATTCCTGCAGAATCCGTAGCCTATGAACAAAAAGTTTCAAAATGCCAATGTAGTCTGATGAAAGAAGTCTTCTGTGACCTTTTAATTTGATTATCAATAAGAATTATCATATCACATAATTTTAACATAATTTAATTTAAGAACTAAAAGTAAATAATACTGATTAATACAATTATTACACGAGAATTTTTTCATGTGGACTGAATCATGGCACCTCAAATTGCTAAGGACACGTCTGAGTCCTTCCGTTCCTGCACGTAGTTTGATTACTTGAGGTCCATATATTTTAACACGTGACATCCCATCACATTAAACTTATTGTACATTTGAATTTTAAAACTACTGTACTGAATATAACATTGGACTAAAATGTAATTTTCCAGATGCCTGAATAAGTTTAACAGAGAACCTTATTTGAGGTCCATTTATCTGAACACTTGCTGATATGATTTCTGAAGATGTCAGCCCGAAACTAACGGAGGACATGAAAGGATTATGAATTTCTTTTAGCCATTGATCGGATTCATTCTATGACAAAGGTAAAATTCATATAAATAAATGAAAGTCATCATAGCGTTTACTAGAATTTTGTGTGTGCGCCCGGAACAATTATGATAAATGAAACAATACAAAGAATGATGCCTACATAAAATGTCAGGCTTGAACATTTGGTTCTGAAACGTGGATTTTACGTAATAAGGAAGGATACAGGTAGGTCAGGCACTGTAATAATAATCTCTAAAGAATCTTGCATGATAGATTTAAACAACATCAAGAAACTACGAAACTTACGCATAACATAACATAACAATTTCTACGCTCAATTGCGTGGTACTCAATTAAGAACAGAGGCGACTTTAACTATTACCTTTACTGACCTTCGAGTACCGGCTTCGAATCTGGTTCGAAACTGTTTATGTGCTTTGTGGTATTTCTCAGTCATTCCAGTGAAATTATGAATGTGAATAAGGAGATTGGTCATACACCGTTCACACCGAACGAGAAATGAACGTACAATCACGAATCGTACTCTGGTAGGGGCTTAACCTATCTTGAGGGACTGAGTAAAACCTTGAGAAGCATTAGTGGGGAGGCTGGTTTCAGCGCTGTGGCTGTAACCTGAAACACGAAACACAATATCTATATGCTACAATATGACAATGAACAAAGTTGATACAGCGTCATTAAACAGCGAAAGAACCATAATAGTAAAGGTGTGCAAGGTCATCAGGAGAAAGTACGTTTAGTGGGGCGATGGTGCGAGAAATCGGATATGCTATTCCGTCAACATTCTTATCCACTTATCCTCATTATTCTTCCTTATCTTCTATTGTTCTTTCTGTCTCATATCCCCCTCCGTATTCTCTTTGTCCGCTTTGTTTCAATGGAAACATTCTGAAATGAGAGGCGGTATTGAAGTCGTTGTCTTTCACGATGAATAACAAGTCGAGTCGCCATAGTAACGCAGCATCTCTGCCGCGGTTTTGTTGAGCTCAGTGTAGAACCTGCTCAGACGTAGCTTTCTTCATGTCCTCTTCGTCCATCTTCATCGCCGGTTCTCACCACGTTATTTCTGGTACTGCACACCAGATGGGATTTGCTTCTCAACAGAATGCACGTGGCGTTGTTAATCCCTTTGACGTCTCCGCAGTGAGTAGACTGTGTCCTCTTGAATGTCCTGCTTTCTGGGAGCGTCATTTTGACCGATCTGCGCCAGATTGAGTCCTGTAATCCGCTGGAACAGTTAGTGGTCGTAGTCGTTGAGACGGTGTTCAAAGTTCCCTTTCGGCCGAGGTAGACTTCTGCACGATTTCTGCTTGTGAGACCACAAAGACGAGTGAAACCGTCTCTGAACTTGGAGGACATTACGTTGTACAGGATGGGATTGATGGCGGAGTTGATATAGGTCATGACACGACAGAAATAGAGCAGGTTGTAGTACTCCTCGATGTCTAGCGAGAAGACTGCCTCTTCTGGAGCCACGATGATCCAGAGTGTGAATGCCCGGAAAGGCATGAGACAAAGGAAGAAGGACAGAACAACTGTACCCAGCATCACAACCACTTGCTTCCGGTACCGGAGTGCGGTATGCTGGGTCCCGGAAGTATAGCTGCCGTACCTGCGACACGAATAAAGAACGTGACTGTAGTATCTTTAATGACTAATTACCAATCGGAACCGAAATCTGTCTTGAGAAAAACGGTGATTCATAGCTAAAGTGCTCTAAGACAGGGGTACCATTAATTCTAATTTAACACATTAGATTTACTACTAACAAAATGCGTTAAGGGGGAACATATTTGTGTTAATATTGTCTTTTGATTTTTTAACTTAGTTCGCGTACCGCCAGTGGTACGGGTACCATAGGTTGAGAAACGCTGCTCTCAGAGATTGTCGGCGAGGTCTTTTGGATCAATGAATGTAAATACTTTTTTTTTCCACATTCGTCATCGTTTCGTTTGCTTTGATGTCGCTTTTATTAATGTGACTGTCAATTTTTACAAGATAGAAACAATTAGATTTGACGTAACATGTCAGTTGATGTCTTTGTTTGTAATGAAACCAAGAAATGTAGAGAATTCTACTCTCTGTAGCATTTTTGAACCGTAGCTACAGAGTTGTAATTTTTAAGTACTTTTCTGTTCGTGTAGTGGAGCCTCGTCAGCGCTCTAGGTATGCTGTGCAGTGCGCAGTCGCAACAGGCCTCCTCCCTCCCTCCCTCCTTTCGCCAAGCATGAAACACAAGCCCCACTTGAACGTCGAATATACTTTCACGCACCATCAGTGCCGAATCCCCGTCAAACGATCAAAATAGTACAGAATGACATTGACGTAAATACGCCGTCACTCGGAAACGGTGACGAACTTGAATAGAAAGTTATTTACAATTTATGCTACAAATGATCTCCCAAGTAACCTCCTTAATTATTATTCTGTAGCTTTGAAAAACCCTGTATAGCTTCATATATACAACTATAAAACTATATACCCAGATGTTTAACTGTGTTAACCAAGTTAACTACGTCTGTTTACTTTTTAGCGAGGCAATCAAGTGTTTGGGTGGTTTCTATATGAGATGGTAAAGTTGCGTCATATTGTGATATAATGAATATATATTATTTAAATCTTGTCCGTCTAATCACAATAAATTCTTATTAAATATTAAAATATTACAATAATTAACATTTAATTACAATTACAATTACAAATATTACAATAATTAACATTTAACATTAGACCATCTAGATGGTCTAATGTATAAATCGAATATTTCGATAAAGAACATCATTTAATATTTTAAATATTTTAAATGTTAATTATGGTTTCTATATATTTCATCGATGTAAATATAAAACTAGGCAAGTAGTTACCACTTATACTCACATAACTTATTAAATAAGTAACAAGTCTTGCTTCACAGTACATTTGTGATTCACGTGTTCAAGAAATTCAGCGCGGTTAATAATAATAGTGATCAAAATTATACTTATTACCTTGTACAAGATTTGTAGGAATGTACACCACACATTTTTTTTTTGAGATTGGAAGATAACATTCCTGTGCCCTTATACTTGAACTGAAAATCCCAGGACTGGAATATAAGGGCGTCATACCCTCACCTGCAGGGTGGAGCTATGATGCCTGTGTGAGTCATGAGGTGGCGCGCGATGATGGTATACAGCACCAGCAGTATGACGAACGGAACTACGAAGAAGATGACGATGCTCAGGATGAAGAAAAACGCGGTCCAGAAGGTGTCGGCCTGCGTGAAGCACACTGCCACTGTACTACCGTCGAGGTCCAGCTCGTGGTGGTAATCGGCCACTCCCAGGATCGGGCTGAACGGGGAAACAAAAGATTATGACTGACAGGATTGCCACCAAATGCGGAGTGCAAACGTAGGAAAGGTGTTGGAGAAACGTCGAAATTATCTCGTATTAAAGGCGAATATCTTGATTATCCTATCTTGAGGAATGGGATGTGAGGTTAATGTGGCACGCATGTGAGAAATAAGCTATTCATACACGTCGAAGATCTTGACTTAGGTAGTGGGATAATAATAAAATAGATTAAATTATTTGGTTTTTCCCGTCTAATCACAATTGTATTTAAAAATAAGATAATTAAAATATAATTTTATGTTCCAGATCGAATAATCGATTTACATTTTGGAACATTGTTATAACATGTTTCGGTTTCATCGAACCATCTTCAGGTGTAAAATTATATTAATAAGTTTAAAACTCAATTACATTTTCTGTTGTTTATTTATTTAAATTATCTTATTTTTAAATACAATTGTGATTAGACGGAAAAACCAAATAATTTAATATTTGATCCACAATATGACGCAATTTTACTATCTTACTAAAATGGGATCTTATTTAACTGTGTGGACTGGATTAATCTGGCTCAGGATAGGGGTAATAGTGTGCTGTCGCGAACACGGTAATGAACCTTCGGGTACCTTGAAGAGTCGGGTTAATTTCGTGACGAGCTGAGCAACTGTTAGCTTCTGAAGAAGGACTGTGCTCCGTGAATGTTGTTTTGTTTGAGTTCGGAATTGAATGATGGGTGTTACTGTGCCCATGTGTGAAACAGCGGCCACTAACGGGGGCTTTGTCTAACCCGTAACCGCTTTCGAGCAAACGCGGGTCCCCTTGGTGAGTAGTCGGTGACTAACCGCCTGAGCTACGTCACGGTCCAAGTATGGGATTTGTCAAAGGGGCCGTTTAGAAATGAAATCACGTGACTTCACATTAATGTGTGAGTCGGAATTAAAATTTACTTTGCGACAATTTAATTTATTGTAAAGTAATATAAACAAATTGGTGTGTATTGAAAACTGGGATGGAACTTCCAGATTGTCTTTGGGGGGGGGGGTTAACAAAGAACTGAAATGGTTTAAAGTTTAACAAAACGTTAAATTTTTTACATGCATTCATTACTCTAATAATATTTTTACAAAGCTATATTTTATTTTAAACTACAACAATTTATTACGAGTTTACATGAGCACTGATTTTATTTATTATTATTGTAATTATTATTTAATTCTTTTCAGACCTGAACAAGGGAAAAGCTTATAAAACACCGAAATCTGTGATGCCAATTAGTAGCATTACACACTCACATGATCGCAACGTCGGAACCGCTAATTCGATTAATTGCAAGTAATCGAAGTATGTGTGTGGCACATGTTACGCTAATCATCGTCACTTCAATAGGGTGATATTATATCTGCCCATACAGTAATGACAATCACGCTCATAACTAGCAAATTTTGTCACAATTACATTTATAAATACTGACTGTATTTTTTTTTCTCCAAAACTGGAGAGATACCACACTAAAATTACAAGAGCTAACATGAGGGTCAACATTACGAACGGATTCTATATCTCATATTATAATCCATAGATAGATAATGTATCGTAGAGTTTTTAAGCTCGGTATCAACTGCAGATATTTTTTTAGTGTCAAATGATTTAAAAGAATGATCAGCGACCTTGAACTTGAAAGGAATGCAGGGAGGAAGTGGTCGTTGACTATTTTAAAGTATTGTCCCTGGAATTTGCCTCGAGGGTCTGAGGATAGAATGTGGAGGTCAATCTGTGTCTCGCCGAAATTCGTTTTAAAAAAACAACTCAAAATACGAAATTTAGAAGAGCGGAAATTTGGGCCTACTGTGACGTAAAATAAATGTACTCGTTTTACGCCTCATAGAGCTGTGAATGTTGCGGTGTAATGTTAAACAACGGTGGTTACGAAGACCACTCAATAGATGGATTGAAACGAGAAAAGGTTACATGGACTCTGATACTTGACAGACAGGATGATGGTATACTTTTAGTGAGGTAACCAAATTATTGTGTTCTTTCTTTAAAACCCTCTTTTTCTATTCATTCTTCTTATTATTTATCGTTTTATTCTGTGTTTATTTACGTTGGCAAAACTGTCACGAAGTCTGCCGATAGCCGCTAAGGACCACTGTCAACGCATTCAGACAAGTGTTGGTACAGATGTTCAAACACTGCGTTTTTATCACGTGGACTGATAGATAAAAAAATTTAATGGACATTATATCCTCCCTGTGAAATGAATAAACAAGAAAAAATACCAGCAGTTCGTCGTCATCTCTCTTTGTCAGGATAATCTTGTCCCCAGATCGAAAATCTAAGTCGAGGTTTCCCGTATAAGAAACACGAGTACCAAACGACATCATTCGAATTTTTTTTTTTTTATGTTTAAGGTGTATCAGAATTTCCCACTCTGACCGCCATGAGCTACGTTTGTTCGATCCGGGAAACCGGAATTTACAAAAATGATTATAAAAAACGTTATCACAAATAAACACGCAGGTCAGAATTGACAATATATCTGTGGAATAAGTGCAGATTTCTTAATTTCATTCTTTAGTATATTTTGATCGGAAGATTATATTTGTTGAACAGGAGACAGCAAAAATCGTTAAGTACGTAGTCAGCCATGATCTGTAATTTTCATATCGTCCCCGAAAGAATATTCAGGGGATCATTGAGACGTATAATTTTCATGCTTTAAAATATATATAGGCAAAATTATTTTTTGAAGATTTTAAAATAATTACATCAGAATAGTCACAAAACTTCCGGGGGAGGTAAACTGAATTTCTGTCATATTAATGAGGTGAAACTATTTGGACTTTCATGCGGTTACGTGTGACGGTTGTTAGAGTAAGTAATTTTTTCTGAACGGCGAGAGATTCCTTCAGAAGCCTTCAGTGTACATAGATGGGTTAAGCGCAGTCGCCTTTTCTTGATCTCCGTTGGTTTAGTTATTAAATCACAGAAAATATTAATTTAACTACCGTACAGTTTCGACTACTTTTATGAAATAATATTTTCCGTGTTGTGCGTCCGTGAAGAATTCCTTGCGCGTTTTTATTCATGGCAGCCCTCTCCATGAAGTTTTGCCACCTGAAACCTGAAGTGAAATGTTCAGCTGAAATATGTACGTCACGCGAGTGAGTGTTAATTATATTTACGCTCTGAACACGTTCGCCACTTAATCTCTCGTCGCTGAGGATGTGATTGAAGTAAATATGTCTGTCGCGTATGCGCTGAGGCTTGAAATACGAAGGAATTTAACAATTATTTATTTTAATCCGTCTTATCACAATATTTAAAATTTCTTATAATTAAGATAATAAAATATCATTGATGTTCCATATCGATTGATCGATTTCTTATAATTAAGATAATAAAATATCATTGATGTTCCATATCGATTGATCGATCAATCGATATGGAACATCAATGATATTTTATTATCTTAATTATAAGAAATTTTAAATATTGTGATAAGACGGATTAAAATAAATAATTGTTAGAATATTCACAATATGACGCAATTACACTATCTTACGAAGGAATTTGTTTCAAATATATAAAAAATATATCATTTCCCTTTCTTGTTACTATGTCAACCAAGTTTTAGTCTTGATACAGGATTTCTAGTTTCACATTTTCTGTGATGTTGTCTCCGGAAAATGTCGGAAGATCTCCGCAACATATCAACTGTATCACCCACTTATAATCTTAAGAATATCTCGTTTTATGATAATATAAATCATATATATATTTCAAAAGAACTGAGGCAAAATACAAAATTACTTTTCAAGAGTATCGAATTTACTTAAGCCTACGAGTTTCTTTCATCTGCCGAAAGAGAGCAGCGTAGAGCGGATAATAAGATATACGCTAAGAGTTGGACTTGTGTTTACATTACATAAATATTTTGACGAGAGAAAAAATTGTATATTATTAACGTCTCTTCGTCTGTATACAAGTTTTGTCATCCTTCCACATATTTCTCCGTCATTCCGTCCTACTTCCTTTATTCATATAATTGTCTGTTGTCCTTTCTTATCTTTTTTCGTTGTATCTGTTCGAGCCTTTATCAGGGTCACGTTTTCTGTCATTCATTGAACGTGTTCTACCATTTTTCATATACAGGGTGTTAAGAAGACTCACTACAGTAGATACTTATTTTTAAGTCTGCAACGTGAAGAGATTTGCGATGTGTGTTTATGTCTAGGTTGGTAGCGCGGATTTATGAGAGTTTATTTGATATTTACATAACCGTTAAACGCAAAATGGTCTCAGAGAGCAGCAAATGTTTTGTACTGGGTAGTACCTTTTTGAATACACTTCATCTTAAAAACATTTCCTATGAAACGTGAATTTGAATTTCTCCTGTATTTTTCCTTCATGTTCTTGAATATCATAACCAAAAGTCCACCACTAGCTCAGATCTTAATGTATATAAAATTATATAATAATTAATTATAAATGAACAGTGAATTAAGAAGGATATGGCAGGAAGCTGTAGTTAATTTAGGGTGATATCTCGGCGTATTTGTGGATGGACTGAGGACATTCACGAAAACCTTTTCAGAAGGGTGTCTCCGAACCGAGATTCAAACCCAGGACCTTCAGAATACGAGTCCAAAGTGCTGACCACTCAACCGCTGCCCTCGTATTTCGTCTCCTCTGATGCACAGATGCCATTTTTCTTAACTGATTGATGTCTGCATGCAAATTGTATCAAGCTGATAGCGTGTTTGCTGTTCGTGACTCTTAAGGCCGCTCCAATATTCACTGTCATGAAATAATAATAGTTATAAATATCCACCAGCGTCTTGCACGAACTCTACTTAACATTACTGTTCTACGAAGTTTCTTTACATAAAGTTATGTTCAAACAACACGTTAGAGACTTAATTGAAATTTTAACGGGAGAATAAATTTTTAAATAAAATAATTACATATTGTAGTTATTTATTTCATTGTAGTCTTGACATAATTACAGTTACATACACGTAGAAAGATTCCACTTTGCCATTATCATAAGCTTACCAATTGTATCTTTGTCATATTTAAAGAAAACTTTTAGGATCGTACTAACAGTATGTGGAATGAAAAATAAATTATACAATGTTAGGGAACAACAAGTCACTGATATTACTTACCCCAGACTTACGAACTCATAAGATGCATTTTGTACACAAATGACTAGTATATACAATGTTACCGCTTGTCATAGTCCATTTGAAGAACTGATTTAATGTAATCTTGAAGTGAACAGTTTAGGTACTAAGTGGTTACATTAGTGATAAAAAAATATTACATAAAACATTACTTACAAATGAAGTTTTTCTTTAGAGCGTCACTGTACGATGCATATGGCAACATGTAAGGTCCACAGTTTAACACCCAAATTCCGGTTTTAACAATCGCCATATACAGTAATTTTTGATTAATGCCTTGCGTTTTAGTTAAGAATAACTGTTATCAGGTGCAAATGTGCGATGCTAATTTTTATTCAAGACCAGTCCAGTGTCATTGTCACGTTGTCCGGAATTAAAGGAGGATTCATGAATCCTTTGAAACCGAACGTCTTATAAATAAGTCTAGTCTACCAGAATACTAAAGTTTTTTTGATTGCAAATTTTGAATTGTAAATAAAAGATTACGTCATTCATCTTACGAAGACGGCTTTAGTTTCCAGCTATACAAAATAATATTTTATTAATGTCTTATTCACGTAACATAAATCAACCTCAATAGTTTTCTATCTTGCCATGTTGGTTTTATCGATTGCAAATATTTGGTCCGTACCGCGAAGAAAACACCACACTTCACCATTACGAAGATCAACTGGTTAACCCTCTGAAGCCAAAGCTCGTCCAAATAATATTTGAGAATTCAGCCCGTACCGCGAAGAAAACACCACACTTCACCATTACGAAGATCAACTGGTTAACGCTGTTTAATGGAAATAATCGCTCGTTACAGTGAGAATCATAGAGAGAGATCTAAGAACTGTCTATAATCTAAAGTTACCTTATTATGTAGTCTTTACTGGAACGCGAAATGAATATTGTCTTAGTACAGGGTTACTTTGTGTCTGAGTAAGGAATTTTAATGAATGACTTATTTTTAAGACGAAAATACGCACTGCACGAAGGATAAAGTAGGATTTACTTTATTTTTCACAACATATTCTTGTAATATTGCAGCATTTGATTACGAATAACATTTAATACAGTTAATAATTTTTATTTTTTTTAAAATATCCTCTTCATGAGTCACACATTCAGTACCATAAATTTTCTCCAGTGGAAATTCTACAAATGTAAATATATCATATCCCCACGTATTAACGGAATTGTGTCAACAAATTCTACGCCGATTTATCAAAGAAAGCAATAATTATTTTTATAGAGTTTCACGGAAATTTTATTTTCCATTTTTAAAACTCACAGATATTTATAATTAACAACGATGAAGTTACGTGTTTATTTTCACTGATTCTGTTGTCCGATTCCCGAAGCTCATTAAAGTTCATTTCCTACCGAAATAAAACACAGCTTATCTCTATTATAAAGCACTGATTAAGCTCTTGGTTTAAGTAGTCGGCTTGATGCAAATTGTAGCCCTGAAAAAGGTTCAAATAGCCTGGCGTATTGCTCGAATAATGACGGAAACCCACTTTGTATTCAAAATATTTTGATTTGCCTAGAACAAGGCTGCCTTATTCATAATAACCATATTCCACGTTGTTTCTCTGTGTTGCCTGGTAGAAGTTTGCATATGTTTCGGAGGTACTTGCTGGCTCCATCATCAGGGTCTGATCAGCGCATCATCGCCCTGATGATGAACGCAAGAGGTACCTCTGGAACGTCGGTAAACGTCCGCCAGACTACACGACGTAACAGAACAAAAGACAGTCATCTTATGTATCAAATTACTTTGGGTTCAGACACCAAAAACACCTTTTTTTTTAACAAGACGTAGAATTAATGAACCGAAAGCTGTCACACGCGTTTAGAGATTCAATAGTGAGCTTCATTTCACGGTGAAGTGCCGTTTCGTATTTACTCAGCTGTGATAGCAAACGTGGTTCAGCTGGACACCACGTGACCTCAATACACTGGCCTGATCCTACCTTGGCATTTCTTAAAATCCCTGTTAGCCAATAAGACAACCCACGTATCTAGCATCCGACGCGTCGAATGGTCCAGGGATTACGACGCACTGCTAGTCTGCTCTGAGCTCTTTAAAGCTTACTGGTAACTATATGCACCACCTGCTTTAACATTATACAAAGCTGCAGTACGTACTTTATATCTGTAATGTTTCCTTCTAACTGTTGATATTTGTAAGGACTGATTCCTTAAATATCATTTAAGCGAGATAGTTAATTTTTTTGGCTTCAAAGAGACAAAGAGATTCAACCAACTAGTCTGTAAGTCACTGACAATTAAACCTAAATTTACAATTATAAATGTATTGTAATTTAATGTTCGTAATAAATAGTGCGATTTCAAAAATAATTCCCGACTGTTAATATAATTTTATAGGGTAAATAATGTTCACCGCTGGCAGATTTCCTTTCCTGAAGACTTAAACATTACCATTACTAACTTAGGCCACAGATTGGAAGGGTGCAAGTATAATCATTATAAAATAATTAAAAATATATTCTGTAAGCCATCACGAGAAAGGATATCATAATGTTTCTGTGGAACAGATTGTAATGGTGAAGTGTGGTGTTTTCTTAGCGGTACGGACTGAATTTATTAAATATTATGTATACAAGATTAACGACTTCACTTTTACTCTATCCTAACCAGAAGGACGAGTGGGCATTGCCTGGGGACCTTCTAACTATAAGATGATCTTTCGCCGCCCTAGAAATCGGAGCGTCTCGTTTCCCCCCCAATAATTTTCTCTTTAATTCAACTCTTCTGCTATTATTCGTGTATCTCTCTGTGTTTTTTCGGTTTTAAAGGATTAATTAATACATAATCGATACATCGCGTGACGCATCCAATGAAGTTAAATGGGACTGCTTACGTTTATATGCATTAAATTTTTATATATCTTCAGTAGAATAAATAGTCATATTACCACAATATAACCACATGGACACACAAACACACGCCATTCATTTCTCGAAAAGTAAATTCCTTTCGAAAATTCGTTGATGTGTACACTAATTTTAACATTTATAAAATTTGGCACAGAAAACAGCTCACTGAATTGAACGGTGTATCTGAAAGGTTTGTACAGACTTTTTGCAGTTGGTCTACACAGAAAAGAATATTTTATAAAGTTCATTGCACACGGGGTCGAAAACTTTCTTCTTGCAGTTAAGTCTCTGCGAAGTTATCCGTGGAAGAGCTCAGTTGTCAGTTTCTCACAGCAAGGGCCATCGAGGACTGCCCAGTTCTACAAATACACAGATTCACCACATCGCTACAGTTATAACAACTTCGTTTCGTAACTATTTTACCTGATAATTCAAAATGAGGTACAGTCGACGTCATCAATTTTCGCAAAGAAGAATCCTGTGTAATCCAGTTCAGACCCCGTCAGCTGTTCAACTCCAGTGTTTAGGCAGATATGACCATATTCTGGCCTTGTCGTGCGAATGTGACGGCACCTACCGCGAATGACGGATAGGTCGAGAACGCTGCGCGGCCCCCACGCTCACCTAACTTCATTCCCTGCTGATTTATACTTGTGGGGGAAACTTTAAAGCCTTGTTTATTCATCTTTTGTTGACGACGTAGGGATTCCTGAGCGTCAACAGCTGTCACAGGTTTAGCAAAAACCCTGACATCTCTGTGAATGTTTACAGTCACGGAAGACATTTTTAGAGCCTCTTGTAAATGTGCCAGAGAGCTGAGAGTCTGTACAATCCTTTCTTGGATCTTTTACGAAAAGGAAGTTTTTTTTTCGCGGACTCATGTTTTTATGAAGTTACTGATTCTTTTGCTATGTAGAACGCACCTCCAGTATATGTACGAATCTTTCAGATTTTTGTGGATTTTTACAAGTTTGAGATTTAATTATTATTATTATTGTTCTTTGCACAAACCTACAATCGATATGAATGTTGGAAATTGGCAGCGAATGACTAGAAGATATTACAACTCCATGTGCTTGTAATTATCACATGTTAGAAGATAAATCATTGCTATTTAATCTGTAATTAATTCATATTATAGCCAAATTATGAAAAGTTTATTTAGTATATATTAGCTTAAGGATTTATGTAAGATATATGTTTTTTTGTAAAATAAATATTAGATAAGTGTTTTTGTTTTCTCTGGATAATTTCATTCGAACGACTCCTTGTAGTGAAAGGTCACAGTCTGATATTTTAAAAATTTGTATCCGAAATGGTCCGGTATTAAAAAGAATTGCTGTGTTAAAATAGCCATAAAGTATGTTTAAGGAATCGGTGCTTCTGAGATTAATGGAGTTGTATACACAGTGAAACCTTTTCATTAATAATAGAAGTTTTGAAAGATGGAAGGAGACGCGGACATATTAAAAACTTCTGGCAAACAGAGGCGAATAGCAACAAAGGGAAATGTATTATGGACAGTATAAAACAGTACAGTACTTTGATAGACTCTGATAGAATGTGCCCTCGTTTTTTTGTCAGATATTAAGATAAAGACGTAAAACTCACTAATATCGACGCAGATGACCAAGAATTTACAGAACACACTCTAAATACAGAGTTTCAGATGTTTAACACCAATCTGTATGATGCGTAAGATTGTTTATAGTTTCAGAGCATACACGGTTGAAATATAAGCTTGAAAAGATGTTGAACTCTCACGGCCGGGAAGTCGTGATTCCATTTTTTTTGTGGGATTACTGATACGAAACCTCTCCCCCCCCAGGTTCAGCACAAAACACTTGTCGGCACATTCACACGAAGCTTTCCGGACAGGGTCTCATTTCAATACAGTTCATAACATCGTCTTGAATGCAGGAACCATTCCTCTTGAGTATCGACGTCCTTATCATGACGCTCCTCCTGAAAGAGGTAGACCTCAGGCGACGCTCCGACCTGGGAGAGCTGGATTGGGTTGAATCAACGGAATACCTCGACGCGCTACGCCACGAAAACTCAGTACTGCTCCTATGGGTCATCCCGAAACTGTTACATCTCCTGGTGCTCGAATACGCGGATGTCGAAGTCGTCCCTCTCCTCAGAAGAACCGCGTCTCTCCGTCTCAGCCCGCACACACGCATGAATCCGTTTCGAAACTTCGAGGACATCAAATTGTAGAGGATTGGGTTGACGGCAGAGTTGAGATACAGCATGGTTCGACAAAAGTACAGGATGTTGTAGTAACCCTCTACGCCGAGGCTATGAACTTGCTCCGCGGACACAAATATGAACCAGACGGTAAATACCCTGAAGGGAATGAGACAGATAAAGAACGAGAGAACGACGGTGCCCAACATGAGGACCACCTGCTTTCTGGCACGCGTGTTGGTACTTTCCAAATCCTTGACAGCCGATGTGACGGGATCTGCCATTAGGTGGCGTGCCATGGCGGCGTACAGTACGATGAGTACCAGAAGTGGCACGAGAAAGAACAATGAGATGATCATGATAAAGAAGAAGGTGGACCAGAACGTGTTGACTTCCGTGAGACAGGCCGGAACGAGCGAGCCATCCAGGTACTCGCGGAAGGGGTCGTACTGGGCAATCAGCAAGATGGGACTGGCGGTCAAGGAGTATTTGGGGAACGGCATTTTGTGATTTTGAAGATGGAGGAAATTGCGGAAAGGAAGGGGTTTGACGTTCGAGTGAAGTTACGATGGATGCGTCGGTTCCATTCAGGTTCAGCGTCGCGTGGAAAGACGTGCAGGCCAGCGAAGTGCCACGTGGTTGTGCGGTGAAGCAGCCCGGAAAAAAATAAAGAACATAACAGGTATTACATTGTGTCCCATCAACAGTAACCAAGCACAACTCACGAATATATTTTTGGTAGCATAATAACACTAGATATATTTCAACCTAATTCCAAAGGTATGTTAGTGGCTTGTGAAGAATTGGTTTGCCCCAGTCTCGTGCTACGTACGCTCGTGAGTTGATTACTAACGCCTGACGCCATAAGACCACAGCCACGATCATGGTTACAGATCAGTATGTTCTGTTTGTTACAGTGTCCGTCAGCCTCTAGAAGAAAACCCAGTGTTTTCGACTAAACTCCGAAACTTTATTGGAAAGACAGAAAGACAGACAGAGAGGAAATAACAAAGAGTATAAGAGAATTATATAATAAATAAATAAAAATCGACAATCTACCAAGGACAAATTTTTAATAATAATCCACTGATGATATGTGAGTACTCTATTTATTCGCACGTAATATATATTTCACTTCGTTCTGCGATCAGGGTAAATCTTGACAACTCCGATCATTTAGTATAAGGACAGATACAGACAAGTGTCACTAGCAATGACGTTATACCTCATAATGAGCGAAATCAATGCCACACAATGTAACACCATCATCAAATCAACGTGTTTTTATCAAATTTGTGTTGTGTTCAAATTCGAAATTTAAATTTTCCATTACCGTTTATAATCATTGTATATAAACTATTTCTGTCTGTGTTTAGATAAAACGCAAAAATTTACATAATTATTTTCTTTTTGGGGTAAAATTATTAAAACGAACTGTATTTTTCATGGCTTCTCTTGAAAGTTTGGTAGTATACTCAGTCGGTAAAGAATTCCCAACTTTTATAGTACCAGATGCCTCAGAGCTATTGCTATTAAACATACTCTTAAAGTTTATTTTTATTACGTGAACTAATCCTGTTTTTTTTTAATTTGGCAGGTAAGAGTGAAGAAACAGTGAAAAGGCATGTTCCGATTTTGACTGTAGACAGAGACTTCTGAAACACAGCGTTAATGTTTGCTAGTATAAAATTGCAGCGCCACACATAAATTAGTGACAGAACTGTGAACCTCTTTGTTCTCTGTCTTCTCTCGGTGCGAACTGAACACTCTAAAGGAAAGCATACATCATAAATTATTACCAGAAATTCCTGTTTTATGTTCTAAACAACTCATTGAACATAAATTTATAATGTAATGTTTCTGCAGTACAAAACAGCGGAAGGACATCTGGCGGGCAGGAATTATAATAATGTAGGCCACACGATAAAAATAAGATGCTTATGAAGTATTCTTGTACTTTACAACGTGTCTAAACTGGTTTATGATAAATAGAATAAAGCTAAATGCAAAAATATTTAGGAGAGAAACCATTGCACAAATGTCAATATTTTCACCGTGGTCTCGGCAGCCTGCCAAATACGTCATAAAACAGGATTACTTCAAATTTGTTTCGGGAAGCAACAGCGTTCACGACCAGATGGATGTACAAAAATGTGATAGACACTAATTTCCATGTTTTCTTTCGTGGAAATTCGTAAAGGAAACGCATAGGGGGAGAGGGGAAAATTGCCATATGTCTCGCGCCACCAGAACGCACGTCCGCGTCGAAAAGAGTGTAACGGATTTCGAGCAAATGTGGTATTTGCGAAATCTACAGTGAATGTCGTGAGGTAAATTTATATTTCTATCTGCATTGGCTCACTTTAAATGAAGTTCAAGTTTAGCCTCGAATTTGTAAGAAATCTCTATATTAGACAAGGATATCAAAACATTTATTTCTTTTATATATAATTAAGAAAAGCAACTTTATGCATCTCGTCGACGACATTCATGTCAGGGTGATTAAGTCGAGAAGAATGAGATGGGCTGGGAATGTAGCGCGCATGGATGGGACAAGAGGTGTGCACTGGGTACTGGTTGGGAAGCCTGAGGGGAAGAGACCGCTGGGGAGACCTAGACGTAGATGGGAGGATAATCTCAGGCGGGATCTGTGGGAGATAGGAGTTGAAGGAGACTGGATTTTGTTGGCCCAGGACAGGGTCCGGTGGAGGGCTTTGGTTAATTCGGTGATGAACCTCCGAGTTCGTTAAGCCATCTGGTTGGTTGGGTCCACTATTTGGGAAGCCTGAGGGGAAGAGACCTCTGGGGAGACCTAGACGTAGATGGGAGGATAATCTCAGGCGGGATCTATGGGAGATAGGAGTTGAAGGAGACTGGATTTTGTTGGCCCAGGACAGAGTCCGGTGGAGGGCTTTGGTTAATTCGGTGATGAACCTTCGGGTTCGGTAAGCCATCTAGTTAGTTAGTTAGTTAGTTATTCGACGATATTCGCACTGCATTACCAATTTATAGGAACTTTATTCGATATAAACAGATGTTCTTGAATGAGTTGCGATTTAAACCGACTGAAATGTAGGTTTACAATGTTGGTTAAACATCCTGGTACTATTAACAGTTCTAGCCAATTGACAGTTGCTGCTCTCAAATTAACCACACATAAGCAAAGAATTTAAAAAGAAACAGGCGGTCCTGGGTCAGAGACGGACAAGCTGCAGCCTGAGATGTTAAACAAATTTTAATTTAAATTTTGAGGAAGGCAAATGGAGAGGTTTGCAGTCTCTGGTACAATATATCAGCGTCCACTGACTGAAAAAAATCACAATTATATAATCATGTTTATTAATCTACTGAACCGGTTAGAAGGCCGGACTTTCGCTAGCAAAGTAAATAGTTATTGTGGCTACAAAATGATATATACTCTTCAAAGAGCTTTGTAGTGCAAATGATTCCAAAGTTACCAGGCTATGAATATTTTAAAAATTTGGGATTCTTTGTCACTGTTCCGCGTGTGACACAGTATCATAATATGAATACGAATGGGCTCGGATACGCCATGAGTAGAAAGAAGTTCATTCATCCTCCAATAGGGGCACTGCGCGCTTGGCGTGGCAGGTCTAGTCATTAAGTCTATTGTTATTTTTACAATTATTATTATTACAAGTATTATTGCTAATGTTGTCTGCAGGGACTTGGACATATTCGAGACGAAAATTGTCACACTTCTTCACATTCTATAATAGTACAATTTACTTAATTGATTTAATTTTTTTTTTTTTTTTTTTTACAATTTTGCTAATATATTTAGTTGGAATTTTCTTGTATATTAAAGTCCTCCGTATTAATGTATTTTATATTCTGCTTGTTTTAATTTCTATGTTTTTATTGTGTTCGTGTGCTCATCTATTGTGCTGTATCTGTAATTGGCCTTCTGGATGTTGATATAGCTCACTAATAATAAAGAATTTTATTGAATTATTAATATGAACTCCGTTGTACAGTTGGGTACTTTTAAAATTGATCCTCAGCTACTTAAAAAAAGTATGAGCTTTATTGGACTCATTACGTCTTCCGGATATCAGGAGATTCAGAGGCAAGAAGTCATGGTTGCATTTCTAGACGGAGACTTGTAGACTGAGATAACTTGAGATTACTGCAAAGAATTTAACTTTCCTTGGATGTTTTTTATCGCAGAGAATCAAGCAGAGTGTACTGTTCGCGACTGTAATCTTGAGACTAGCAATTCTCAAGATTACAGTCGCGAACAGTAACTGAGTCCATTATGCGAGAGTTCTCGTTGAAAGTTTGTGAATCCAGTTAAAAAATTTCGCTGCTTTTATGGAGCCCGAATGTTCATTTCTTTTATTTGTAATATCCAGCTTAGTGGACGTTAATTTGTAGCAGTTCAACATTACATAACATTCTTAATCATGTCTCTATAACGAGGTTTTCACTCGAGGTATTCCAATACAAATTTTTTATACTGTTTCTTGTTTCCTTCTTGCGTTATTATTCCTTTGTGACAATGAGACTGTATAGTGCAACGTGGTAAAGACAACGGCCCGCGAGCAGTCTGGTATAAGTTTTAGAGGTTCTTGCTGCCTCCATCATCAGGGCGATAAACTTATGGAGTGATTGACAGAAATCACGAACAATCTGGTTTGTGGTGATCAGAGAATTATCGTGCCGAATAAAAGTAGTGGTAACAACTTTACCGCGATATTTGGCGTTGCGGGTTGGGTGGGGGATCCAACTTTGATTGAACAAAACATGGCGGTCCCAAAATCCCAAAAGAACTTCTTGTGGACTGAACACCTCATTTTTCCGCGCATTTACAAGACAAATTACACAGAAAAAAAAAACAGTAAATTGTGCTGTATTCTATCTGATAAAATATGAAACAAAAAGTCAAGGTCATTGCAATGGGAAAGCTTTGCTCCAAGCTCCCTAGCAAATTATGATTTTTTATTTCACAAACGTTGCCTCTTTTTGTTTTAGAGTGTTGCATATACTGTTTCATATCAACTTTTATCTATTGGGTGTTTTTATATTCCGACTTAACACTTTCGACATGAAATGTGCACATAAATGTGTCGTGTCGCACAGACCTCATGGCAGCCAACGTATTAAACGATCGCTTGCTGGGTCTTTCTCTGTTGTGGCTGCGTTGGTATTGTGGGTTGTGTGATGGGTGGGGGGGGGGGTGCGTAGGACCCATTGAAAACTGGAAATGCAGTAGATAATTTTGACCTATGCAAATTCTACTGGACACTGCGTGAATACAAGTTTTAAATAATGTAACACATTTCGACTTCTTTAAATTGCACAGAATAACTCTCTCTTGGGTCAAATGGTTTTTGAATCTATAGACAGCAAAAGTACTGACCTATTAGTTCTGTTTATCTGTAAAAATCTGATAAATTCTTGACGTATTACGATGGAATTAACATCGGTGATCATCAATAGTTTCTGTCACAAACGTCCTTAACCATTCCGAATGAATATTGAATAGCAAATTCGTATGAAGTTGTCAAAAGAGATACGCTCTCTCTCTCTCTCTCTCTCTCTCTCTCTCTCTCCCCCCATTACTTTTTTTTTTGTCCGAAGAGGAATCGTGGCCTATGCATCTGTCACTGAGTAACTGTCTTTAAAGAGGCATAGTTACTCTGGCTGATAAATTTTCAGTGGTAATTTCAGTTTAATTAAAAATTCTGTTTTCGAATTAACTCTTCGACAGCGTTTGTTTTGAGGCTCCTTAAATTTATCAGATGCATGAATTTTTAGCAGACTACTGAAGGATTTTTCCTCAACCGTTCCCCCACGCCATGTCAATTCGGAAACAAGTCGCCATTACTCTCGTGTATTAGATATATCCCGGGTTCGTATCTCGCCTTTGCACACCCACACATACCATGTTTTTTGTATTGAGTGTTTGTTTCAATCTGACTTTGCCTTTTAGATGATTACTCTTATTTAATTCTAAAAGTTTAATTTATTTCTATATATCACGCTGGCCTTGTAATCCTGGGGTCTCGGGTTCGATTCCCGGCGGTGCCCGAATTTATAACTTGTGTTGGGCAAGACCGTGGTCTAGGCAACACGGAGTTTTCCTCCGTGGCATCCCAACAATTACTCCATTCACACACAGAAGAAGGCAATGGCAAACCACTTCTGGATCATCTGCCAAGAACGTATATGAACAGGTCCCAGTCCGAGAAGAGAAAAGGATGGAAGGATCCTGTTCATATGGACCTGTCGTCAGACAGAACACTAAATAATAATAATAATATCATGATTTATATAATCACAAATTTTCGGCCATTGCATCCTATTCATCTTCGTATTTTCAGACTTCCAAGAAATCGTACAGATTCTCAATTAGAAATATCAGTCAGTTTGTAATATTCAGGAAACATCTCTGTTTATTCCAAGAATTGAATCACACACAGAAATAAACTCGTCGAATCGGGGTTGTTATTTCCTTTTGAAGCAGGTGGGAGGATGAAACAATTACGCTTCAAGGAGTTTAAGACCGAAATGAAGTTCACTGGCTGCAAGACAATTGGAGCTGCATGTAGGTTTATGAGATAATAGGCGGTTTATTACAATGTCCGCTTCCTTCGGTCGGATAAACAAATCTTTACGTACACTACGGATATAAACTAGGCCCCTTTCTGCTTATACTCTAGGAATTGTGACGATTTGATCTAGCTGCAATGATCTATAGATCTGTGTGATGACAGATGTTAACAGATAAATTCTGCGAGATTTATTAATGTGCCATCAATCATCATTGTTCACGACACTAGCCTTATTACTGACCATTTTCTCTTTACGCATCGCACTGATGATGGAGGCAGTAAGCACCTCCGAAACGTCGGTTAACGTCTACCAGACTACAGGGTACAACGTCTGAGAAGACATCTTCATACTCACCTCTGTGAGAACCTGATATCTCGCCACTAAGCCCTGCTCTTTATTAAACGTAGGGGCCAACTTGAGAATCGAAATGTTAATGATTAGTAGTATCACTAAAAATATTTTCATTCGAGCTCTATCCTGCAGGTCTATTAGAAAACTAACTCTCGCTTACCCTTAGATAAAAGTCTGTGAGAGCAAACTCATCCAAGTTTCCTGCGCAATGTCAAATATACGGTCTCCATAAAATAGCTGGGCTATACTGCATAATCAAATCAACCGTGTGCGGAGACGACCATGCTGTATTTTCCTAACACACAAAATTGAGGCCAGTGTCCTACACCAATGCACGTTTAATAACGTGGCTATGGAAACGAGGTTTCAGCGGACTGTCATCCGTATATCATCCACTCAGAGCATAAAATATGTTACGCATTTTAAAAATAACTACGACATGTCTGCAGATTTGCAACATGTTGATAGATTCATCTTGTAGTGAAAGAAACATGATCCCCTGTTTTATGGTGATTATGTTAATTAATTGGAGGATAATACTATTAAAATGAAAACAGACAAACATCATTAGAAATTGCTAACAATATCCATGCAGATTGTTTGTTTGTCGTCAGTCTTTCGACTGGTTTGATGCGGTCCTCCAATTTCGCTTATCTCGCGCCAATCTCTTCATTTCCACATCCTCAAAAATCTCCGTCACATATTCCAATCTTTGTCTCCCCCTAGAATTCCTCCCTTCCATTACCAAATTAACCAATCCCGGGTGCCTCAGAATGTGTCCCACCATCCTATCTCTTCTTCTCGTAAGATTTTTCCTTCGCCTATCCTGTCTAAGACCAGCTGATTTCGTAATTTATCAGTCCACTTAATTTTCAACATCCGAAAAAAATTCGAATTGTATGTCTTTTAGGTTAGGGAACGACAGTGAAATATCGGAAATTATATCGGACATCGGATTCGTGGAGTGGTTACGTCTGTTGAGGCCAGAATCTTTCATCTTCCCACCCCTGCCTGTGAACCTAAATATCAGAAGTAAGAAGGAGTTGTGTTTGTTGTCTTCTACAGACGCGAGACTCAGTCCCTCTCTCTCTCTCTGAGAATATAACTTAAATTGAGTGCAGAGGAGCGAATCGCTCGTGAGAATGTTTGAACGGAGAAGGACGTGACAAAGAACGGAGAAATTTATATAATTCGGAACTTCATAAGTTGTACGCGGGATTGGCAGGACATGGAACACGCAATGGAATGTTATAAATGCATTTAAATTGTAGTAGAAGACCTGAAAGTGGATGTTAGCGGAGTGGATCATATTAAAATAGATATTCTGAAAAGTATGTTGTGCAGATTGCTTGGAGCAGTCTGCGACGAATGAAGCGTATACGTAGGCTTCCATTGCAAGAATAACACACTACAATAATTATCAGATTGTAGGCACTGATTGGTGTTTTTGTTGTTGTAAAAAAAATTGTGTAAATGTAAACTGTCCTTGTACCTGCCTGACAGGAATTTTTAAGGGGCAGACGATATTCGTCCAAGCCCTGCGAGAAGTCTTATCACCGAAGCCTGTCAGACATAACTTGAAGACAAATTACGTTCAGAAACGTAACCTTTCAGTTGCGTTTACTCTGATACCACTTGAAGATCAGAAGCGCTTTGTAGTGCCAATTGAAGAATTTGGAGGCCGGTTTTGATGCACACGTGTAAGAGGGAAAAAATTTAAAAGTTAATGTCGAAAAGATAAGTAAAATAATATAAAAAGATAATACGTCACAGGACAGATTTGAGATAGAAATATTAGCTACGTGTTTAATATCACTTGAGGCATATGTTTGCAAGTTAAGTTTGCGCGGGGGGGGGGGCATCTCATGCAAAGTTAGCGTAGAGTTTGATTCTCGGGACTGTGTAGGGACTTGCCACTTTCATCGTCATCTTGGTATCGTCTCTGATGATCCTGCAAGATCGATCTAAAGAGTTCCGTAGTTAAGGCCGTAGGGATGTCAAATTGACGACTGTCTTTGATATATCGCCAAGTCTAAAATGCGTTGATGTTGTAAATGATGAAAATATCTGAGCCTAATTTATTAGCAGTTTAAACAGCATAGACCTGGTCCACGCTTCATATGTCCGAGAACAATGTTAACAAAACACTGAATTATTAAGAGACACGCCATTTTTCAACACATTTTTTGAAACCATCTCTTTCCCGCTCAAATTTGTTCCAGGTTATAGGTAAAAAAATTTATGAATTAAAATTTTACAGCGGAAAGGTTCAACAAACTTTCCTTATTTTATAACAACAATAAAATTATTTTACCGTGTAATGGCTAAAACCTCTGCCCATCCTTTGTAAGCGCGATGCTACGTTCTGTGTATGGTTATAATTACTGTTACTCCGTTAACAGCATTACCATGGCAACCGTTATAAGATTATTCCATGAAGCCCGATCTCCCTTTAACTTCAAATGAACGCAGTACCATGGAAACGTTAATAACAACGCACACATTCGTTAATACGATTACATAAAGCCAAAAATCCCTTAACAGCAGTAAATGTTAAGCATGCAACAAACATTGCGTCTCGGGTTCGATTCCCGGCGGTGCCCGAATTTATAACTTGTGTTGGGCAAGGCCGTGGTCTAGGCAACACGGAGTTTTCCTCTGTGGCATCCCAACAATTACTCCATTCACACACAGAAGAAGGCAATGGCAAACCACTTCTGGATCATCTGCCAAGAACGTATATGAACAGGTCCCAGTCCGAGAAAAGGATGGAAGGATTCTGTTCATATGGACCTGTCCTCAGACAGAACACTAAATAATAATAAGATATATATCACGTACAAGAAAGACGTACGCTCATTTTAAATAGTATAATTTTTTTTAAGTTGTTAGTGAAACGTCGATTACCACCTGCAAGAACACAGTACTTAGAGGAGCGTCAGTATCCTATCCGCGGCCGTATTTTAAGGATTGTTACCCTCAAATCTAAAACTTCTTGACGATGGTGAAGAGTCAATTGAATAAAAATTTTCTTGGATATTATCCATCGTCTAGTAAATATAAAACGTAAAAAACGACGTTTCGGAGATGGGACTCTATCTCCGTCTTCATGTTCCTACACAGTTGGGCCCACTAGATAGAGCGACGTTTCGGAGATGGGACTCTATCTCCGTCTTCAGGTTCCTTCCTACACAGTTGGGCCCACTAGATAGAGCGACGTTTCGGAGATGAGACTCTATCTCCGTCTTCAGGTTCCTACACCCTCATCAAACCTTACTGCATACGTTCACTGAACGTCGTATTTAATTATGGCAGCACCGATGCTTCGTACTTCATTTCTCTGTCCTTGGTCAGGATGTCTTCGCCGACACCAATGGACTGCTGGTACATTGTCCTGCGAACTAATATGATCCATGGTTGTATCCTTCAGCATTCAGTTCCAATTAATTACAGTATTCTCGTAAGAGCTACGAGTTCATTACTTGTCCATCAGCTGAACGGTTGTCATGGTAACTATGAAACAATGAAGCCTTCAGTATGAGAATAGAATTTTTCTCAAGAAAGTGAAACCGAGAAGAAAACCAGGCGTTTTGTATTCATTGTAGAGCCTTCGGGTGCATTAAGACGTTGAAGTGGCAGGGCATTACCGACGTTTCGGAAGAACATTCTGCCCCCTTCGAGTTCAAATTAACGGAAACATTTTATGTGACGATGTATGTGTTGATAGGCCTGAGAACTAATCGAGAACTATAAATAGTCACAAGTTTTCACGATCTTTAATTGGTTAGAATACGCGTTAGACGTCCAGTTAGTGAGTGTGTATTCTGGCACAAATTATACACAGAAACGAGCTTTTATTAAAATACGTAATTATTACTTAAAATTTGGTTTTGTGGTTCGTACCTCTGTATAAGTAAACCGATTTAATATTAAATAAAGAAATATAATGTTATTACAGTAATTTTAAATGTTGCTGATTACCCTGTATGTTTCGACCGTCTTAGGACATCTTCAGGTGATACAACTATACATTTAGTCAGCTATGAGTTCTTATGAAATTATTCGAATTTTGATTATTTCTAATTTATAAGATATTGTAGGTGCGTCATATTGTGATTTTATTTAAATAGTATTAAAATATATTAAAATTGTCCGTCAATCACAATAAAGTAATATAAGATAATTAGATGGTTAAAATATTATCCTTTGTTCCGTATCGAGTACTCGATTTACATATGGAACATTCTCGACATGTTTCGGCTTTCATAGAGCCGTCATCAGGTGTATGTTATAAACTCTTAATTCAATTACTAATTTTTAATTTTTTAATTTTCTTATAATTTCTTCGTTTTTCATTGTATCAACATTTATTGATGTGTTATATAACATTGATGTAATCGTATTTTCCATATGTAAATCGAGTACTCGATACGGAACAAAGGATACTATTTTAACCATATAATTATCTTATACTACTTTATTGTGATTGACGGACAATTTTAATATATTTTAATACTATTTATAATTTGTTAAATGTGGCACTAATCTATTACCATGTTAAATCTACACTTTATCTTTATGACTTAAGCCACGTTTCTTTATCGATAATAGAGGGTTTAAGTGAAGGTTGAACGTTGTTTAATACCGTACTTTACTCTTTAGGAGTAATAAGTAAGATAAGTAATTTAATGTGAACTTCACGGCTGACTGAAGGTGTAGCTGAAGTCCCTGAGGATGACCTTCGACGGCCGAAACTCCAATGAATGGACGCACGAATCAGTAAAGTTTGAAATTTACGTAATAAAGCTGTATCTGATGATTTAGCATTGGGTTGGTGTGTTCATTATTTGGATTAAAAATATCCGTTAGTGTTTGTACATCCGCGGAAGATTTTAAATTGAAGTAGGCGTTAGAATTTCTTTCCAACGTTTCCAGCTTTGTTTTCCTTGCTTGTGGCAATTGGTTTAAAAATAACATAACAAAAATTAAAATACCCACATCACAAGTAAAAGTTTCCCGAGGCACACTTCTGCTCTTGTCATGTGCAGGGAACACTTCAAGCCCGTTCATTCGAATTCAGCAGTTCGTTTAAACAACTTCGCGGTGGCCAGTAACTTTTTTTTTGTATTTCATCAAACATACGCGATGTCTGTTCTCAGAAATCGGCACTCAACCTCACAGTCGATTTGTTACAATTCCCGCTCTTTATTCCAGACGATACAGTTTCGAGTTTAGGTCCGGTGATCGGTAAGGCCAGATTTATACGTGCTGTGACCTTGAGATGGGGAAATAAGTATGGCTGCCGCGCGAAATCTATGTTTATCTTTCGGTTTGATGGAGATAAATAATGATTAAATAATGTTTCTTTTTAAAAAAATTAAAACCTTTAAATAAGAAAGATAAGAATGCTGGCAATGATTGTTAAAAGACTGTAAAAGAAAGATAAATTATTTTACGAGTTTTTGTTGGTTTTAAATGTAACCGCGAACAGATTAAACGTGTTTTATGAAATGTTTTGGTGTTGTAATATAAATGTTTGGGTCCCATAAGCTCACGAATAAACGTAATCAAGTGATTTTGGTCAGAGGGGTGAGAGGATTGCTTTGGGGCGGATTGTGTTTGATCGTCGATTGAAATCGAAACGAAATGAAGTAGTTCTCTGTAACCGTGCCCACCAGCCGCCCACGATGACTGGAAGGTCAACAAAGCACCCAAAAGCACAGTGAATCGATCATTACGAGGATTCTACACAACGCCCTCGCCGCTGTGCCCGGCCTTGAGCGTTCCAGACTTCAGATGATCTTCGCCGGTGACTGATTCTTGGTTTAGATGATACGTCTTTTCCGCCGCTTAGGTCGTGCGTCATCGAATGAACTGGGAGGAAAGTGGAAGGAAGCGACTGTGGCGTAATTTAAGGTCCTCTTCCAGAATTTTCTTGGAAGTGCTGAGAAAAACCACAAAATTTTAATCCGGGCCGGCATCTGAACTGGAGACCTCTCGAATTCGAAGCAAGAGTAGCGACAATTCAGTGGGAATGAAAGAGTTGACAGGAGGAGAAGGGAATAAAGAAAGGAGGAAAGAAAGGAAGAAAGAAAGGAAGGAAGAAAGAAGGGAAGAAAGGGAAGAAGAAAGGAAGGAAGAAAGGAAGAAAGAAAGGAAGAAAGAAAGGAAGAAAGAAAGGAAGGAAGAAAGGGAAGAAAGAAAGGAAGAAAGAAAGGAAGAAAGAAAGGAAGAAAGAAAGGAAGGAAGAAAGAAAGGAAGAAAGGGAAGAAGAAAGGAAGGGAGGAAGGAAGAAAGGGCGGAAGAAAGAAAGAAAGGAAGAAAGAAAGAAAGGAAGAAAGAAAGGAAGAAAGGAAGGGAGGAAGGAAGAAAGGGCGGAAGAAAGAAAGGAAGGAAGAAAGAAAGGAAGAAAGAAGGGAAGAAAGGGAAGAAGAAAGGAAGAAAGGAAGGAAGAAAGGAAGGAAGAAAGGAAGGAAGAAAGGAAGAAAGGAAGGAAGGAAGAAAGAAAGGAAGAAAGGAAGAAAGAAAGGAAGAAAGGGAAGAAGAAAGAAAGAAAGGAAGATAGGAAGGAAGGAAGAAAGGAACAAAGAAAGAAAGAACGAAAGGAAGAAAGACAGAAAGAAAGAAATAAAGGAAGAAAGGAAGGGAAGAAAGAAAGAAAGGGAAGAAAGAAAGAAAGGAACAAAGAAAGAAAGGGAGGAAGGAAGAAAGGAAGGAAGGAAGAAAGGGAAGAAAGAAAGAAAGGAAGGAAGGAAGAAAGAAAGGAAGGAAGAAAGAAAGGGAAGAAAGAACGAAAGAAATAAAGAAAGGAAGGAAGGAAGAAAGGAACAAAGGAAGGAAGGAAGAAAGAAAGGAAGGAAAGAAAGGAAGGAAAGAAAGAAAGGAAGAAAGAAAGGAAGGAAGGACGAAAGAAAAGAAGGAACAAAGAAAGAAAGGAAGGAAGAAAGGGCGGAAGAAAGAAAGGAAGAAAGAAAGAAAGAAAGGAAGAACGGAAGGGAAGAAAGAAAGGAAGAAAGAAAGCATGGCTAAAAAGAAAATAAAGGAGAATTTGAAGAAAGACGCAAACAAATCCATTAAAGGGATCCAATACATTCCCGCTTACTATGTACAGAAAGCTTTTCGTCACAACAGGAAGAAGGAAAGTTACACAGAAGGAGAGAAGTGAGAAGATGAACAAAAACTGATCAGGTCAGCGCCTGAATCCTTTGTAATGAGACTCGGATGCAGGCTATTCTGTTGTCTGGAGAGGATTAGTAAACTCAGGACGGGAAATCAGGTTCTGGAAGCGCGACTTCGAGATTGAATTGTGAACGCACACGCAGCTAATTGGGAGTTTTTTGTTGTTGTAAATATTCAAACTTCTTCGGAAATCCGCCTCACAGAAGTTAAGAGTGTCATAAGGATCTCTTTTTATGAGCCTTTGTTTCTTTAATTCATCTTCAGACACAAACGAGAGAGAACAGTCTGGCAACAGCTACCTAATTGTGAAGATAATATTAAAATGGCAGTTCGTTGGTAACATGCAAAAATGAATCAACTGCACCAGGATGAACGTCACAGACATCGCGCCCCACCCTGTACAAGTAACTGACTCATAACACATTGATACTATTGCGAGGGTGATAGTGTCTCAGCTGGTCATGAAATTCCGGTCACTGGATTCTATATTGATCCAGTTTAACACACTCCCTCATATCCTCTTTCTTTAAAATTTATTTTAATATCATTCTTTCATCAACACCTAGGTCTCGATAATCGCTTTTTACCCCTCCACAAAATCTTTATAACTTACTCTGTGCTTCAAACCCCCCCCCCCCCAAAATCGTATCCTTTGATAACCTTCATAATATTTGGTTGAAGGAAGAGCTTATATGCCTCGTTAAGTAATCTCTCAGGCTTTTTTTTTAACTCGATTTTCAATCCAGATAATCTCCTCAAAAATTCTGTTCTCAGAGCAATTCCAAAGAATCCGTCGAAGACGGTGTCACTGTATGACATTTAATAACATACTAGTTTTTTTATATAGCCACGGTGGTGTAGCGGTTAGAACGCTGGCCTTGTAATCCTGGGGTCTCGGGTTCGATTCCCGGCGGTGCCCGAATTTATAACTTGTGTTGGGCAAGGCCGTGGTCTAGGCAACACGGAGTTTTCCTCCGTGGCATCCCAACAATTACTCCATTCACACACAGAAGAAGGCAATGGCAAACCACTTCTGGATCATCTGCCAAGAACGTATATGAACAGGTCCCAGTCCGAGAAAAGGATGGAAGGATCCTGTTCATATGGACCTGTCGTCAGACAGAACACTAAATAATATAACTACTTTTTTATCTTTTTATATCTTGCGGCTAGGGGTTGTTAGCCCTTCGCGCCGATATTCGACCCCTTGTCAATATATGGAGGCCGCCTTCTCCATATGTAATTTGAGGAGCGAAAGGTCCCACGGGGACGCTGAAAATGCGCTTTCTTCATTTCAAGATCGTGTACCACGGAGCACTTAAATATGACGTTCTTCGATTATTTCTCTCTTCGCCAAAAATCCTAGCAAACGGACGAGTTATCTCATAATCATAACAACACTTATAATCTGTCAACCCACCTCCAAATATTTCTAAGTTATCTCTACGAGAAACACAAAGTACTCGTAAAATTTTAGCTCTCACAATCGTACTATGTCCTTTGCGTCGTTGTTGCACTGTTATTTGTTGGCAGGTACGACTGATGTCTGTAGTTACTCAACCGACTAATTGAGCTCAAACTACCGGTTACTTCCACTCTCTCTAAAAAAAAAAAAGTTACTTCGCACGTAGCATAGGACAATTACAAAGTAATGTTTTATTCCTTGGGGTAGAGTCTGAAGCTGTGGCCCTTATATGAAGCTGGTTGTCTTCTGGGGTGTTGCGTCGTGCAGTCTGGCATATTGACAGACGTTTCAAAGATGTTTACTGCCTCCATTATCAGGACGAAATTGTGAAGACCGTTAAATAACATTAATTAGTTGAATCAAAATATGTTTTATTCGAATAGATTTTATACCTGTGAAGAGTAACATGGCACAACATTATCATCATAGTATTTATGTTGTTTGTTATGATTAATGTTTTTGCGACAGGTATTATACATTACACGCTAATTCATCCCCTTTATGCTACAGACAGGATTTAGTTCGTCGATCTCCTCCCAGTTGCAAGTGGACGCAGGAATGTCTGAACCGAGTTTTCCCACGTACAAGGTAGTAGAAATTACTGTGGAATTCAAAAGAATAGGACTTAGACGTGGAGACACGAGAATCAAACGCGAGACTGTGTTGTTCAGTGGTTAGGGATAAGGTGGACTGAATTCATGACACAAGATCTACATACAAATTTTTCATGCAGCAAACACTACTTGTTAAGTCTCTTACCTTAATACATAAATATAAGGAATGTATTCATCTATTTCATTCCTTCATGTGAATTTATAGGAAAATTAACATGAACACGTCCTAGATGCTAGGCAACGTTATATTGACATTCTACACCATGCAGTATCAACAGAATTCACATTAGATTGTCTGTGTTTTCTACATAATTTAAGACAAATATTTCGCTGTCTATTAATACACATGGTTCAAATTTTAATAAATCCCCTTTTTTTCTAACATAGTTGTCTTGAATTATAATCCTGTGGTTAAAATAATTGGCCGCTGTTGTTCAGAAAGTTATGCAGTTATTTTTTTATGAATCGTAATGTTTAGTGCGGAAAATATAAGATGTTACAAAACAAGGATAACATTATGATAAAAGTATACATACTCGTCAGCTTTCGGGTTCTCACTGTTACGAGAATGAAGATGGTTGTCTTCTGGGTTGTTGCGTCGTGTAGTCTGGCAGAAGTTTAGCGACGTTTCAGATGTACTTGCTAACTCCATTATCAGGGCTCTCTGAGGATGGAGGCAGCAGGCATATCTGTAACGTCGAAAAACTTCTGCCTGCCAACACGACGCAAAAAAGTAGAAGACAGACATTTTCAAAGTATACATATACACATTTATATATACCACGTGCGTGCATACGTAATTACATGTATATATTACTTAATATTAATAATAATATAATGTTTTTATGCTGTGAGGGATTTATTTTGTGGTCGGCAAGAAGTAGGACGTGTTATTTAAAATTTTTTGTGTTTTGGCGTGCCTTTAATATATAACATGCTGATATTTTAAAGTGCCAACTTTTTCATTTGATATGTAAAATCTTTTTTAGGGTAATTTGTTATTGATAGCATGCAGAAATGCAAACAATTTTCCAAGATCGGAATGGGTTTTGCCCGAGAAGTATCTTGTGACTGCCCGTACATTTTCGGACACAGCCATCCGTAAGAACATGTGGTTCCGTGTAATACAAACCTGGTGAAGAGGGCGGCGAAGAGCCAGGCAAGCAGGCATATGATCAGGGCACGCGCCTTAGTGCAGACGTAGCTCGCCTTCAGGGGCTCGCAGATCGCGTAGTAGCGCTCGAAGCTGATCGCCAGGATCGTGAGTACGGACGCATGCGCAACGGTCAGCTCCACGAATGGTACGATCTTACCTGCAAAAATACCCAGAGTGAAGAGTTACTTAGTACTGAAATTTTATTTAATAGTCTTTATATTTTTATAGCATCTATTTTCAATCGCATTCATTCGATGATACAGGATATACACTTAGTTTTCTCTGAATTTGTTATTAAAATATAGGTGGCCCTCGATTTGCGCCGGTTAAATTTGCGCCGATTCAGAATAACGCCGATTTTGAAACCAACAAGTCAAAAGTGAAAAAAAATATATTTTACTATTATTTATTACGTTTTACAATGTATCTCGTATTGATTCTTATACTAAATCGTAATTCTTACATCGCTGGTTTTGAATAAAAATTATAAATACATTCATCTCTGCAATCACGTAAGTTTCGTTAACGCGAATTTGCTCCAGTGAGATCGATGAATCGGTAAAAGCTGTTTGTGAAACGCAAACATTTGCATATGCGAGTTTGGTCTTATGTAATTTCATTCCTGGCGCTTTAAACTTTCAAAGGACTAATTTAATCTCTACGGAGGTACCGGGGTTATTTTTACTACGCGATTTTCTATAGGTCGGCGTCTTACATCGCATAACAGCAGAGATGACTGTACACATTAATCACATGAAAGAATGGAAGTCAATCGCGGGGACCAACGAATTGCCGATTGTAAGTGTATAAAATATATTTTTTAAATTCCCTTTATTTTATTTACGTTATTTCAGAGCTTTAAATGTAATGCCATTATATTACTCGTCAATGTTTGGGTGCTGAGAAGGCATGTCATTGACTTCCCACTGATTTACATTATAAAAGAGTTTCAATTTACGCCTATTCAGTTTACGCCGGTTCGTCCAGGAACGCATCCCCGGCGTAAATCGAGGGCTACCTGTAGTCCCATAAAGTCTGGAATCGTAAACCTTATCTTTGTCTCTCTTGTAAGCGATGACACTGTGTGGAAGTAACCAGTGAAATGACCACCACGATTTCCTGACCTCACATGTCTCAGCTTTTAAATGTCAATCCACCTGAGAGCCCAAAAAGTGAATGAAATTCCAGTACCCCATATTTCGACATAACCAATGCTTGTTCAGAAACAAACTGGAAAGGAGTGTTTGCACAATACGTCTCTCATTTCAGTGCTTAAAGTCTTAACTTTCGTAGCTAAAGCCCTCAAAACAGACTACGTTTACAGAGGTAATGCTTCACTGTATGCGTTATTGAGAATAAATGAACGAATTATCACATTTCGCATTCTACTTTCGTTGTCCAAGGTGACACTTGTGCCTGCACGCATACGTTTAGACTACACGCATGACAGGCGTGGTGGAGAAGTTGCCGTCAAACTAGGCGATGAAAAATCTTAGTGCTCAATGTTTTTGAAGACAAACAGAATTGGATGGTTGGTTATTCGTGACTGTTGAAACATTAAACAGAACAGAGAATTTATCGATTGAATTATTTAAAAGCTCTTTTCAGCTGCGTAGGTGAAGAGTGCAGCTTAATTAAGTTGTGATTTCAAGTACTTTTACTGACTGTAAAAGATAGATATATATAAAATGAGAATCATAGGATGGGAATTAATAGTTGAAAAGAAATATATAAAATAAACCTAAGTCTGTTTTGAGGTAAGAATGTCGTTTTTTGAAAGGAATATGATAAAGTGCGGAAACCCTTAGGATAGTCGATTTCCAACTCATATATAAAGTAAATTAAAAGTCCTAACCACTCAACGGAACGTTCGGCAAAATACCTTAACGTAACAAACTGAATTTTTGCTTGGGATTGTTCATCACTTTGATAATGAAGCTTTTAGATATTACGTAGTTTATACACTTTTTCCGCGGGGGATTTTTTTAATCTGCGTGTAGAGGGTAGAGACGGGACTGTAATTGAGTTCTGAGAAGCTTTCTGTTGCTCATTCATTCTATTGCAATTTAAGTCTACGCCAGCAGAAAGCTGCTAGATTCACATCCCTCCTCAAGACACGGTCTTCAACTAGTTCGACCCAATGTCCGTTCCTACAGCTCATTAAATTTATCTTCAAGTTCTTCTCCAGTCCTCCTTGTTTACCACCTTCCAAGTGTATTCAATCCAATATTCTGTATACATTCCTTATCTCTCCATCCGCGTCACGTGTATCTTACTTAACCAAGAACGTGGTGACAAAGTACGGGTTATGTAATATTGCTAGGATTTTAAAATCAAATAAATGGGATTGGTAAGGTATTTCCTTATGCGTCTCAACTATATGAAACTAACGAAGGTAATTGGCCGAAAATATCGTAAAACCGACGAAGGTAATTGACCGAAGATATTGTAGAACTGACGAAGATAATTGGCCGAAGATATTGTAGAACCGACGAAGATAATTGGCCGAAGATATCGTAGAACTGACGAAGATAATTGGCCGAAGATATCGTAGAACCGACGAAGATAATTGGCCGAAGATATCGTATAAGTGACGAAGATATTGTAGAACTGACGAAGATATTGTAGAACTGACGAAGATAATTGGCCGAAGATATCGTAGAACTGACGAAGATAATTGGCCGAAGATATTGTAGAACTGACGAAGATAATTGGCCGAAGATATCGTAGAACTGACGAAGATAATTGACCGAAGATATTGTAGAACTGACGAAGATAATTGACCGAAGATATTGTAGAACTGACGAAGATAATTGACCGAAGATATTGTAGAACTGACGAAGATATTTGACCGAAGATATTGCATAACTGAAGAAGATAATTGACCGAAGATATTGTAGAACTGACGAAGATATTTGACCGAAGATATTGTAGAACTGACGAAAATAATTGACCGAAGATATCGTAGAACTGACGAAGGTAATTGGCCGAAGATATTGTAGAACTGACGAAGGTAATTGGCCGAAGATATTGTAGAACTGACGAAGGTAATTGGCCGAAGATATTGTAGAACTGACGAAGGTAATTGGCCGAAGATATTGTAGAACTGACGAAGGTAATTGGCCGAAGATATCGTAGAACTGACGAAGGTAATTGGCCGAAGATATTGTAGAACTGACGAAGGTAATTGGCCGAAGATATTGTAGAACTGACGAAGGTAATTGGCCGAAGATATTGTAGAACTGACGAAGGTAATTGGCCGAAGATATTGTAGAACTGACGAAGGTAATTGGCCGAAGATATTGTAGAACTGACGAAGGTAATTGGCCGAAGATATTGTAGAACTGACGAAGGTAATTGGCCGAAGATATTGTAGAACTGACGAAGGTAATTGGCCGAAGATATTGTAGAACTGACGAAGGTAATTGGCCGAAGATATTGTAGAACTGACGAAGGTAATTGGCCGAAGATATTGTAGAACTGACGAAGGTAATTGGCCGAAGATATCGTAGAATTCTTCACCGACTGGTACAACTGTAAGACTAAGGTGGACGCAACTGGAACAAAGAAAAATTTCCCTAACAGCGAGAGAAAGACGAAAAGAATTGTTTTCAGCCCCCCACAAAATTTCCAACATTTTAGGGCATATTTCCTGCCCCAGATATCGTCAGATTTATCCCCGTGGGCGGATAACGTGATATGGACCAATAAAATGTAAATCTCTTCAAGCAGTTGATAATCGCGTCGCGATGCTTCCGAGAAGACTGAAGCAATATCTGGAGGTCGTCAGTCGCTGTCTATGGAATGCCTCGAGATTTCCGATGCTCTTTTCAAAAGCGCATGAAAGGGAAAATAAGACGGAAAATGTCGTATTTTAGGCGCGAGAATCGATACAGTTGACAGCGGCGAGCAACTGACATATGACCGCGGTATTAAAATGTGTATAGATCTTTTGGAACAACCTGTGTTTCATGGGCACCGTGATTTTGAACGGTTCTAGGCTCCGTATTGGAAAAGAAGCCGGGGCGTGTAGCTGGCCACTCGGTCTACTCCCGAAGACACCGCACGCCTTAATTTTATGATGTTTAGGTGTCAAATCAATTGTATTTTCATTTTTCTATATTCTGTATGCAGATCAAAGAGCTGAAACAGGTTCTTCAGGTGACGTCTTCTTGAAGTCGTTGAACCTACATGTTGGTATGACTCGTCCTCGTCTAAATGGCGATAATTAGACTGAGATCGATACGAGAGTGGCTTTGAACTTTCTCGAGAGTCTTCGTGTTTCACTTTGAAAAGAAATAACAGTCTACATCTGGGTCGTCGTGCCATGAACTATGGTACATGTTTGCCGACACTTCGGTGATGCTTGCTGCCTCCATCATCAGGGCGATTGCCGCAAGCACGTCTGAAACGTCGGTAAACTTTTACAAAACTGCACGAGTCAATGACACGGAAGACAGCCGTCTTCAACTATTTGTTAACTTTTAGGGAATTAAATTTAGAAGATTTCTGTCTTCTGGGTTGTTGCGCTGTGTAGACTGGTCGATGCTTACCAACGTTTCAGAGGTCATACTGCCTCCGTCATCAGAGTATGAAGATTTCTGTCTTCTGGGTTGTTGCGCTGTGTAGTCTGGTCGATGTTTACCAACGTTTCAGAGGTCATCAGAAGACAGAAATCTTCATACTCACCGCTGTGAAAACCTCAAATCTAGATTTCACGTTGTATAACAGTCTTCCCATTTTATTACACGGTAAAATTATATATCTACCTGACACAAAGTCTTTAAATAAAACGGGATTTCACGTGTAGGAGTAATGTATAATATTTTGGGTATTATTTATATTATTTTTTTTTGAAATATTTAAGAGAACGTTTCCGATATTGAATCTATTTGTCATCAGACAAGCCTGAGGGTGGGAAACCTTATCAGATGGACCTCAGGGAATTTTATTATTTTAAACTTTACAAAAACTACAAATTCGACAGTGGGCTTCTAAGAATTTGGAATTTAGAATTTAGGTTTCCTCTCTTAAATAAAATGCTCGAATTGACATGACGAACGGTATATCTGGATCTGGAGAAAGTAAAATTATTAGAAGTTTTATAATTTGTGCTTTGTGAAACAGCGTCGGAAACCTGGGCGTAGATTGGAGGATAATATTAAAACCGAACTCGAAGAAATATGGGTTGGGATGTGTAATGGCTTTGTATCTCTCAAGACAGGGGAGTTTTCACAAACGTGACAGTCCATATTTGGTCTTTAAAGAAAGGTGAGAGATTTATTGAGTAGCTGAGAAAATTTCTTAAGCAGGACTGCTCTGATTTAGCGAGGCATAGGTGGGAAGACTGTTTTAAAATGGATCTTAGAGAAATAGGGCTCAACGTTGTGGACTGGATTTTGCTGGATTACGGAAGGATCCAATTGCGGGTTTTACTGAACACGGTAATGGACCTTCGGGTCTCATAAAATGCGGGGAAATTTATTTACCTAACAGAGTACGTCGACTCCCTGCTCTGTAGAACATCTGAACAGAGTGACAGGTTTCGGAGTTTCTGCGGGTAAGTTTCCGTGGCGTCCAGTACACGAGGCATTACGCGGAAGTGTCGTCGTATTGAACCCATCGGTCGTGTCAGGTATAATGTCGCAGTTAATATAATAATAGGAAAGCAATAGCAGTGGTTCTCTGCAACAAGGTCATATGGTACGCGCGTTGCGTGCAGGTATGTACCGTCTTCTCTGCTAACCACTCAACCCCTTTTAGTACCGAGGTCGAGAATGAGTAGGAGCTATATATTTTATCTACCCCTCCCCCCAAGCGCCTACGTGGCGTGCAGCGGGACATCTTCACTGTATTTTACGCACTGTCATATTCTGTCGGAGAATGAAATTGTGCGAAAAATGTGTTCCGTGTGATTTTCATGATTCTGCATCGCTTATTGAATTTTATGGTAATGTATTCAAAAGAGAGAATATATTACTTCGAAGGGAATAATGCCGCACTCTATCGACCTAAATAAATATATTTCTTTTTCTGTGTTACTCATCGAAATGAAAGTTTTTTTTTTTTTAAAAAATAAGACTTATAGTCTCTTGAGGTTACTGAAGATAGCTGTGTGTGCCGGGCACTTGCACCCTCTACTCTGATAGAAGTTTACCGACGTTTCGGAGACACTTTAAGGTACTTTGAAACGTCAGTAAAATTCTATCTGACTATACGGTGCAATATTCCAGAGGACAGAAATCTTCATACTTATCGCCATGAGAACCTAAAGTTTCACCATGTATTATAACTTTATATTTTGGCTAGAGTGGTTAGCATTCTTGCTTTATTTTTGGAGGTCCCAGGTTCTTGGCCCGTGGACCGACTGTCATTACTAGATACTTTCATTCAAATCCTGGAAATGCCTTCTTTACTTGGGTGACATGAGCTGTACGGAGGTTAGGCTGTACATACAGTCTCTCTGTTGCTCTAATCTAGGTCCTTCGTACGACGTAAACCATCACGAGCAACCTACGACGTAATTGTTAATCCTTTGTCAAACGATGATTCCACGACCGTTTCCTTTCATGTCCTTTTCTATTCATTGTTCATTATCCATCGCATTAGTCTACTCTGTGTAGTCTGAACACTGACAGCGTCGTTGAATACACCTCAGCTGTATAATGAATCCAAATGTTGTAGATTTTAGATTTCTCATTTTATTGTCGTCTTGTACTCGTTCTGTTTATGTGGCATGTGGAATGAAAATTACATTCTAGCGCGAACATGATTGGTTTACAGTCCCCCGGGACTTACACTTAACCGTGATAATACTCACACTTAATCTGACATCATAAGGAGACACTGAGATGCGTGTTAAACCAAGAATGGTAATATGTACATATGGCGATCTGCGTAATTCATTATAATATTTACTAAAACCAACTACGCAACTTGGTTTTTGATACTAATTAGATTTTTCACTCTTTGGGCTTCGTGTTTCGACATCAATATGCCATCTTCTGGTCATGCAATACGACTCTATACTAATAGAATTTTATTTTTAATAGCTATTGTAAAGATTTTTAATGTGTTCAGATATTAATTTTTAACCACGTAATGTAATAAATAAGTAAGCTATTTTTAACAAGCAGATTTGTGTACTTGAAACTAATATATATATATATAAAAATTTGTAGAAAATAAAATAACCCTAATACGTGCATCAGTAACAATTAGCATGTTCACGCCGTTTTAAAAAAAAACTTTTAAAAGAAGTATTTCTGTTTTGAAATGTTATTTCGCGCAGCTGGAGTGCGCTGCGGGCCTAGCAAAAGAATGGCCCTGATTCGAATGTCACGTGGGAGAGTCTGTTACTTTGCTGGGTGGGGGGGGGGGGTGGACCTTCTCCTGATTGAATTTTTGTGACGTGCGAGATTGTTGTAAAGTTTCATTTTAAATGGCGTGCTTTATACATTAGCTGGTTCCTTTGGCACATAATTATTTACTGTGTAGTTACCCATCCAAAGCAATACGATATTTAGACACTAATGGTCCGGAGATAGGGATTAGCTCTATCTAGTGGGCCCAACTGTGTAGGAACCTGAAGACGGAGATAGAGTCCCATCTCCGAAACGTCGTTTTACGTTTTATATTTACTAGACGATGGATAATATCCAAGTAAATTTTTATTCAAATAACTCTTCAGAACCTGAAGACGGAGATAGAGTCTCATCTCCGAAACGTCGTTTTACGTTTTATATTTACTAGACGATGGATAATATCCAAGTAAATTTTTATTCAAATGACTCTTCAGAACCTGAAGACGGAGATAGAGTCCCATCTCCGAAACGTCGTTTTACGTTTTATATTTACTAGACGATGGATAACATCCAAGTAAATTTTTATTCAAATGACTCTTCAGAACCTGAAGACGGAGATAGAGTCCCATCTCCGAAACGTCGTTTTACGTTTTATAATTACTAGACGATGGCTAATATCCAAGAACATTTTTATTCAGTTGACTAATGGTTAGTGTTATTACACTCAAGATGCGTTGGAATTGAATGGATAGCTAATGTAAGAATTCTGTTTCTTCGCAACACTGCAGAAATGAACAAGAAAATAGCCTTTTTTTATATAAAAAAAGCTCTGACTGCTTTGATAAATAGGCTATCATGTACAGAGCATTCGTTTGATAAAAGTCACGCCTAAGCGTTAGAATAGAATTACTCAGAAAGGATATTAATATCCGTCTTTGTAAAATATGATTAAAACTTATCTTATATTCTTAAGATGGTATAGTTGCGTCATATTGTGAAGATATATATTTAATTAATTATTCTTGTCCGTCTAATCACAATTTAAAATTTAAAATTAAGATAATTAAAATATCACGTGATGTTCCTTATCGAAACATTCGATTTACATTTAGAACATGTTTTTCTTACGACATGTTTCGGTTCTTAAATGAATCATCTTCAGGTGTATAAAAATTAAAATTATATAAACTTAAAACTTAATCGTAATTTCTTATATGCAACTTAATAGTGATGTTCACTTCCAGATTCCATTTTTATATATTTGAAGTTGTTTTACATGTCGTAAGAGAAAGATGTTCTAAATGTAAATCGAATGTTTCGATAAGGAACATCACATGATATTTTAATTATCTTAATTATCTTAATTTTAAATTTTAAATTGTTATTAGACGGACAAGAATAATTAATTAAATCATCTTATATTTACTTCTAAGGATTTTCTTGGGTGAATTCGTACTCGAACATACCGTTTCATATGCCTATAACAGTTTCCCATGAGTTTAAACTAGGCCTATAAAGTAATGATAAATTCATTACTCTCTGCTTTGCCCTCGGGGTCTTTAGACATATTTGTTTCTCACTTCGTTTCTTTATCTTTTCTTTCCTTCCTTCCTTCCTTCCTTCGTCGTTTTATCACCTGTCTCTCTCTCTTCATTCTCACGCGTTGCCCACATATAAATGTCTTAATCAGACACGTAGCCACGTCAAAGGCACAGCGGCCTCTCAGCGGTGAGTTCAGCTAACTTATTAGTTTGGTGGCTTGGCTCTGAAACATAATTTCCCTGTCAGGATCAGAATTTCCCTCGCATTAGCTACTTCGACCCCGACAGATGTGTGAACCACAGGCTGGCGACGGAATTTTTTGAAAGTTACCAAGTTCGGGCGGACAGCAACGTGTTCTGTTCTCACTTCCGGATCATGTCACTTCCTACTTACCACATCATATGCCCTCTGTCAGATAGGTAATGAACTTCACACCTTTGCCACTAAAACCGCTTAATTCCCTGCCTTACTCTGGGCACCTCCGGTGAGTGGTTTTGCTGTACAGACTAGAGACCCCCAGTGATGGATCGTTGTTTGTAATTATTTATTTGCAAGAGTTTTTGTCTGAGGTCGCAGGCGAAAAATACCGCACAACATGGCTACAGCAGACAGTGGGTTAAGTTTAAATGTGCGTTTTATTCGGATTTCTGTAGTGAGGCGCACTTATGACAAACAGTAAGAGTAACGAAGAAATTGGTGAAACGTAAGCATAAGTATTGTAATTCGTATTGGGACTGGTGGATGGTATGCCTGTGTTTTGTCACTAACTACGTTTCAATAGATTTAAATGAGGCGAGAATGTTCCGTCACGTCGCCGAGAAAATATTTTAAGAATAATTAAACGTAATACTCGCTCAAAAGTGAAAGGTAAAGGAAGGAAAGGAATAGATAAAAATTATGTATTTCTCAGGCTTTGTGGGCACTATGACATTCTGACTGAATTTTAATCACAGATACAAAAATGCAGGGAGAATATGCAAAGACACTTCCATTTTATACGCACGAGTTTCTACTTGCATTGAATAAAAACTTGAATGGAACGAAAACTGTTCGATCCCTGGGAATATTTGCTGTAGGTTTATTAAAATAAGTTACAAAATGCACATCTAAATGTTTCGGAAATTTAAGATGGCTGCATTCTGGTTTTGTTGTGCCGTGTAGTCTGGTAGAAGTTTACCAACGTTTCAGAGGTTCTCCTGCCTCCATCATCAGTGCTATGAGGAGGTTGAAAGGACCTCTTAAACGTCGGTAAACTTCTACCAGTCTACGCGCCATAACAAGACCGGATTAAAACCCATCTTCAGACTCACCCGCCATGAGAATATCAAATCCTACGTTTCGGAAATTATTGCCGTCTTTGTAGGTGAACTGATGGTGAACTATTTAAACTCCTAAAGCGGGAATGTATCAGGATAAAGGAGAAAATTACATAATGAGGAGCTTCCATAATTCAAACGCTTCATCTAACATTACTGTCACCAGTTCAGAGAGAATTAGATGGACTAAACCTAAAGAAAAGTGACCACTTGGGAGAACTAGAAATAGATGGGAGAAAATATTAAAATCTGTCATACAAAAATGGTATGGAAAGTTGTGGTTTGGATTAAAATTAAGTAAAACAAGGTCTTGCAAGGGAAAAGGGTGTATTTGTCGATCTGTTAATCTACTTCAAGCTTCTAAATTCGTCTGTTTCATAGAGTGAATTAGTTAGTCAGTTAAATGTTTGAGAACGAGACTTTGAAGAGACGCCTATTGAATAAATTGTCTGTCTCTGCATTCACGTGACACAGTTGAGTACTAAGTCGTAAACTGAAGGTCAAAGTTTCTCATAACGATACATGCTTTGATAAATAGGATAGATAATTCTTTTTGAGGTTTTTAATAATTCATGAAGCAAGTCTGATTAAAAGAGGGAACCAAAATGAGGGCAGATACTGAGAATCGGCTGTGGGAAACTGAGGTTTAAGTAAGAGAGTGTGGATCGACGGAGCATTAATTGTCGATCTGGTCAGGGATGCAGTAACAGGGCAGTGGAACACCATTTGGAGGGGGCGGTGCCTTCTCTTGAATTATTCGGTTGTTTAGCTTCGCCCATAATTTCTTCGAAACAATTAATTCGTTAATATTCTATAAAACAATTTTTGTTTCTACGTTTCTGTCAGGATGTATGCGAAATGAAAGCGAAATTTTTCAGGTCGTGTTGTCAACATTTATGTTTTTATCTTTTAATCTTAAAGTGGAATTTTAATTTAAATGGTGTTTGGTAGGCAACTTTAAAATCTGTTATGCCGATTTAATCATGACTCGTGATGACGTAATATAATCCATCTTTTGCATGAACATGAAATAATACTTCATAAATCTCACTTAATTGTGATTCTATTAGTCAGTCACAAGATGGTTTAGCAATTTACATAAGTAAAGTAACCCTAAGCGAAACTGATTTGTAACTAAACAAGGGTTTATTTTTTAAGAACTTGAGGATTTCAGTGAAATATTATAGTAATGCAGTGAACAGTTGTTATGTTCCGTCTAACTACGTTCACAGTAAATGAAAAGAACATGAGAATATTTTAATGTTTTCCGTCAAATCAAAATTTTTAATAAGATAATAAGATATAAAATATTTAAAATATCATTTCACGTTCCGCATCGAATGATCGATTTACAAATTGGAACGTCTCTTACGACATGTTTCGGTTACATTTAACCGTCCTCAGGTATAAATTAGATTGGTAAATTTAAAACTCGAAATATAATCATTTACAATGTTATGCAGTTTATTGAAATGTTCTTATCAGATTACTCTTATATATTAGAACGAAGGTATTGTTTTTTTTAATATGGCGTGGTTCATCTGATGTTCAATATTAGTCGGTGATGAGTTGATAGAGACATGAAGTGTTTAGCGGAAGACATCTAGAAGTATTACTGTGTCGGGTCGAGGTTTAATACTGAAAATATTTAAAATATTAACTTAATTCACAATATGACGCAAATATACTACGTTAAGAACATGAGAAGTAATTTTCTTCCATTTTTGCATGAAAACGTAAACGTCAGGAAGGCGTGCTGAAAAGTTATGCCTCCTTAAAACCTACCTCTGCTGTCCACACACTTCGAGCCAACGATCAGGTAATTTCATGATTCCGTCGCGATAGAAATTCGCTTCTCGTCGACAGGACCACATCTTTACAGCTGTCCTGACAGATGTTCATTCGGATTCGGGAAGAGATGAAACTCAGATGAAGCTAAGTATTGGCTGTCATGGTGAATAATCTCTACAGCCTCCTGAGTAAGGCCGTTCATTTTCGTGTTGGAGGAAAACCAGCTACAGGTCAGCGCCTTCAATTTTTCGCAGAATTTTCTCTATTTTCTTCCGTGAGAGTGTCAATTATTTCACGGAATCTGTTCCTCCGCACTGTAATTGAAAGAAGTCTAGCGGAAGAATTATGGAACTTGCCGGAATTTCCGGTCGAATGAGCACAGCTTAGTTCACACTGAAACGTGGGTTTGTTTTGTTCAAAAAATACGGAGGAATTATCTTTTAGTACGCCCTGGATGATACTAGAATGACCGTGTGATGTCTGTGGCCAACGTGATGACATTTAGTTCATAATATTTAAAACATCGCGAACAGATCCAACTTAAAAATGCGTTTTCTGGGATGAACGACCTTTTGAGATAAAATAAACCTACTGTTACATCGGCAAATGAAAAAAAGGTTTCTCGTTAACAAAAGGGTCAGGAGATAACGAGATATAATACGTAAAGAACCGCCACGGTGGTCTAGCGGTTAGAACGCTGGCCTTGTAATCCTGGGGTCTCGGGTTCGATTCCCGGCGGTGCCCGAATTTATAACTTGTGTTGGGCAAGGCCGTGGTCTAGGCGACACGGAGTTTTCCTCCGTGGCATCCCAACAATTACTCCATTCACACACAGAAGAAGGCAATGGCAAACCACTTCTGGATCATCTGCCAAGAACGTATATGAACAGGTCCCAGTCCGAGAAAAGGATGGAAGGATCCTGTTCATATGGACCTGTCGTCAGACAGAACACTAAATAAATAAAATACGTAAAGAAATTGAAACAGGTTTTCTTTTTATCTTTTTGAAGGGATAAAGGGCACACGTTCCAAGTGAGTAGAGTATTGTAAGGCGTGGATTAAGGAGACAAATGTCGTCAGGTTCCATCCGACTGTCAACTTGTGTGAAAGGAAACGGAATCAGAGTGTGGGCGAGCCTACTGAGCTTTTACCCACGTGGCTCGAAAGTGTGCATTCACCTTTCCGATCCTTCCCGTCGTCTTGTGTTCGCCCACACGGACGTATCTTCCGCTCACATTAAAAATATATTCCCCAAAGCAACTATTTTATGTTGGTTTGTGTCCAATCGTTGATTATTTACACTCATGTGATGTTGGATATTATTCGTGTTACGATAAATATTGTCATACCGGACTGCCGCGTACTTTCGAGATTTCCGACCACTTCGATTGATCGATTGCAGTTACACTGAGAGATATTATGTACGTCGGCACAGTGAAAGATTCCAACGGCAGAAGAGAAGAGTTCTGTGATGTTATGTTCGTCACGTGTTTTTATAAGTTAAAATTGTAAATATCCGATGTAATATTGATGGAACGCCGGGGTTCAGCAACATGCGGTCCGCGGGCAGAACGCGGGTCACATAACTTAATTACGGAACCCGTCACGTGATTTCTGGAATGTTACGCGGTATAGTCGTTCCTGCCGCCTCCATCATCAGGGTGATTGCCTTGATGGAGGCGGTAAAAAAACCTCTGAAACGTCGCAAAACCAAAGAAATAATCTTAAGAATCTTTGTGCATTTTTTTAGTGTTTTCACGAATTTTTAGTGTTTGACCGATTTCGACAAAACATGATACGTCAGAGTTACTCGAAGTTACGTTTGGCGATGTTGGTCGTGGTTTTGTGGGGATAATTTTAAGTCTTCTAAAGGGTAAAACTTATTCATAAGTTGTGTTAGATCTCATAAATATTAGGTCCTTACATAGAACAACACGTATCTGTTACAAAGATCAACCATCTGACGAAGTTCTGGAAGACTATATATATATATATATATAGCTGGTAATTATGACACAGTTGGAAAAGTGCTCCATAGTTTGGATAAGGATCAAATCAAATAAATAAAACGAAAAGATAATTACGACAAGGCATTGGAATTGGCGGTTTTCAAATATCAAAAAGGTTAGTTTAAGAGGAACAGGAATTTATATTCCTTGCACTTTGCAGAATCAAGTTGGAATTTTTTTTTATCAATTTCCACGGGAACAGACACGTCCCAGAATTATAGAGTAACGTCTAGTTTGATATCACTCTTTTTAATACGTCAAATTAAGATATTTTAAAGAGGTTTTTAGAGAATTTCAATCAAAGAAATATAGGCTCTCTGCAGTATGAGAAAATGGAAATCGATCGTTGATATATTTCAGACAATTGCTCTCCCATTTGCCTGTCTGAACTTAATAGTTCCTTTTTTCCCCTCGTAGAGTCGCTGACTCATTTTCATTTTGCTGTTAATCCTCTCCCTCCGTAGTGCTTCACAATGCAGGCAGCTGTTTGAAAATTAAGCCGCGGCTTTTAGTGAACACACCAAGGCCTTTGTTCGCGTATTTCCGCTTACGGGCGGTCCTGACTTTCAATGAAAGCGATAATTACTGAACGGTCCTAGAGTTACTGAAACCAACGTAAGTAGTGGTTTGTCAAATTAAACTGTAAATATTATATTTAAATATATGTTAAATATAAAATATTTCGTTTTAACTTTTTTATTATAGTTACGAAGTATTTCACTCAATAAGATCTTATATTTATATGTTCAAAAAATATATTTTTTGATAAGTGACAGAAAAACGTCAGACTTCCTTTCAAAAATTCAAGAATGCCTGCAACTTTTTTTAAACAATAAAAATTATGCATTACTGTGAAAATGTTTATAACAGCAGAACCTGGATGCTGGATGGAAATGATTGTCCACTTTCACGTTTCGTCTTTATTTGTCCACTCGTGCAGAACCATCGCTAATGATTGGTTGGACGGCAGGAAGGCACCAGTTATAATTCTATCGTGTTTGGTAAGAAACAAATCGGGCCCCGATCGACAACCCACTCATTGTACCGAATGGCCGGCCCCAGCTTAGATGATGATTTTGATGATAATGACAATATTAAATGGGTAGAGGACCTCTTTTGGTGGACGTACAGTGCCTGTTCGCCAACTCAAACGCTTGTTGCTACATGTAAAGGGTCCACAGCTTGAGTCCAGTACTTAATATTCTTAATTCATATTCGGTTGACTCCGAAATTCAATGGCAGAGCCCGGATACAGTTTGATCTGACCAGGATTTTCGTTGTTTTCCTCAGTTACCTCAAGTAAATGCTCCGATGTATCTCAAATTATAGGACATACTTTCAAATCATTTAATTAATTAATTAATCACGCAATCTCAATACTATTCGTCACTGTCTTGGCCGTACAGTTACCGAAACGTCGGTAAGTAACTCTGATAAATTAACCCTTGGCATGCGAAGAGAGAGAGAGAAAGAGGAAGTTGGTGGGGGAGAAGTGAGAGACACTTCGATATCTGGGGGGGAGAAAGAGCATCTTATAGCTAGAAGGTCCCCAGGCAATGCCCGCTCGTCCTTCTGTTAAGGATAAAGTAAGAGTGAAGGCGTTAGTGCGATGATTGGCATAAAAGACGGAATTTTGAAATTTTGTATTAGAGAAAGCTGAGACTATTAATTTGGAAGTTTAATACGTAATTTAGAAGTTTCGTCAAAATAATATTTAAACATTCAGTCCGTACCGCAAAGAAAACACAATAGTTTACCATTACAAAAATTAAATGGTTAACGCTGTTTAAGGAAATAATCTCTGTTTACAGTCATAACCAAACGAAACACACTAATACGTGATGTAGAGTTACTTGTTGAGATAGTTGGCACGTATACAAAATGTTCCAAAAGGATACATACACATTATAATATGGAATATTAACCTTGTGTGTATACATATTTTTGGGGCGTTCTGTAGATGCTACTGGGATTTAAAAGGAAACGTGGAGTGACTTTTATTTCAGTGGACTTTTCGCGGTGTTAGATCACGAGGCTTGACGAATGCAAGTCAGATGTTAAATGATGACACTGGACCAGCGTGCCAGGACGGTTTATGGGCTCGAAGACATAATTGATGGCGGTTGTCCGAAGGTTAAATTGCCTCTATTGAGTGTTCCTCCTCGCGCGCATGTTTCGTGGTGCAAACAGGAGACTCTGTTTTCGGAACTGCCTGTGGCGAGATGGACCATATGCTACGTCTCGACGGCATCCGTTATGTTTGATCGTCAGAGTTTCGAAATAACAGCTTCCTGCATTCCATTCGCTTATAGCATTTTAATTATGGCTCTGAAACGAAACATTTTTTTTTAAATGTTTATCTAAACAGAAGTCACGTGTTGTGGTACGCACTGTACTTCTCTTTGAACATCTTGCAAAGTTCTGTTTGTTACCTCGGAAAGCCGGTTCACAAACAATTTAACACGCGTTCAAATCCTTAAAAACACAGAGACCGAGGGAGTTATCGAAATGCGATAGAATGAGAGATAAGAAAGATTAAATAAATATATAAAAGGAGTGAACAAGGACAGAACAAAAGAAGGAAAATGAAAAAAAAACATCTTCCCCTCCTTATCTAGTCTTGGATTTTCTCAGAAGTTAATCAGTGCACTTAAATTACATAAAAGTTACATTCTAACTGAGCTGAAAGCTTTACCGGAAGTGACTTAAGTTAAGAAGAGTTAGTATGTGGGGTTTATGGCGCGGAAAATTTTTACGTCGTGTACTTTGGTAGAATCGCGGGTTCTGATCCCAGATACAGAAAGAGTTATTGTCAGTGACATTCTGCAATGCTGCTTCATCTAAATAATCTGATTTGAGACCGCCGTGCGTGGCAGTGCCAATCGTTTACAGCTGACTCGCTAAGGTAGTATATTTGGGTCATATTGTGAATTAGGTTAATATTTTAATATTTTCCGTCAAATCAAATTTTGTATTTTATTATATTATTAAAAATTGTGATTTGACGGAAAATATTAAAATAAAATATTAAGCTGACTCGCTGGCAAATCAGTTTAGGAAGTCCTCGGTAAAAACAAATTTGTCCTGAGGAGGTACGGCGCGATCCCTGGATTCACTGGACTCAGTTGATACGTCACAGCGGACTTTTCTTTACCACGGTGATGAACAATTGGTTTCAGGCAACTAACTTCCATGTACCAGTGTTCGTCTTGAGAACCTTAGATAGCCCTTTGTCGTAACTGAAGGTTCCTTATAGGGCCATTTACAATTTTAGTAGATTTACACTTCTTAATACATATTGAGCTTTTATGAAGGAGTCGGAGTCGGAGATTTTATTACAGACTACACAGCCCTAGTTTAAAGCCCGTTGGTAATTATATGTACCACTTGATTTAACATTAAGTAACTCTTCATTTGTATTTACGTGTTTCGTATTATTCTCACTGTAAACAGCGATTATTTCGATAAACAGCGTTAACTATTCGATATTTGTAATGGTTAAGCGTGGAGTTTTCTTCGCGGTACGGACTGAATTCTTATATATCGTTTAGATAAACGAAGTCCTTAATTGCTGAGATGGTTCCCAAGTTTCAAGTTGCCACTGCAAGCTTCTCATGCAGCCCTCCCGATTTAAATTAATCAAAATTTACCACCCCTTAACGCCGTCAAAATTTACCCCCCTCCCCTCAGTAGGAACTTCTAAATTATGTATTAAACTTCCAAATTAATAGCCTCAGCTTTCGCTAATACAAAATTTCAAAATTCCGTCTTTTATGCCAATCATCACACTAACGCCTTCACTCTTACTTTATCTTTAACAGAAGGACGAGCGGGCATTGCCTGGGGACCTTCTAGCTATAAGATGCTCTTTCTCCCCCCCCCCCAGAAGTCCTTAATAAATTATCCCATCTACGCCATCGTCTTCTAAGTAATATGAAAAGATAAATTTCAGAAGAAGTTGATATCAGAGCACGTCGTTGCTGGAGAAGTCTGGATGCTGGGGAGGTTAGAAATCTCTGACTTACAGTCCATTTCCCAGGCTTTGTTTGGTGTGTGTCACATTCTGTGCCGATGTCAAGGGGATATGGAGGTTGTTCGCGTAGGGACATATCGCGTTTCTATGTACGGAACATGTTATACACCACTGCATAAAACAACGTGATATAGGTTGAAAATCGGCTGTCGGGGAACTTGCATGTAACTTACCGCTGTCAATGGAACTGATGGTGATGGTACAACCAATGCTTCTGATACGTAGTCTTTCTCATAGCAGACAATTCGCTGTTTGGTTCCAAAATATAATATTTTAAAGATTTCAGTACTCCAAGGCTCGAGAGAACAAGTTAGGCAGCGGTGTCTTCATGAATAATAAAAATATGTAAATATCGTTAGCATATATTTATGAATATGGATGTCTTCTGGGTTGTAGCGCCACGTGGTCTTGTAGAATGTTACCGACGTTTCAGAAGTGTTTTCTGCCTCCATAATCAGAATTATACTCATTGTCGTGATGATGCAGGCAGCAAGGACCTCTGAAACGTCGATAAACTTCCACCAACCCAGAAGTCAGCCATCTTCAGACTCACCGCCTTCAAAACCTCAGATCCTACTCGGTCGATCTTTGTAATGGTGAAGTGCAGTGTTTTCTTCGCGGTACGGACTGAATTATATTAAATGTTACTTAGACGAGCTTCGGCTTCAAAGGGTCACACTGGCGTTTGGCATTTGTTCAGGACACAAAGAACACGTCTCACGAAAAAGATGGCTGTCTTCTGGGTTGATGCCCTGATGATGGAAGCGGTAACCACCTCTGAAACGTCGATAAACTTCTACCAGACTACACGGCGCTGCAACCCAGAAGACAGCCATTTCAGTCTTAACATTTTTCTGTATATAATTAATGTGATTGAAAGTGTATCGTTAAACAGCTCAGAGAACAACCGGATAACCACCTCAGGGCATAGAATTCTGCCACCGCGCTTTAAATCAGACGGGGGGAAAAAGAGTGGTATTTAAAATGCAATCAGCTGCTCTCCCTAATGTAAACGTTGCTAAACAACTCGACGCGAAAGTGTGTGAGGGCGACCGGCGGTAACGACGAGTTTAGAAACAAAGTCGTAAAACACTCAGTTCGTCTGAATAGGGCCTACTGGGTGTACAAAAATTCTCTTCTCGTTTTAGTCAACTTCGTGGTTTTCATGCGCTCATTTCAACCAACGCAACAGAACCTGGTGACGTTATTCAGACCGTCCGCATGTTTCATCTGCGAAACTAATGAACAGATTCAAATTAAATTTCGTACTGATTCTGTCCCGTGTCGATTCTAGTGTAATGACTGAGAACGTTCATTACATGTATCCAACAGCGGGATTTTTGTAAACAGAGACATGATCCTTCATGTTTCATTAACTTATTTACCAGATGAGCGTTCATCAGCTTATCAGAAAATTCGGCTCTGTGGCGTTAGTTTAAATCGAAATTGTAAGGGTGATTGACATTTTATCTTAAAGAACTGAAAATTACGAGAAAATTATTCTTATAAATCTGTCATTATTACAAAACTTGAGAGGAATTAATAGTAGATATTTTTAAGATAAATGCACAGGCAAGCAAATCAATTCCACAGAGAAGCTTATGAGAAATTTACGAGTGTTAAAGAACCAAGATGTTCATAACAGTTTCACTAAAGCCAGTTCAATCCAGTTTGCACCCTTAAAAAATCTTCAAGGTCTCCTAAGCTTTGCAGTTCGTTCAGGGTCTCCGACTGAAATTGCGTAGTCTAAGCGCATTTTTTTCATCCCATGCATGCTACATACCTCGTCCATCATCGGTCTGATAATATTTGTCAAAGTGATTGCTATGAATAATCCTTATCCTCGCGTTACTTTCCACGCCGAAGTCTTAAACATCCTCATCGGCACGTTTTCATTAAACATCTACAGTGTTTGATTTAGAAAGAGCGTAACCAAGTTCTGTCTGCTGGTAATCTTCACCAAATTTCTTCCCGTCGTCGTGGTTTTCACTTTCGGAAGGCTCCATACTTGAGACCACGTGGTTAGGCCATCGGACACGCGGCAATAAATCTCGACACTTGTTTTACAAATGAGGAACGTCTAACCTTCTGGCTGTCTACAGTAAATCACACGCGGTGAGTTTCACAGCTTTCTGTGGCGAAGCGGTCGTAACCAATCTCAATGCGTCATCTTACTAAGGAAAGAACGCTGATTAAGGCTGAAGACGGCTGTCGTCTGGAAGCAGTAAGCACCTCCGAAACGTCGGTAAGCTTCTAACAGAATACATGGCGCACCATCCCAGAAGACAGCCATCTTCATGTTCGAAGCCGTGAGAATCTGAAATCTCACGCTGATCGAGGGTGTTTGATACACTGACGAGAAGTGTATTTCGACACTCGAATGTTTGTGGCAAATTAGAGGTGACGGATAAATTTAAATTGCCATTCCATAGTTGACACTGTCGGTATACGTGTTCGTACAAGGCAAGTGAGAGAGTCTTCTACTTTAGCGTGAGAAGTGTGGTAACGCATCGACCTCGAGGTAGGTCGGTCACTGCTACAAATGAAAAGTGCAGACTTTTAGACATTTTCGGCGAAAAAAACAATGTCTGCATTGAGGACAGTCTCTTGACAGGAGAAAATGTTCAGATCGATAAAATCTAATTAGTCCAGATTTTTTTCTTTTGGTCATGTTTTACCAATGTTTTGTTTAAGGTGTATAGTTATTATAATGTTTTCGTCAGAATCGGTGGCTGAGGCCAGAGTCATTCACATGTGCTTTTGGATCGGCCGGAAACAAGGAACACACGGCTGTGTCAAACGCACCATTGCCGCGCGTAGGTTTCCAGTGAATACTAATTGTTTCGTTAAATATATTCTTATGCAAACAATCACGTACTCGTCAATACTGTGAATTAATTTGTAAGCTTTGATATGCAAAAACGCGCCTTGTTTCTACATGAGGGTAGTAGCAAGTCCGAAGTTGCTACGACGTAGTTTGGCTGTCGATGTTTGTCACGGGGTTTCTGAACACGCTGACCTCATTGTAACATTTGCCTGCCACAGGCTCTTTATTGGCAGTGAAGGATTTGAATTGTTGTTTTCTGGGGCACGTTTTGAAACCTGTACATCTTCGTGTGATTTTCAACCAGCTGAGACTGCTTTAAAGCGAGAAACAGGCTCGCTCTCTTAGCCACTGAAGACGTCACAAAGTTTCAATCGCTCGGACTGGGACCTAACAACCCAGATAGTTACCAATTATATTTATAGATAATTTTATCACGCAGTCATTTTGAAGAAGATTATTATTTTGGGAAGTTTCGTAACTACGCTCACTTCACGATGTGAGATTTTTGGAGATTTTCGCGGCGCTGAGTTAATTTTGCCCTTCTGAGCTTTTGCTCAGTTTGGGCTGGTTGGTAGGTGTCAACATTTCGGAGAAATTTGATGTCTCTCCAACGTCAGGGCAGTACTTTATCCCTGAAAATTGGCTGAAGTGCTGCTCTGAAAATGGAGACAGTACGTTCGTCCGAAACGGCTTCCAAATTCAGAAGAACGTTGTTAGGTATAAACGCGCGTCAATAGATTATATCGTCTGAAAAGTTTGTATCGGAGCAGATAGTTGATAGTTTTCATTTGACCTCAAAGATTGAAATTCGTGGCTGTCATGACGAAAGTTTTCCATCGGAACTCGCCTTCGATCAAATTTATTGGGACAGGAGCCCACAGTGGCACTTGTAACAAACATTCGACATTTATGGACAACGAAAGTTCACAAGCATGACTCAGGTCAGCAAAAATTAGAGGTTATTGTTCTGAGCCAGATGAATCCAATCCAATCCATACCATTCTATTGTATTTCCATAATATCCATTCTAATACAGGGTGAGTCATAGTTGCGTCTAGATTTAAATTTGAATTATAATTTTGGAATTACCAAACTGCATATATGACAAGAATCACGCCATATTGGAGCAAATTTCAAGTTTGTTTTCGCAATATTCATTTTTTTAATAAGCGCTCAGCGTGACTGTTGGGAGATAGTTTTAGAGTCATAATTAATTTAAAATTGGTATCTAACTTTGAATCATCTATATTATTATCCCATCAGGGCCTTCTGTATAGCTTTTCCAAATAGTCTGTTAATTTCACATTTTCGTTTCTAAACTTTGTATCCATTCCTCGTCTCTCTGTATCTCGTGTCTCACCCCAGTCTGTCACGTAATCAAGTAATATTCGGCGAAGCCTGCAAATTATTAAATTTCTTACTTCCCCCTCGCGTTTAGTAAATTATGTTTTTCACAACCAACTTATCAGGGTCGGATAATTTTTTTAAGGCATGCGTGGATACGACACGAGAATTTATTGGACGTATAAATGTTTTCCTTGTTATTTGTTTCGATTTATTTTTCACTGTTTCCCTCATCCGTCACCATTCATGCAGAACAAATTAGCCATTAGCTTTGCTACGCCTCCGTTTTGTGGCGTGACAAGAAACAAATGAAAGACCCACACAAATCATTCTGAACCTCGAAGCCTGTGACTGGGACTTCCTAGTGGTCGTAGGATTTGTGTTTCGTTACGTTATCTTATTTCTGTGGGCGGTGCCCGAATTTATAACTTGTGTTGGGCAAGGCCGTGGTCTAGGCAACACGGAGTTTTCCTCCGTGGCATCCCAACAATTACTCCATTCACACACAGAAGAAGGCAATGGCAAACCACTTCTGGATCATCTGCCAAGAACGTATATGAACAGGTCCCAGTCCGAGAAAAGGATGGAAGGATCCTGTTCATATGGACCTGTCCTCAGACAGAACACTAAATAATAATAAGATAAAATGCAATGACCATAAAACAATGTGGGCCAAATGTAATGTAAGATAAACCATGGAATTACGAATTAAGTAAGTTCATGACCCTTAACGATTCAGGAATTATATTAGGTACGCCGTGAAGGCGTGTCTGCATCCACCCCCCACATCCAAGCCCCAATCCGTTTGGTTTATCTGTCGTTTGAAGATCGCTAGCGGAGAACATTACAAATTCGTAATAAAAATAAATATTTTTTGGTTTGTGGACTTCGTCCATCGTCTGGTATTCTGCAAGCACATCATTTCGGGATGTCTTTCTTTCTGAGCTTAGGTGAAAAGGTGCGCGCTGCCTACTTCGTTAAGAGAAAAGTAACCTAAGTACAAGACAAATAAATAATTCTTGGAAACCGTGACGCATTTCGGACGGACCTGCCCCGGGGTCGACAGTGACAAATCGGAGATACGCCTACGACCAGGAGAAAAACTAAGATTTGATTCAATTCCATGAGAATTTCCTACGATACAACTGAGAATGTTCTATCATCCCGCTTCCGATCAGATGATATGGGTGAAACATGTAGAACGCATGAGAGCGACGAGAGTACGTACAATTTTTTTTTTACGGAAACCTAAAAGAAGGGACGACTTAGAAGAAGGCTTTGGTTAGAGGATAACATTAAGGTGGATGTCGAGGTACTGGGTCTGAATGTGTTGACTTGTTGATGTATCCGTAGACTGGATTTTGTGAGCACGGTAATGAATTCTGTCAGACCATAAAACGCTGATAATTTCTTGAGTAATCGAACGATTCGGGTCCTCAAAGATATTCATCATAAGGATTTTAGGCAAAGACCGAGGTGCGAAGCTCGTAATTGATGTTCGTCACTGTCACATATTTCGGTCCGTTCGCTTGTTCGTTTGTTACTTCGTTCTGAAGCGGATATGGCTCCAGTTTTGTCGCTTGGTACAGTGGCTGTGGTTTATTCTCATATGTGGTATCTCATGGTCGTCTTACGTGTCGATGGCAAAATTTATCTGTCTGTTAAGGGATTTTGGTCCTTGTGGAATAATACAGGATGATTCAAAAGTCTCCATCCATAGGTAAATCTTCTAAAGGAACGCATTCGAAATGCAATTACGCGCATAACACCAGATGTGCTAACGCGAGTTCACCACGAGTGGGAGAGACGCATCCATATGTGTTTTCAAACGAATGGCAACCATGTAGAGCATGTTTTCTGAATAAAGTGAGAGTTTGTTAAAAAAAAGTTAACATTTTTCCTATGTAAGACTTGAGGTTCTCACAGCGGTGAATATGAAGATTTCTGTCTTCTGGGTTATTGCGCTGTGTAGTCTGGTCGATGTTAACCAACGTTTCAGAGGTCATACTGCCTCCGTCATCAGGGCCTGATGACGGAGGCAGTATGACCTCTGAAACGTTGGTCTAACATCGACCAGACTACACAGCGCAACAACCCAGAAGACAGAAATCTTCATACTCATCGCCCTGATGATGGAGGCAGTATGACCTCTGAAACGTTGGTTAACATCGACCAGACTACACAGCGCAATAACCCAGAAGACAGAAATCTTCATACTCATCGCCCTGATGATGGAGGCAGTATGACCTCTGAAACGTTGGTTAACATCGACCAGACTACACAGCGCAACAACCCAGAAGACAGAAATCTTCATACTCATCGCCCTGATGATGGAGGCAGTATGACCTCTGAAACGTTGGTTAACATCGACCAGACTACACAGCGCAATAACCCAGAAGACAGAAATCTTCATTTTTCCTATGTTTGGAGACTTTTGAATCACTCTGTATTTGCGAATGTTTGTGTTTTCTACATTAGATTCTCCCGCCAACCCTGTTTGTGTCTTGTGAAGCTGATAGTATTCTTACGAGTCAAGAACTTTCCCGCCTTTTATGGAACCCCACCACAGGTTCTTTTGAGTTGCTTATGTTAATGTCTCATTGATTTATTTGATTTTCAGGTATTCCTCCATCCGCTTTCGTCTCGTTCCATCATCAAGAGTTGATACAGCGTCGGTAAGTAAGCATTTGTATGCTTGGAAAAAAAAAATTGTGTGACATCTTGAGACAGATTTGTAAAGTGGAAATGCAGCAGACATTTTGCTGGTACACTTTTTGGTATCCACCCTGTGTCAGTCGTGACATTTTGGCACCATAGTAAATCTCCACAAATATCTTGACTCGCTCATTAGTCTTAGTTTGAAGACCATTCATTTCGCTTTCATGTGGGGAGATGCATTTATATTTTTGTTCCCAGTTCAACATCACGTGTTCAAAAATAGTACAGAACATTACTCGCTTCTGTGCTTTCAACTTCTTGTAATGCCATTAATAGCATTAACCTGGATGTCTGGTATTAAAGTGACAGGTTACTAGCTGAAAGGTCGAGGTTCAATACCCAACAGAGAGGAGACTTTTCTCTTTGGAAGCGACGTCAGGACCGGATATGACGCCCACTCACTTTTCAAGGGTCCATGCTTCTTCACTCATCGCCCTGAAATCTTGAATTTTTGTAAATAGCTTTTATAATAGATTCATAATCGTCAATAACTCTTTTATTCGTGTGTTTCGTAAGATTCTCAGAATAAACAGCGATTATTTCCTTGATCAGCGTTAACCAGTCGATCTTTTTAATGGTGAAGTGTAGTGTTTTCTTCGCGGTACGGACTGGATTCTTAAACGTTAATCAGATAATTCTCACCGTAACCAGCGATTATTTCCTTGATCAGCGTTAACCAGTCGATCTTTTTAATGGTGAAGTGTAGTGTTTTCTTCGCGGTACGGACTGAATTATATTAAATGTTACTTAGACGAGCTTCGGCTTCAAAGGGGTGATGCAAGTTTTGCGATCAGAGGTATGAAAATCAGTAGACACAAATAATCTGTGACTCTGTGTGTGAATAACTTTCCATCGGTAGATTATACACGCTGATCATCTGACAGTATTGTAATTTAATTACGTTGAACTTTGAATTGAACTGAACCAAAATTTTATTCATAGGCTGTAGCCCAGGATTCTGGTACGCTGTTTGCTAAGGGAAGATGAACTTGGGGCTAATGAGGTGTGAAAATTGCAAAGAACACAGTAGCGAATACGCCAACTCTAATCTAAAGTGTACGTTTGTATGATAGGTTGTGCTCAGGACGAGGAAATTCCATAATTGTTTCTTTATTTAATTAAAGAAGCTCTTTGAACTGCAGAGGGTATCAGATGTCAATTAATGACTGAACATTGGTGTATAAAGCTTGCATTTCTAAATGTCTTTGCAGGTTATAGGTCAGGGTCGGCAAACTGTGGCCGTCGAAGTCAATTTATGCGGCCCGCCACATAATTTGGTAATTATCGAATCCGAGAACAGAACTTTCCTGCTACTGAAGAAAACATTGATTATATAAAAATGGGATTTCAGCGTAGGGGTACTCAGTCGCAAAATCGAATATTTTAATGAAAAAAAATAATTTTGTAGATGTGAGCCTAAGACGTTAAAATCTCAAAGGCACATTTTTACATTATTCACAACGCATGAAATTGAACTCAACAATATAAAAATTTTTGTGGTTTTAATAACTGAAGTTATTTTATAAAATTATCAATGAACTGAAATCGAAATTTTTTGAAAAACCAACAAACACAGTCTTTACAGGAAACTCATTCGTGTGGATAAATACTTATGTTGTCTGTCTTCACGTGTTCTCTTTACATTAGACACACGCAGTTTCGGTTACTGTCCACGACGTTTTTACCTAGGCCGTCGACAAGATATGACGAGGCATTGAGTTCCACGGTAATTAAAACTTCGCTGACCCGAAATGTAATACAACCGTATCTTAAAATCATACAAACTAACGAAGTGCATGTGACGAATGGCGTTTCGTATGTGACTCAAAGGCAGATTCCAGTTATAACTTCCGCCTGGAATCAACGTCAACATGGCGTCAGCAATCAGGAACATTAATGACGTTCCACATGACTGAGCTGATCTGATTCTAATGAACCCGAAGTACAGGGGGGGGGGGGAGAAATTGCTAACCAAATTAGAGGAGCCAGGGGAGAGGGTTTCTTTGGAAGAAACTTGAAAGGAATTGCAGATGGGAACGTGTCTTGTCCGTTCACGTGTCATCACCGGAATGAACGGATTTTGATTAAATTTGGTGTCTGCATAAAATAATCCTTGATGAATTTTGCTCCTATCGCCGTAGTATAACTGTTTTGGTCGAAGGTGATGATATATGGTTTCACGATTAAATTAAAAATTGGCTAATCATAAATACATCTCCCCTTAAAATATGCAATTTTTTATTTTAAATATTTCTTGATATTCCAGACGTAAAGAAACACGAGGATAAATTATTAATGTAGAATATCTAAAATGTTACATTTTGTTGTTTTAGAAGTTTTCAGTCGTGGCGCGTTATTGCAAAGTGAAATTTTCTAAACTGCTTTAAAGCATTATGAAAATTAACAAGATGGCGACCATGAGAAAGTGTAGAAGGTGAAGTCAAGACTTCAGGATGCCAATTAATTTTACAGAAATTTAGAGAATTGAAGTAGAACGTATTGTACGTATGTAAAGATTTTCAGCGCATAAGCTGTTGCGTAGACAAACTGTCGACAGATTTCTCGTAGTCGCAGCGTTATTACGCTGTCAATTATCGATACATAATCGATAATCAAATTTCTTTCTTTGTCCCACTTTCAGAGTTGGTATGTTACCGAGAGAACGACTTGATTACTGGCATCATTAAAACAGTCAGCGTACCGAATAATCGTAGGTTTGACTCTCTTCTCCGATTCAGATGTTCGTCTGCACACAGGTTCATGATTACAGTTTCAATTCGTATGACTCGACGAACCTGAGACATATACTTCAGTCCAATTAACCATTACAGTTAAAGGCGGAATGAAATACTTTCTTGACCGGAATAATTCCGAAGATCAGCTCGCCCACACATTTAGCAGGAGACCAATTTGCTCCTCACGCCTATAGCAGAAATCAACACTGCAGGATCGATAAAATAGAAACCTGCAAGTTTGGCCTATACAATAGCTTTTTGTTTGTTCATTTAATGACTATTTATCATGTGTTTTGGTTAGTTTGGTTGGAATAACATAAGAATTATGAATTTAATGGGAGATAACATTCCTTCGGACTTACATTTGAACCCAGGACATTCCAGACACAGAGCAGGCGTCGTAACCTCTGGATATCAATATTTTACAGTATAATGGGTTTTTTTTAGAGCAAACCACTGATGGAGGAGCCAGACGCTTCTCCCGTGACGCGATTAGATTTGCTATCGGAACAGAAAGGCCTTGCTGTGACAATTAAACATTTCAGAATTTTTTTAAAAAAAGCCTCTTACGCCATATGGACGCATTCTTAATACCTCTGTGGAAACGTTTGCATTAATTTACGTTTCGGGTTTTGGTTGTCTTCTGGGTTGTAGCGCCGTGTAGTCTGGTACAAGTTTCATCGCCCTGATGACGGATAAGATGACCTTGAAATATGGATTTGGGGCTAGTTTTAAGGTCAGCTGGCATATCATCCCTTCACTCGACTTGATGAAAGTAGTGAAACTGTCGAAAGCTTAGGCAGGAGGAGACAAGCTGTCCAGTTGAATGCCAGAACATAATACCTCCAAATCCAAGTCACAATTTTTGAGATGTTAAACGCATTCAAAAAGAGTGGGTTGTCCGCTGAGGGCTGATTTTGGTTATTATATCGTGTTCGGATATTGAAACATGCTGCTCATATGTTTGCAGTTCCCTTCAATATCTCCAGGCACATTGAAACAGGTTGCGTCCGACTCAGTTCATACCCCTCCTGACCTCACACGATCTCATTCGACAGTTTGCATCCTCTGCGATTAAATCTCGTTTCTTCTCCGCTTAGCGGATGGACTATTAAAGCCACTTACGGCTTAAGACCACGTCCACATTATAAAGACACAATAGTACATGATCTAGCAGCTAAATAGCATAACCTATTGCGTACATAGCCACGGTGGTCTAGCGGTCAGAACGTTGGCCTTGTAATCCTGGGGGTCTCGGGTTCGATTCCCGGCGGTGCCCGAATTTATAACTTGTGTTGGGCAAGGCCGTGGTCTAGGCAACACGGAGTTTTCCTCCGTGGCATCCCAACAATTACTCCATTCACACACAGAAGAAGGCAATGGCAAACCACTTCTGGATCATCTGCCAAGAACGTATATGAACAGGTCCCAGTCCGAGAAAAGGATGGAAGGATCCTGTTCATATGGACCTGTCCTCAGACAGAACACTAAATAATAATAAGATGAGGTGGTCTAGGGGTTAGAACGCTGGCCTTATAATCCTGGGGTCTCGGGTTCGAATTTATAACTTGTGTTGGGCAAGGCCGTGGTCTAGGCAACACGGAGTTTTGCTCCGTGGCATCCCAACAATTACTCCATTCACACACAGAAGAAGGCAATGGCAAACCACTTCTGGATCATCTGCCAAGAACGTATATGAACAGGTCCCAGTCCGAGAAAAGGATGGAAGGATCCTGTTCATATGGACCTGTCCTCAGACAGAACACTAAATAATAATAAGATGAGGTGGTCTAGGGGTTAGAACGCTGGCCTTATAATCCTGGGGTCTCGGGTTCGAATTTATAACTTGTGTTGGGCAAGGCCGTGGTCTAGGCAACACGGAGTTTTGCTCCGTGGCATCCCAACAATTACTCCATTCACACACAGAAGAAGGCAATGGCAAACCACTTCTGGATCATCTGCCAAGAACGTATATGAACAGGTCCCAGTCCGAGAAAAGGATGGAAGGATCCTGTTCATATGGACCTGTCGTCAGACAGAACACTAAATAAGTAAATAAATTGCGTACATACAATGACAGATGAGCCTTCAGCCTGTCTGTTACAATTAAATTAATAGACCTAACCTATACATAGTCTTCTATCATTACGTGGGCGTAATAAGCAGTATATAGTTTCGTGGTTTGTTGGTTGGTTGATGATTATTTGCTGTTGTTAATTGATTTGGGACCAAATTTGATAATATTTGTATGTTGTTATTACCGTTGACTTGACAGTATGACAATCATTTGCTGTTAAGTAATTTTGGACTTTATGGAATAATGTTATAAGTGTTGCCATGGTAATGCTGTTAAGGGAATCCTACTATTTGTATGTAATATAATCCCGATGTCATCATCATTGAATATAGCATGCCATAGATGAGTGAACAGTCTTTATTTCGGTTAATTGCTTACACAGAGTAGCATATAAACATTAAGAATGTTGTGGGATAATAAATTGACTACTGATCTTTGATTAGTTAAAAGTATATAATAGTATTCAATACAGCGCGATCTCAGGTAAACTTAAGTAATAATTGTAATTATTTTTGGCAATAAATATGTTTTTAAGTTTTCTTTGTATTTTTTTTTTCGTAATTATTAGCAGAAAATTGTCTAGGTCTAAGCAAACTCTGTACACACGAAAGGAGTGACAGCTAGTGCCATCGTCCCCGCGTTTTGTCTGAAACTACCTGCCGTATATCCACTAAATTTGGTACAAAATTATCTAACCTTTGCTGAACGTTGTCAGGTGAATATGAAAATATGACGACAAAACGTAGTTAAACAACCGGTATTTGGGTAGAACGTTTATAGTCGTCTGAAGCAGGCTCACATCATGTTTTGTTTTGTTTAGTGTTGTACATTATGTGAAGTGTTTCACGGTTCTACACTAACGAAGGAATTAACGTCGTAGCCTCCAGCTCGGCTTTGTGCCGTGCTCTGGATTCAACAAAAAGGACCAACAACATTATGAGTTTGTGAAATTCGTTCTCGACGCTCGGAAACCGAACGAGGTATTAAACGAACTGTTTCACTAACTTAAATTAATTACTTGTCAACCCACAATGGATCCGCTGTTTAATTATTCGTATTTTGTATTATGTTAGTTTCGTCACTATGTTAGGAAGATTACGAGTAACTCTGCGGTTGAATGGTGTTATTTTTGCGATTTATAATTAATAAGACGTCCAAAATATAGACATACCTCGTCATATTGCGATCTTTTCCCCCAAATTGAAGTTTTGTGGCAACCCTGCGTCGAGCAAGTCTATCGGCGCCATTTTCCCAACAGCACGTGCTCATGTCGTGTCTCTGTGTCACATTTTGTTAATTCTCGCATTTTTTTTAGACATAATGCTATTGCATACTTAATAGACTACAGTATAGTTTAAACATAACTTTTATGTGCTCTGGGAAACCAAAAAATTCGCGTGACTCGCTTTATTGCGGTGGTCTGGAACCGAAACCGCAATATCTCCGAGGTATTTCTGTACCTTTTTTCACGGGGCACGTGGGTTCTTCATGGTATCCAAAGAGCCCAATGAGTAACTTAGGTTAAATTCATACCTTGAGACCGTACGTCACATTTAAATATCGTCTTCTACGCACTCCCCCCTTAGAATTCTCAAATGGACCATTACTTTGAAAAATGCGATAAAAATTTTAATGATGTTTCATTATTCGACTTAATTACCTTAGAAATATGACTTGGAGAAGTAAAAGTTATGAAGATCTGCATTAATTAAATTTTTCCTGTTCTATCTTACTTTACCCTTCTTAACTTAAGATACATTAGAAAATGCATTTAAAATCTGATACATATACGAAATGAAATACTAATTCTCCAACCCGCTTTTATTTTAATTTGTCGGGTTATTTAATTTTCATAATTTTTGCACTGAACACGGTGTAATATCTCCATTAGTTCTTTTGTGCAAAAGACTAAAAAACGAGTATAGTTGACGATTAACTTTTTCTGGGTTTAAGCCCTGGAAACGTCTTTTTCCGAAACGTTAAAATCTGCCGTGAGGACCTCAGATTTCACCAACGTTTCATCTTCCATGCCCTTAAGCGTTCTTGATCTCGGCACTGATGGAGGTGAAGATCACTTCTTCTGGGATATTGCGCCGTGTAGTTTTTAGTGTAAATTTACCGACGTTTCGGAGGTGCCTCATCGCCCTCATGATGGAGGCTGTAATTACTTCTGGAACGTCAATAAAAGTTTACCAGAATACACGGCTTAATGTCAAAGAATATATATTCAGATTCGTCGCCGTTAGAACCTAAACTCTCACCTAGATACGTGTGATTTGTCACATTTTGGCTGATTTTATAGCCTGGGAAAGGGCGTTTGTTACTATTAAAATAAGATTCCGGTTTGACACCGTGATATTTCCCACGTAGAAGACTTTCTGTGCGCTCAAACATGAGAAATCGTTACGAACGAAAGTAAAGTTTTCTGTGTCGTGTTTGCAATTCTATTAACTGCGGAGGGGAATAATGTAGACTGATGTTCACTGAACACAGAGCAGTCTGAAATTATTGGGTTTGACACGTAGAGGGGTCAGCACGGCGGTGTAGATGTCTGCGTTGTTCCTCTGAGTTCTGATGCTGTGAGGAACCTCGTCCTGTCTGACCACTTCTCCGTCGTCTTCTGTTTCGGCTTTGCGCTTGCTTCTTCATAGAATGTCTTCTGTTAATTTTTTTTTTTCTACTTGTCCGTCCTTTTAATGTTTTCCTTCACTCCTTATCTGTTTTCAATTTTTTTCTCACTTAGTCCTTGTCTTGTGCTTCTTATCTTTTCCTTTGGCTTTATCGTCATTCTATTTTTTTTAACTCCTTCTCATTCTTAATTTTCTCATCCTTTTTAATCTTCACTCAACTCTCTTCTTCTCATTTCTTTCTTGTCTTACTCTCTTCTCCGTCTTCCATAGTCTTACATCATTCCGACTACAAGAACAACGTCTGAGGTAAAACACTCCTGAGACACGCAGTGCAACCCATTATCAGCCATCTCACGTAGGACACTTCAACGCGGCATTTGTCAGCAGGAACTGATAAAAAGAGAAAGAGAGAACCCAGAACTTCCCAGCGCGATCCTTCCAAGAGTGGAAAGAATTAAAATCGTTTCCGAAACGTCGGAATTTTAAGCCAGTTACTCAACTCGGTTTGTAATCAGAAAATAACTTGTAGCATTACATGACTGTGGCCAGGCCATTTTAATTCGCGCGTATTTAGACGTCACAAGAGCAGTTTATTTAAATGACCTTGAGACGCCACGTGCTGAGTTTCATCCAGGTGGCGCTGAACCCAAAGCGCTGTGAGACCCGCGTAGAGTCGATTCAACCGCGGCCTCGCAGTTTGTGTGATTTCCCTCGAGTGCAACTGAGCCCTGCCATTAGCTGACGTTCTACTGTTACAAACCCGAGGCCTGCCTCTTATTGCCAGAGACGGAAGTGACACCATCAATCAACATCCGGCAAATTGCAACCATTCACATTTCAGGCGGGTAAGGTTTCTTATTGTCCATTATATTCCTGCAAGTGTTACGAACACGACGTCTTAATGATTTTCTTAGCATCGTACTTACCAGTTTGTTTCTACTACAAAATTTACATTTTTAAATGTAAGGTAGTATATTTGCGTCATATTGTGAATTAAGTTAATATTTTAATATTTTCCGTCAAATCACAATTTTTAATTTTTAATAAGATGATAAAATATAAAATATTTATTTATTTTTATAATTTTTTTATTTATATTTTATATATATATTTTATCATCTTATTCAAAATTGTGATTTGACGGAAAATATTAAAATATTTTTAAATGTGTTTAAAGACGACAAACAGACATTGAGCACCTGCTGCTGTAATGGATGTGGTCGTGACCTATTTCAAGGTAGTTTCCTGAGGAAAATCACGAAAAACCTTCGTCATGACAGCAGCTCCAACGTCGTGAGTCAGGCCGAGGGGATTATAATCGCATCGAGAGAAACCCGGTGCTCTGTAACTGAAATAGCGTTGTTAAATATCCCCAATGATCGATCATTATATCTTGACGTAATCCCAAATGATGGATCTCATCTTCGTGTAGAAACTTTCCATTTTATTCTCTGATGTGGTCCGTGGAACCTGATATTTTGTGTCAGTGTTCGTTTTGGAAACGGATGTGGTTTTTGAACGAGAAACCTAATATCGGGCAGATATAAAGTGCGTTCTGTACCGCGTTAAAGGAGATCAGCTGGCTCAGTCGTTTATTTCTTTTGTAAGGAAAAGGGGACGATATTTGATTTCTCAGGAAGACGACGAACACAAAGGGAGACGAACTTATCAGAGGCAAGTTCAAACTTCGAGTCGTCGAAAATCTAATCGCCAATTTTTGACGATGGTCGTTTAGTGTTTTACAAAACTTTTGTAAAGTCCAAATATGTGCATTGTCAGTGGTCCATTTCCCTAGCAAAATCTCTGGTAAACTGACACACGCAGTAATTTGTGTTAAAACGGAGATGCGATACAAAAAGTTTACTTTTTAAAATCATATACCGTATATCAATTCTGGGAACTGTCAACGATTTGCAAGATATTCTTTGTAACCTGGAACAATCACTAACACCCAGCAACGTATCTGCAAAATATTTGTTTCGAAATGTGTTGATGACGGGAAGATATGAAGTTATAATATGTTCGATAATGATGATGATGATGATGATGATGTTCTGGGTTTTGGCGCCAGATACTCGTCGGTAGATACCAGTATTTCAGGAAAACATACTTTCTCTATATTTAGGGCGCCATCTTTAGCCCTGAAGATGGAGGCATTATGTCACTCCGAAACGTTGAAATATACCGACGAGTCAACACGGCCGAACATCCCAGAACAATATTAAAATGTCTGTCTCCAAATCCTAAAGAATAATACCAGATTCTTTTTGGCTAAACTCAAAAACATTAGTTGCTAAGCACCGCGCAATGTAGATTTGTAGAGATGTAAGTGGAGGTCTAGATCCACTTATTCTTTACTTTGTCGCCACGCTGAGCCGGTAATAAAACTCCGGGTTGCCTAGCCCGCAGCCTAGATTATATACCGACTGACGTAACAGGCTTGTTACATATTTACCGCGCTTAAAAAAATTTTAAAATGAAAAATGTAGATCATAAGATGTTTTATTATTGGACAAGCAAGTTTTGACGAATTGTATAAAATTTAGTGCATACTTTCAACATTGAAACTCGTAGAAATCAGTGTAATCGTCTTGAAAATTAAGCACCAAGAAATATACGACCGTTCCATAACGCGTAAGAGCGTATAAAATTGTATTACGGTAGATGGCAAGTGTTGGCGTCTTGGAGACGTTAAAAGTGAAACGTGTAACTTTTCGGAAATAATAATTCACAGCGAATTCAGTAATAACGCGAGTCCTAAAAAGTAAAACCGCAGAGAAGTCGCCATTAGGTCTGAGATATCAAAGATTTCGTACTTTTTCCCCACAGATTTCTCCGTACACCACCTCTCGGACAGCAGATGGTGGGTGTCGTAATCAAAGTCTTCCTTTGTTTTGGAGGCGATAATTTCCAACTCTGTGATGCTCATCAGCGGGGAAGTGTCACGCAGAATGTGGACTGTCATTTGTTCAATAGTTTATTTATAGTTTTTCCACTGTGTGTTAACAACTGACATAAGTAGTTTCGCGATTAATAAGCAAGGTTATGTCTTGACGGAAGAAGATCTCGTTTCCTTAACGTCATGATTAAGGAAAGCGATGACGATGGGTAAAGCTCATGATAATAGACATGCCGATTGCATCACACTCTCGTCAGATAAAAAAATTGATTTAGCTTGTCTCGACCAGCTGAGTTGTTAACAGATTTTGAAGGGAAATTTGCACTAAAGATCAATCAGTAGAATAAGAAATTTAAGGGTGTGGTTTTTCGTTGTTTATATATAATGCATGCAGAATTTTAGCGTCCGCTATTTACATAATAATGCCTAAAATAAACTTATAAATTGGGATGTGTTTCATTATGGATTCAATTTGTATAATTTTTCGTCTACAAAATTATTTAATTTATTTCGAGAATATTTTGTTTTTTTGTGATATTTAACAAAACTTGTGGAGGGAATTCGATTGTGACCATATCGACCAACGAAGCTTCAAGTAAACTTAATATCGCTTGTAAGACGCACGTTTGACAAAAGTGATCGATTTTCAAAGGGAAAAAGGATTCATATAGTATATACGACATGAAATGAAGACGCACACCGATTTCGAAAAATTTTAAAACGGACAGACGTAATGAATTCTTAAATATCGGGATCAGAGGATTAATGTAAAGTCTTAATGAAACGCACGTGAACACGTGTCAACTTATAATTTGCCGCAAAATATCGAAGGGATTCTTCCTTGTTCCACGAGCTTTTACGACGTAACGAGGAGGGAACAAGGCTTTTGACAGCGCAAAATGTTTCAGATAAATAGAATTTAATTAATTTCCAGTGTTTGTTCCCGCCTCGACGTTGATAAATGGTTGGGTTGTAAAAGCTTTTCACAGCCGTTGATACCATAGCAATAACAGATTAACTCTTCAGTCCAACCGAAAAGACGACTGTAGAACATTTTGTGGTTTTCAGCTTATACAATATCCCAACGCAGCGATTTAATGTTCTCTGCTACTTCTGGAAGGTAACAAAAACCTTGTACCTCGTTGTCGCTTGACAAAATGGCGGAGGTAGCTATAAAGACGCCCAACTTGGGGTACTGAGTTCAAATCCGTAGAAAGCCTTTTTCCTCGTTCAGATGTGTAAGTAATCAACAAATCTCTCACTTCAGAAATCTTTTTATATTGCTTTGAGGATAGCCGTATATACTTGTGGGTAGGTGCCGGCGTTTCGGATAAAAATACTCTGTCCATCTTCAGGGCTAAAGTGGCGATGTTTAGAAATCGAAGGATTTATATAAAGGCCAGTATCTCAAAATTATGTATCCTGTGCCAGATTTGAACAGACCACTTTGTTACTGATAAAATACGCAATTCGCATTTTATTTGACGTGTTTACAAAACACGCGCGCCATTGGTGGTAACGTTGGCTGACATAATTCCGAATTTTAACAATACCGTATCAAAATTTATATTAGCGTTCACCTCCTTTTACAAAATCGTATTGTTATTTAATTATATATGAACCGATTTTATTTATATATTGTTCCACTTATCACAGGTCTCGAGCAGAACATGTTTTTCCAGGAAGTGAAGTCATTAACAGCTCAGAAGTTTGAAGTATAACCCAGCATTGATAATCGAATACAAGTACAAGCCATTGTGGTAAATTCTTAGAATTCCTGCTATAAACTCTATTTGTGTTTGAACTACCATAAGCTGTTTACTACAAATTAGTTAATTCTATGTGATAAGCCGTCACGTACTTCAATAGACAGTGTTTTCTATTTAAAACACAGCTGTAACCCTTCAAAGGCGAGTGGGAACTTAATCCGCCACCTACTTCGACAATGAACAACTCTTAATTTCGTATTTACGTGTTTCGTATGATTCTCAGCGTAAACAGAGATTATTTCCTTAAACAGCGTTAACCAGTTGATCTTTGTAATGGTGAAGTGTCGTGTTTTCTTCGCGGTACGGACTGAATTCTTAAACGTCATTTAAATGAGCTTCGGCTTCAAGCCATCTCGACACAGGTTTTCCTTGGTTTTCCTCTGTCTTCAAGCAAATGCTGAGATGGTTCCCAAGTTCCAAGTTGCCACTGCAAGCTTCTCATGCAGCCCTCCCGATTTAAATTAATCAAAATTTACCACCCCTTAACGCCGTCAAAATTTACCCCCTTCCCCTCAGTAGGAACTTCTAAATTATGTATTAAACTTCCAAATTAATAGCCTCAGCTTTCGCTAATACAAAATTTCAAAATTCCGTCTTTTATGCCAATCATCACACTAACGCCTTCACTCTTACTTTATCCTTAACAGAAGGACGAGCGGGCATTGCCTGGGGACCTTCTAGCTATATGATGCTCTTTCTCCCCCCCCAGATATCGAAGTGTCTCTCACTTCTCCCCCACCAATTTCCTCTTCTCTCTCTCTCTTCTCTCTTCGGCTTCAAAGGGTTAACCAGTTGATATTTTTAATGGTAAAGAGTTGTGTTTTCTTCGCGGTACGGACTGGATTCTTAAGTAATGTTTAGACGAGATTCTGCTTCAGAGGGTTAAATAATATACGTGAAATGTCAGTAGAGACGTCAAGACAGGGAATTAAGATGTTACATACCTCAATAGAATAAAGGAAAGATGGAGAGTGTAGATGACGAGAGAGAAGAAATAATTGAAGAAGGTTTAGAAGCAACAGATCCACTCTAAATGGGGGGGTGTGGGCTCACATGAATTGGGCTAGTTTAAACAAAAACAAAGAAATAACGAACAAGGAAGTGGAGTGTGGGAATAAACAGAGGTGAAGAGAAATACAGAAAGACGCTTCGTAGTCCAATGAAACTCGCGCTCTTAGAACAAAGAGGAGTTCATGCCGTCTGCGCCCTGTGTGACATCCATTTCATTTCCTGCTCCTAGTAAGTAGGCAACTGCGTCGCGACGCTAATTAGAGGACGCCAGGGGGAGACACTCAAGCAATGGACCCCCTAAGAAGCACTAGATTACCACAGGACAGTCCGGAGTTCGAATATTTGTTCTGAGTGGGAGGGACGTGGTCTGACGGTTGGTTGTGTCACGTAGCTGTATCTGTTAAAGAGGTTATTTAGCGAATGAGTCGAAACTGTGATTAATTATGCACAAAAAATGGATGTCCGTGTTTACCGACGTTTCAGAGGCGTTTGCTGCCGCAGTCATTGGGGCGGTCTCTGCTACAACATGCCCGGAAAGTCATCTTCAGATTATGAATAATACAGAATATACGATCCACATTTCTCTCAAATGTTAATCATAGGAAGTATTATATATTTTATTAGGCTAGATTTAACTAAATGTAAGCGAAATTTATGGGACACTGTGCAGTGTACGTCTTTGCTTTCAATATTGTTGTCGTGAAAAGCGTAGAAACCATCTGGGAGATTTGCAAGTAGATTGGATGATAATATTAAAAAGTAACTTCAAATTAATAGAATATGAGGGTGTGTATTGTTTTAAAATGGATCTGGACAGGACACAATGGCATTTGTTTGTGGACTTCTGGGTTCTGTAGAAGCAGGGCATTTATTGACCATCTGAGAAATTACCAAGTTGGAGTTAGTAAATTGTTGCATTTCTAATATATGCAGGGTCTACACTAAATTAGCCGTCACAGTTGCTGTGTGGGCCTTGTGCCGCTTGGGTTCGAATCCCACCCAAGGCATGGATGTTTGTCCGCGTTTTTCTGTGTTGTGCTGTCCTGTGTACAGGTGGAGAGGTATTGCGACGGGCCGATCCCTCATCCAAGGAGTCCTACCGAATGTCCATAGATCGAGCCAACTGAAAAGTTGGGGACCCGCAGTGCTCAGGCACTTGAAGAACGGGTCGCCTAAGTATCTAAGTATCCTACACTAAATTACCATGCGGTTGGACGCTATTAAGCGGGACACAGTCGCAGAGAACTCTTTCGATAGTATCGATCTCCGAAACCACCTGTCGCACGTGAACTCCTTTGAGCTGGGCAACCCTGCTAGACACTAGGATGGGCGGAGAGGCAGGATGCAGTTGATCGAAAGTGGACGGCCATCTCACCTCAACCCAGATTCAGAGAGCCCACTTCCTAATTTGAAAGAGTGTGGATTAAGAGACAGGAAGTCGGCACTGAAGCAGATGTTGCTCCCTGTTGCTTAACTCCGGGTCCATTATTTACTTGAGGGCTTCGACCACTAACAAGGACCGGAGGTCTTTAAAGCACGTGTCTCATTTGCACAGATGATGATCACATTCCTTTCTGGAGAACATTGACCCTCTGAGCCGAAAATCGTCGAAGTAATATTTAAGAATTCGGTCCGTACCGCGAAGAAAACACCTCACTTCACCGTTAAAAAGATCAACTGGTTAACCCTCTGAAGCAAAAGCTCGTCGAAATGATATTTAATAATTCAGTCCGTACCGCAAAGAAAACACTACACTTCACCGTTGCAAAGATCAACTGGTTAACGCTGTTTAATGGAACAAGATGCTGATTGTTAAAGCTTTAAAGGGATAATTTTCGTTGTAGAGTTTCTTCTCGACGTTTTGAAAGAATATTTATAAAAAAATCAACTTCATTTCCATTGCAATATTTGAAATAAATTTGTTGCATATACCGACGCTGAAGTCTTTTCAGAGTTGCTCGTTGTTAGACGAACTGATGCAATGTTACCCGAAGTATAGCGGAACAGAAAACCGTCTCATTTCCTCGTTCTACTTAGCAGTTCTCTCTCGAAGAAACTTTTTAGAATCTGTGTAGTTCAGAGACCTCGCTTATGTTATTACGTCACAAAAGTTTTTTTTCTCTTATCTTTTTAAATTAAAAAGTGAGGATCTGTACAGAGATTTTTCGCCACTCTGAAATGTTGTAATTCATTGCCTGTCTTCAATATTACAAAATTAGGATATTCATAGTTAAATACCTTAGTCTTTTTTCTAATAATTACTCTGACACGCTTACGAGATTTATGGAAACATTTCAAATAAAATTTATGGTTAATATGTGAGGTTGTTAGATGTTACAAACAGGTTTGATACATGACCGGAGAGAAGTGGATAACATTTTATTACTGGAACAGTGAGGGGGGAGGATTTGAGTACAGGGGACGTTTCTACGTAGTCGGAAATAGGATGATTTTTTAAAAATATTTTATTAAAACGTTTCGTATCAAAGAAGGAGCGGAAATAATTTGTGTGTAAGTAAGAACTGTATTATTATTATTATTAATAATTTTAATAATTACGAAGGAGCTTGTAAGAGAATTACAGAACGTTCTAAGGGTATGGAATTAAGGAATATTGAAGAATAATTGTATGAAATTGGATCTAAATGATATAACAAAGCTAGCAGCAATGTATAAGTGGGAACAGTTAAGGGTAGGATAGATTCCTACTTATAAGAATGATTTTTGTGTAATGATTAAGCGTTGTGTCTACTTTGCGGTACGAATTGAAACCTTAAATATTGTTTCTGCTTCAGATGGTTAATAGGAACTGAAATATACAACTTTTTATAAGACTGGACTTAGTTTCTTTCCAAGTTTTATTTATTACAGCAAGGCGATTAAAGTAACAACAAACATTAAGTCTAATTAATCCTAGTCTGCTAAGTGCTGCAACCTTTACATACAGAGAAACTTAACGTGAAATAATTTCCCTTTGCGCAACGTTGCCCCATTTTAATCTGAGCCATGTCGTTTGGAATGGTTGGGAGACTGCAAATGAAATATGTAAATTTGATGAGAAATCGGTCGTGGACTACTCTAAGCGTCTGTGTTGTCAGAATTCTTTGTTAGTACTGAGAGTTTTGTGGTTTTTGAAGATTTGTCCAGGCAAATGGCGGGAAATGACCTTAAGTTATAAAATACGAATAAATAAATAAATAAATAAATGGAAGATGGTCGTCTTCTGGGTTCTAGTGCCGTGTAGTGTGGTAGATATTTTTCGACGTTTTAGAGTCCCTTCCATCGCCCTGATGATGGAGGCAGAAAAGACCTGTGAAACGTCGATAAACTTTTACCGGATTACACGGCGCAACAACCCAGAAGACAGCCATCTTCAGACTCACCGTCCTGAAACCCTCAGATCCTACAAATGAATAGATAAATTAAATATTTTAATCCACTGTGCCAGCTTTGTTCTCAAGATTTTGTGAGCACGATAATGAACGTTCGGTTTCCATTAAAGGTCTCAATTTAATGACTCTCCAAGTCAGTGCATGTAATGACTCTGATCCTTAGAATTAGCCCTGGTTTTTGCGTGTAGTGACCACGAAACTTTAGTATAACAACTCTCAAGCACAGTTTCGAATGTCGTATCTACCAGGAACGGGGAAAAAATGTTCTAACCACTGAATAGCATTGTTTGGAGGACCAAAACTTAAAAATTGCCAGACAAAGTTTTGAGTAAGAATATTGCCACAACTTAACCGAAGTTCGCTAAGTTGTTTCTGAGACTATATATGCGGATGTGACCGCCATGTTATTCGGCGAGTGCTAAAATGCAGAATGCAGTCCGTTCTCATGAAAATTACAACAACGGTTAGGTTAGGTGTCTGGGTCTACACGAAAGTCTCTAGTATGTTAATACGTCACACATACGTTGCATTCCTAAGCACAGCCCAGCGTAAAGTTGACTGTCATGGGTCAGTAACGCAGTGAATTCCAGAACATGGCGTCCTCACTGAAATGAAAGGTAGCGAGTAGGTCCAGAGCCATCACGAAACAAAACGTGTAACTGAATAAACAACTTCTTGAATGGTTAGTAGTCAGACGACCAAGAAATTCTCCTACGCTTCATTACAGTGTTTACAAAAGTCAAACATTAGCTCAGAACAAAGCGCCAATTTGATTCAGGCCTCTTCATTTTAGTAATATTATTCCTCGTGTGCTTTATTTTATCAGTGACTTTTCCATATATTCATCACTACTGTTCTTTCTGCAAGTCCTGCCAATCTCGTGATCTTGGATTTAATCATTTTTCAATGTTTGACGAAGAATATAAATTTGTTTACGTAATTAAAATTAAATTATTTGGTTGTTCCGTCAAATCACAATGTATTTAAAATAAGATAATTATAAATAATTAAAATATCATTCTGTGTTCCATATCGAATAATCGATTTACAATTGGAATTGATATTTTAATTATTTTAATTATCTTATTTTAAATACACGGTGGTCTAGCGCTGGCCTTGTAATCCTGGGGTCTCGGGTTCGATTCCCGGCGGTGCCCGAATTTATAACTTGTGTTGGGCAAGCGGTTCGGCAGTAATTACCGTTGCCATCTTCAGAGCGAATGTGTAGTGTTCGGGGCAATTTGTCTCTGATGGCGCTGACTGGTGTAGCGGAGGAGCAGGTCGTTATGCGGTCTGAAAAATTGTGAGAAATAACCTGGAAAAGTTTGGAACCGTGGCGAAAGTTTGAAAGTTTTAAATCACTAAAACTGCAGGCAGAATCGTGGGCTCTCTTTCGAAGCACCTGCCGCAAACTTTTTTTCCGTCTTAATTTTAGACACCATTACCGTATTATGTTCGTGTTTTTACGAAGACGCCATTTCTCACTTAGTAACACAACGAAGTTTCTTTATATTTTCGATACTGACGTCTCCCTGCTTTTATAAGCCTGAAAAACGTCGTTTTAAGGTTAGAACTGACTTTGTTTCAGTCATCAGGCGCGCTTAAGAGCGGGGATTGTAATCAGAGATAAATAATATCATCACTAGCTGGACCAGTAACTCACATTAGCTGTAATTTACATCTGATTACATTACAAATTCTCAGTCACTTCGGTTGACGGAAAAATCCATTTTCCAAGTCTTGCGATATTTAGGTTCTCATGGCGCCGAATGACCTGTCTTCTGGGAAGTTGCGCCTTAAACCAGACTACACGGCGTAACCTGTATATTGTAATTGATCCTTCTCAGTACAATATGGCGAAATGTTTCGCTATGTTCTGAATTAAAATTAATTTAAATTAAGAGCTTTGAAGTAACTGCCGAATTTGGATACCAAAATTGCACCGGTTTAATTGGTAGGTTCTGACACCATTAAAGCTTTGGTAGATAAGCAGACAACGTGGTGCTTACTTATCTAGGTACCGAGTTTAACATTTCTAGAGATAATTGTTTATCGCTTTGTTGATATTAAGCAAAACACTCACAGTAGTGGATCCTGACAATATTATGACGTTTGACATTTTGAACTAACATAAGAAGGAGTTTTAAATTGTTAGTCATTTAAAATAAAGTTTAAGTGTTTCAGGGGACTTCAGTAATTTTACTTAAGAGAAATAATGAAGGGGTGAGACTTGGGTAAAAACAACTTTCCGTGTCATACATTTAGATTCAAAACAGCATTTTTTTCTTAGCTTTTGTGTTTTTATGAATGTTTTATTTATGAACCGTAATTCGACATTACGATGTTTTATTAATGAATTTCAGGTACTCGTCCATTTATCAATGTGTCTTTCTTAGTGCAGGCACATTTGTTAAATGTGAAACCAGAATGTGAGCCGGTGATGTTATAATAGTGATTCCAAGCTCAAAATGAATTAAATAAATTTGATATTCCAAACTGCATAATACTTGATATGTAAATTTATAAATTTTGAATGAAACTGCATGTTATAATTTTTTTAACAATAATTTTCATGAGCAAAGTACCCGATTTAACAAAAGCAGCTTGTTTCGTGAATTTTAACGTAAAAAGTAAAAGTCTTTTTATCCAGCGTCAATTATGAGCTTTTTACTCATATTGTAGACACACACGCGCGCAGAGAACAAAGTGTGAACCAAAATTTTTAATTTTATATTAATATCTAAAGATGATTTGGTTAAAATTAGTTACCTGTAGTCTGAAATATTTACCGACGTTATAATTTAAATATATAAAACAAAACACTGTAGATCTCGACACCATATTATCGTTGCCAATCATTTCCGAAAATACTAGATCACTAATTAGGGATTCTGACAGCATTGTATATGTTTCGGGCTCCCGTTAACTTAAAGAATCCTACGTGCTGAGACCTCACGGACACCCTGTATAACGCAGGTCGACGAACTTCGCAGATTGGTTGAAGTCGTATTTCAAGATGATATTGAAATAATTATTCATCTCACTTACACCTGCACGCAGTGAATGGATAATTACGAAGTTCTGGAGATCCTAACTGTTAATTAGCCCAGCGTAATATCTCAAAGAGTGTCTAGTCGCTGCAGATCGCCGATGAGCCTCGCACGTCAGGAGGTTTCCGGTTCACCCCCGCGTGATTTTCATCTCGACTGACAACAAACGTGAGCCCGTGACTTGTGAGTCACAAAAGTGATACGACGATGGAAGTTAAACTACCTTCGGGGTGAGGGGATGTTTCAAGATTTAGGCAGGGACACGGCACACGCCCCTGTTCCGTGTTTTTCTTTAGTTCCTCCGGGTGAAATCTAAATCTGTATCTACGGATCATTATAATATATTGCATTAAATATCTAATAGTTTTTAAAATATTTTAAATTGATAAAAACCTGAAGACGACGGTATTACCCGTCGAAACATGTCGTTTTAATAAAAAGCGCTAAAAATATAATGTAAAATCGTATTTACGATTAAGAGCGCTAATATAATATTTTACACAACAAAATGTTTTAATATTATATAATTTTTACAACACCAATAAACTTCAAACGTTTGTGTATAGACTGTACAAAATAAATATATATAAAATGTAAATCATCTTTTTAAAATAGGCCGCGACCAATTTATCCCACGTAGATTCCAATTGCATGCCCCGTTCGGACACTCTATGCTCTCAAAAATTAATTTCTGATCTGCTCGATCTTCCTTTGTGTCTGGGAAAAGCCACGGACCCGACGCCTCACAGAAATCCTTAGGAGCGTGGCCTAACGAGTTTGGTTTTGTTCACCCCTTTCTGAAGTGTCATTACTTGAATTTGTTCAGTCGTAATAAAATCCGAACTCTTTAGTTTGTGAGAAATTCCGTTTCATTTCAGCAACATCATAAAAAAGAACTCCAAATGACCCCCTCGTCTGACAAGTTTAAGCGACGAAGTTGAACGAACTGTAACCTTATCAGGTTCTAGTGTATCGCCCGCAGTTGGGCGTGGTTCTGACTCAAGTTAACTTCCTTTAAAAAAATTTTTTTTTTAATTCGACTGCACACAAAATAATTTGTTCATTGCTAATAATCTTGTCATTCGGCGTTGCAAAATAAAACACGAATAAATTAACATAATTCTGTGCGGTACGAACGGTCATGTAATATTACTGCTCATTGGTTAAGACGAAATCGATTTAAATCGATATTCCGTTCACAGTCTTTTCGGGTTTTACTTATTTAATTTTCTTGATAATTCGGTGTAAGGAACAATTTTTGCCTGTAACAATTGATACATGAGCGTAATAAATGATTACCAAGACGATTAAGATAAGAAAAATAGCAAAGATACATTATTTTCCAACTGAAAGTTGTGCAAATAGCTTTAAAACGTCGATAATTTCGTTGTAATATCCCCACGTTTTTAAAGTACTGCACTGTTTATTACGTAATTCCGATCCTTGCCATAGATGTCATCTTGGCGGGAAAATATTCTTCTGTCAGTAACAAATACAAGGCCAATCAGGTTTAAATTAGCAAAGAACGAATTTGAAAAATAATGTATGAGAACACTCACTTATCAGATACGGAGGTTACATTGCGTTTACTGAAACTGCATGACCAATGATGGATTGGCAGGGTCGTGGAAGGAGTAGACTAGTTAGAAATGCTGTGGGATGACTAGAACATGTCTGTCTGTGTGGGATCCAGCAGAATAGGTGCCCCCCTCTGTTTCTTCCTGAAGATGGAAGCAGATCCATCCTTCGAAACATATCGATATTGTAGGTTTTAATGATTTTTAAGACTTCCCAAATACCAGACGTGGAATGAAGTCAAAAACAAAGAATTTTGGAGAAAAAAATGGATTTCCAACCTTTCCACGACGCCATTCATAAAGACAACTGACTGTCTGACGTTTTTCTTGAAAATCAGCAAACCCGAGAGCACTCATAACTTGTTGGAATCGTTCCAAATCGGAAATTCAAATATATTGCTTGTGGATTCGGCGTGTCTGTCTGGAAGTGGTTGTCGGGGCAGGTCATCCACACCGCAAAGGAACCGGTAGGAAGTCATGACGTCACAGGTTATGACGTGTTTGGCTGTAATAGCGATCGCCAAATTCCAAGCTGCGTTCACAACAGTACGCGCCTCCAAACGCACCGACATGAAAACAATTTCTGATTGGATAGCGATGCACATCTCCGATTTGATGTGAACTTATGAGACACGCTCTATAACACTAGAACTTTATTTTATTTTATTTGTAGTGTTCTGTCTGAGGACAGGTCCATATGAACAGGATCCTTCCATCCTTTTCTCGGACTGGGACCTGTTCATATACGTTCTTGGCAGATGATCCAGAAGTGGTTTGCCATTGCCTTCTTCTGTGTGTGAATGGAGTAATTGTTGGGATGCCACGGAGGAAAACTCCGTGTTGCTTAGACCACGGCCTTGCCCAACACAAGTTAAAAATTCGGGCACCGCCGGGAATCGAACCCGAGACCCCAGGATTGCAAGACCAGCGTTCTAACCGCTAGACCACCGTTATAAAATAACAAAGCAGATAAATGAATGACGGTTTTACGAACTTTTGAGCAATGAAAAGAAAGGAAAATTGCGTGAGAACATATTTTTTTTAGAAAATCCTGATATTGTGCTCTTAGGAGTTGGGGTAAGTGTCATCCCTTGCCTACCGGACGAACTACGTGATAGGTGTTTACTTAAAATCTCACAGACAATACCCTCAAAATATCCGACGGAAGCATTCAAATGGAAAGGAATATGGGAGAAGGAAGGAACTGGATAAACATAGGAAGAGACAAAAGGGTGATGATACGAAAGACATTGAATTTCAACTCACCACTTTTACCAGAATTTTACAGAGCTTACGACGGCAAAGTTCTAGCGAAACTTAATCTTGTCTGTCTATTACTGTTAAGAGGTGATGTAATATTTTTTTTTTAAAGAAAACGATCAGATACAGAAATTCTGTGGCTTCAAGAAGGGGAACGTATTTTGTCATAAAGTAGGCCTTTGTGTGTACATTTTGTGTCGTCATCCGCGTAACCAAAAGCTTTTATGTTGGTGTCCGCTGAGAAACCTAACTGGTTCTGGTAAAAACTGTTAAATAATCTAACATCAAGGGCACTGTAAGAAGCCATATTAATTTTGTGCAAACAGCATCTGCCGCTAGGACGTCGGACATCAAGATACCTAGCCACAGAGGTCCTCTGTGTTTCTACAAAGGACAGTGTTAACATTCTAAATGTTTTAGTTAATTAATAATGATGTCGTATTATTCCCTCAAGGTTGATATCACAGCTTACAGCTTTTAAACACTCAGTCACTGTTCTAAATTGCGTTATCTCGGATTTTTTTAAACTTTGTTTCTTTTTTATGAAAATGCTCTTCGTCCAGAGACATCTACCGACAATAATCGGGACTACGAATTTTCCCGTATTCTTGATATTCGCTTATCCACTGGTTTACCACTGCAAATGACTTTCTGGTTTGATCTGTCGTCGTTCAGTAAGTTTGGTCAACTCTACTTCGACTTACCAACACATATTTTTCCCCTCGTAGTTTATGTAATTTCAATTGGATCGAAATTCAAAAAATACTACGTCATTATTTTGGGCAGATGTTAAATCCATTGTTTTCTCACGCTCAATTATAATGCTCAAATTAAAATTCATAGATTTTTTGGAATCTTTCAATTTATCTCCTTTCCTGATCAGTGCAGACTCTGGTAGTCTGATTAAGACGTATGTCTTCTGGGTCCTTGCTACCTCCATCATCACCCTGATGATGGACACGGCAAGTATTTCTGAAAAGTTGGCAAACAGACTACACTGCCTTTCGACCCACAAGACAGCCATCTTCAGAGTCGTCGCGGTGAGAAGATAAAATGTCGCCTCTGTCCCGATAAACTAACTCCATGGAACAGGTTCTGCTTCAGAAACTGATAGTCACTTAGCTGGTCAACACGTTTTGAAGAATATGGGTGTGAATCTGTGATGAAGTTTAACAACAGTTGCCAGATATCGCACAGTGTAATCTGTCTCAAGGATAAATGGGGCAGTCGGTCCGTGTCCCCTCCTGGTAATGGCGCGGTGCGTCGTCCCAGCGCCCTAAACACATTCCGTCCCACCCACGCCACTATTTCAACCTCGCTGCTTTTTATAGACAATTAAATTGCAGACAACCAAAACAATCCTGACAGCTCAATACTGATCGTTTCATTTCTCTGAAATATTCATATTTACACTTCTGATGCCAGAGAGAATTATACTTTTTTTTTTCCTGAGGAGATACTTGGCGTCTAAGAACGACTAGAGTTGCTCTACGTTTAAGTTGTATATCAGTTCTCTCTCATAACTCTTCAAAGCCGAGTGGTAACTATATGCACCACCTGCTTTAACAACCAATAACTCTGCATTTTATATTTGTGTGTAAACAGCGATTATTTCCTTAAACAGCGTTAACCAGTTGATCTATGTAACGGTGGAGTGTGGTGTTTTCTTCGCGGTAGGGACTGAATTCTTAAATATAATTTAGACCGAGCTTCGGCTGTCGAAGGGTTAACCAATCGATCTTTGTAATGGTTAAGTGTGGTGTTTTCTTCGCGGTACGGATTGAATTATTCAATATTATTCAGACGAGCTTTGGTTTCAAAGAATGGTTTTTGAGCCAATAAATTTTTTTCTAATGTTTTGTGTTGCCGAGTCAAAATTTTGTTCCGTCTTCCGTTCACGGAGATGCCTTGAAGTTTATGCAGGCATCATAACGCTGTTTACAGTTCCACGTAATCAAGTTCTTCCCATTTTACGCTTATATTTCAGTCACTCCACTTAATCTCCTGTTTCTACGTGCATTAATCCACAAATTCGACTCTAATCTTCGCATGTTTTTTTTTGGAATTTATTTTCTCGTTTTATTATTTCTCTGGTATATCCTGTCACGTGGTTTTGAAGAATTCATCTCCGATTCTTTATTATTGTTTTGTAGGAGGCGTCAGCGGCCTATTTTGAGTCATGTCTGTTGTCTCTAATGTTGACGGAGCAGGTTAGGAACTCGTAAATTATTCTTTTGTTAGATGATAAAGTTGCGTCATATTGTGATAAATATATATTTGTTTAAATCTTGTCAGTCTAATCACAATAAAATTCCTATTAAATATTAAAATATTATCATAATTAACATTTAAATATTTAAAATATATTAAATGATGTTCTCTATCGAAATGTTCGATTTACATTAGATATCAGTTTTTTACACGACATGTTTCAGTTCTAAAAGAACCGTCTTCAGGTGTATAAAATTATATAAACTTAAATATAATTTCTTAAATGCAACTTTTAGTCAGATGTTTATCAGATTTCAAATTATGTTTTCTTCCAGATTTTATTGTATTTTTAATATCGTATTCGAAGTTGTTCTGTATATATAGGTCGTGCTTAACATTTACTTTCTTTATATTTAGAATACCAGTATTTTGTACGATCGTGTGTATTGAAACGCGAAACTTCCCTCGGTATTTCATCGGCATAAAAAATATATATCGATTCAGGCAATGAATGAAAAAAAAAAAAACTGAGTTCTCAACATTACAGGAACTGAGTTCTGTCGCTGACACGAAAATTTACGGAATGTAATGTTAACAGAACACTTGAAAAGGGAGAAAAGTTACAGTCACAACAACAAAAATAATTGCACGTACCTGTGACGTCACGGCTTGAACAATTATCCTATGCAAACGAATACAAACAAAGTTAATTGTACGTGCATTTTTAATGGTGTCCGTGACAACAGAGGTCCCTAGGAGTCTCCATTCACAGATCTTCATCATAAAAGTTGGTGGGCGAAAAATTCCAAAATCTGCCCACAGACGAGGTGGTCATTAGTTCGACTGTTGTCAGCATACGAACTCCCCTGAAGAGTATGTGACCCGAAATAGAGTGGGTATTATAAGTAGGTGGGCAGACGCAGAGAACATTTCCCGTGCGTAACCATGGCAACTGCTGGGAACTGCGTTTTCTACTAACGAAATGTGAGCTGGTTTATAATTGCACTTTTAATCGGGATAAAAGAAACTTTGCAGCCTCGAAAAGAAGGAACGAAAACTCGACGGTCGACTTAGTCCATGAAGTTTCATGATTTATCCTCGTCAGGCGTGGAAGCATGTTCACTTGTCGGTCCGTCCTTCGGCGTATTAAATTTTCATTCCTTTTAGATATTACGTGGCCAGAGATCCGATATTCAATAATGGATTTGCATCAAAATTTCATATTTTTCATATGAAACCAGTCACGTTCCCTACAGAATCAATCTTTTTGCAATAATGTCCAACATGATAGTAAATTCTTGTCTGATGGTTACTGAAATTAAATCTGTTAAGTTTCTAGATCCACTGACATCAAGAGAATGCACTTTTATTGTCTTTGCAGCGCTGAGTAAGGAACAGTTAAAATTGAATACCGTAGTTGGTTCTGTCAATAAACACGACTGTCTCACTGCTAGTGGAATTATATTTATTTTCCCCTGCGTTTCTGTCTTCCAGCTTCACACTTATTACTGTTTAACTTTCGTAACTGTCTTACTGACGATTTATTAACATTGTTAAAGACATCCAAGTATCCCAGTCATAATAATGAACACTGTGAAACACAACAATGCATTAAAAATATTCTTCACGTCATTCTCAATTCCTTTCCTCATGATTTAATTCATTGTTGTAATAATAAAAAGTTAAAGGTTTTCTGGCGTAAGTCCGTTTATTAATGGGTGATTGTTAACTGACATTGTAGAGATTTGAATTTAATGTATCTTAAAATAAAAAGAAGTAAACCGAATCTAACCTAACCTAACCTAACCTAACCTAACCTAACCTAACCTAACCTAACCTAACCTAACCTAACCTAACCGAGCCGAAACTGCCTTTAGGCTCGGTCGAATTCTTTATCTCTAAGGCATTTTTATTCTATTATAGCTGTGTAATGTACGCAGGAATGATTTAAAAAAGTCGAAACAAAACAAAGGATATGCTATTGTTGCTTTAAAACCTGTATTTCATTTGTTTCAGCAATGAAATAGCGAAAATATCACGCACAATTAGCGTTAGCTTTATTTTTGTCTGAATTACATGATCAATACACCTATGGACATCTGTGAATGGACACCCGAACTGATTTGTGAGGAATTTCTGAAGGGTCTCGTTTCCAGAACTATTGATAATTTTTGTGTCAATGTAAACTAACTCGGGCGAAATTAAGATTAGTATAACAACGTGCCCTAAGCAGATTAAAGAGCTGCTGGACAGCTGACGACGTACTCAAAAACTGAATTTGACGTCATTTTGTGTCAAACAAATTCTAGCCTCCTACAGACGATTTGTTGCTCTCCTTATCGTGTGGCAGTGCCCTTCACTTGAGCAGAGCCAGAAATAATCTGCATTTTCTGACGGGAGAGGTCTGTTACATCCACAAATAGGACAGAACACCGCGCTACGAGTTATTAATTCGAAGTGGAAAGAAAACTAACGCGTTTACATACAAATAAAGCACTAGATAAAGCTTGTCTGTTACTGAAACCGTCCACTGAACGCGACGTGGAGATCGATCAAACCAGTTTCTTAACCCTTTGAAGCCGAAGATCGTCTGAATATTATTTATGAATCCAGACCGTACCGCGAAGAAAACACTACACCTCACCATTACGAAAATCAGCTGCTTAACCCTTTGAAGCCGAAGCTCGTCTTCATAATATTTACGAATTTAGACCGTACCGCGAAGAAAACACTTCACTTAACCATTAGAAGTCGAATCAGGCGGTACCACATAAGATTTAACAAAAGAACTTCCCGGTCGAAGCCTTAACTAAGTGCCACTTTAATATTATTCTCCCATCACATGATCGATCTTCAAAGAGACCTCTTTTCGGTATATTTCTGTACGAAAGTTTTATATGTAGGGAGACGTGGCTGAGGCGAGTGTCAAGTTATGTAACAGTGTGGTGTAGCGCGGATTCAGTATGTGCTAGGCGCGATTTGCCTCAAGAAACACGAATATTGACAAAAGTGTCAATTTGTGCTATGTCGGTAACATATGAAATCTTTTTTAAAAAATAACATTTAAATTCTTTTAGATTCCTGGATAATACCACGTCAAATTCGATTGAATGTAATACGTATAAACAATATACAAGGATTTTCATGATAGTAACAAGATATATCGTTTTGTAATCGTAACACATTCTGTGGGGCTGAATCTTTTATTTATGAAATTGCCCAATAATCCCGTCCGACCATCTACTGATAAATCTGGATAAACATTTCCTGCGTTCTGTTTGCTGAATTTATAAGTCACCATGAAATTTGAAAAATAAAATAACGCGTTGTTTCCCCCCCTCCCCCCTAAATGTCTGAATATATGAAAATGGCTGAGGTATCCGGAACAGTGTTTCCCCAGTGCACCTACGTGTATTTACATAGTTGCGACATGTCCGTCTGTTGTCAGTGGCACGTGGACAGACAATCGCGTTTGGTCCAGATCTCATCTGTTTTGTGTCACGACGCACAAGCGTCGATTTCGCCTGTTGCCTCGAGCACCACACAGATCCTTCAGTCTTCCGTGAATACGTTTGTGGTGACACGAGCCAAAGGTTCCCATACGTGGCAGTCCCAGAATCAGCGGTCTCACACACACACATGTATATATATATATATATATATATATATATATATATATATATATATATATACATATATTACCGACAAACTATGAAATCCGGGAATGTATAGAATGCCTTATGTCAGTAGGCAAATTATGAAATTCAGGCATTCTATAGAATGCCCAGGAATTTTATAAAATGCCTAGAACTTTTAGGCAATGTATGAAATTAGGAGTTTATTTTATACTTTGCCTAGGTATTCTATAAATTGCCTCAGATTCTTTAGACAAAGTATATAACAGAGAAGTTTCTATAATACAATTAATACAGTTTTATTTTATCTTTTATATTTGCAAAAAACTTAATATAAAACTTTTTTTTTTAATTCTCAAAATGTTTGTAATGTACAGATTCAGTAGCTTTGGTGTTTTCGCGACTATCTTGAACAACTTCCATCTTGACAGCCTTCCCAGTCGACTTTGATTAATTTTAATTTACTCAAGCAAACAACGTTAACATTACGATTATTTCAATCTTTGCCTACTGACTTTAAGCATTCTATGCATTGTCGGTAACATTTATACCAGATTCGAACGCGTCTCTTCATATTTTTCCACAAGTGTGCCCAATTTCAGAAACATTTTTGAGATCTCTATTTTGGTTGTGTATTTCCCAACTGTAAATGCCGTCATCCACGAAATTTTTTGATTGATTGCTGTCCGGTGCCCCAAAGTGAATATTCAATCTTCGGGCTGTATCTTCCAGTTATTTTCCCGTCTCACACCGCATTTACATGAAAAGATCATTCTCAATTCCTCAGCGACGTCGCATGACCCCGATAAAGAGACTGGCGGTCAGTGGTTCTTGAATCCTGCAATGGAAAGTTTAAATGGATCGTCGAATGTCCTTTGCGACGGCAAACAAGCGGAACTCGGAATCTCTGTTTGTATTTTAAAATTTATGCGCCGGCATATTCGAGACGGTTTGCTGAAGCCGAAGAGGTTCTGGCACATTTCTTGCGACGTTGTCACATCGAATAAGGTCAGAGGACGGATTTTTCATTGCCCGCAATTATCTTGCGATTCGACGACACTCCAGCACGCGAGATCTTTACTGTCAATACAGGAAAAAGAAATTGCTCTGCATTGCCATTTCTCGTCTATTCCAAGAATAACAGCTAATCTGCTTTTTCTTTGTATTCATTTCTATCTTCCTTCCTGTTTCCTCCCCGCCTCTCTTCATTTTCTCTTTCCCTCCCTCCCTGTTTGAGTTATTGCAGGATTTGCTTTGTCATTATATTTACCCCCGTTTAATATAACCTAACCTAACCTAAACTAAATTAACCTAACCTAAACTAACCTAACCTAAATTAACCTAACCTAAACTAACCGAACCTAACCTAACCTAAACTAATCAAACTAATCTAAACTAACCTAACCTAACATAACCTAACCTAACTTAACCTAACCTAACCTAACCTAACCTAACTTAACCTAACCTAACCTAACCTAATCTAAACTAACCTAACCTAACCTAAACTAACCTAACCTAATCTAAACTAACCTAACCTAAACTAACCTAACCTAACCTAATCTAACTAACCTACTAACCTAACCTAACCTGCCTTTTCTCTTTGTCTTCCTTGAAGCGACTCGCATGCTTCAGTACGTATGCACATTTTATGCATTAAGTGCCGTTATCAATTTGTGGCCACAGCAGTGTAATAATCTGGAACAAACCGGGCTCTATCACGAGCCGTCAGAACACATCGGACGTGCGTCTTATAAGTCAGCGTTCTGACACACAGACATCCGTCAATTCCTTTACGTTTATTAACAACTGTGGTCTGCTGGCGTGTGATACCTTGAAGGTGGTTACTATTTTTAGAAGAAACGTACTGCCAACACATTAATAACAAAGTTGCCATGAAGATTGAGGCAGCACGTTCTTCCAGAACACTTTAGTAATTACCTTGAAGACCACACGTTACTGCTTCACGAGAAAGACCGAATTCGACGTTTTTACTGCTCAGAGACCCTCAGAACTTGTTATAAATGGTTTTCCGTCGTTTAACCAATTACAGATTCCACGCGTGTCAGAGCAAAATGATCAGTTCGTGAGCACCATTAATTACACAACTGGCCGGTAGATAGTGCGCTGGTTAAAGCAAAGGATTTTACATATCATCATATGATTCAAGGGCAACCGATTAATTGATTGGGTTTGATGGGGGTGGAGGACAAATGCCTCGTGATTACAAATCATCGTTTAAGCTGGTTTGATATTTTCCCGATCTGTTTTGTCATGCCACGTTGCATCCAAATCCGCCAAGTTATCGTATGTGTATCGCCGGGACGAACTCATCTTCCTATCATGCGTTCACTTGGCTGCATAAAACTCCGCCTACGATGTCACCTTGCGTATTTTTCGTTCACGTGACCTAGTGAAGAGAACGCAGGTACGAAACAAAGTTTTCGTCATGTCATTAATTCATTACAGTTTAATGTGACGATATTTAGCTCTGAGAAAGGAACTGAAAGAAACATTTATACAGACAATTTATTACTTAGCTCAAATTCATGATACGATATGGTAAATATATTACTTCAGGCCCCAGTCCGCAATTATAGCATCAATTAATGTTCCAATTAATGAATATTAGTGAATATTAACCTTTTGAAGTCGAAGCTCGTGCCGAAGAGAGAGAGAGAGAAGAGAGAAAGTGGGGGGAGTAGCGATAGGCACTACTGCAATAAATGGGGGAGGGGTATAAAGTTGGTTGTGGGCTACGAAGGTTCCCAGGCAGTGCCCGCTCGTCCTTCTGGTATGAATAAGTTTAGTGAGGACAAGGGATTTAGGAGACAGGATGGGGTAAGAAATAGGGTAGGGGGGAGTTGATTCGGGTCTTTGCGTTAATTTTGAATCTCGTCTTACGTTAGTAATATACAAGAATTCAGTCCGTACCGTGAAGAAAACACCACACTTCACCATTACAAAAATTAACTTGTTAACGCTGTTTAAGGAAATAATCGCTGTTTACAGTGAGAACAATACGAGACCCATACAAAAAAACAACATATTTAAAGATTTTTAAAAGCAGCTGGTACGTATAGTTACCAATGAGGTGTATAGAATTAAAGGCGAAACAGATCGGTTGTGGAATGGATTTGACTGAGAACAGGACCAGTGGTGGGCTATTGTGAAGACGGTAATGAACATTTGGCTGTGATACAAATCAGGGATTTTCTCACCGTTTCAGTTAATGGACCGTGAGAATATAATTTAGTAAGTTATAGATTTATTTATCCGACATGTTTCGGCCCACCACGGCCATCATCAGGGCTATACATCGTATTACTACAAAAATTGCTACGTCTTAAAGCATATATAAAATATGGTAGGGTAATATTTTGTTAAATTGTAGTTTCAAACCCAAAACGCGTATTCCCATGTGTGAAGACCCTGAAATTTATGAGTTAAAAAGTTTCTTCACTATAACAAAGTATATGTTCGCCAGAATGGAAAAAAATATATAAATCAGATTATGGACACGTGTTAGAGCCATTAATACGGGCGATTAAAAATTGTTTAACCTGCGTTCTAAACACCAATCACCTCTCCGGGCCGATAGACCGAATAATGATTAAAATATGCCGCTAACGACTGTTTGTTAGTTAAGTTTACTCTGTCGTATGAATGGAAGGAAAGCCATATCATTCATGGACAAAAGTGAAACGAACGTAATTGTTTCTTTGGGCTAAACTGTGAACCTAACCACATCCGAAGTCAAACGCCGAACTAAATTAACCTGTACATAACATAATAAGGACGTAGCTAATCCGGGTAGAGTATGTCGAAGCAACCCACAAGTTCAACGTCATCCGCTGTGCGGCGACACGTGCCACAGGTGAAGTCTTGACAATTTTAAGCCCAGTGGTGAATATATTTCCCGGTTGCTTTAACAATTACCAACCCTTCATTTTGTAATCATGAGCTTCGTTTAATTCTCACTGCAAACAGCGATTATTTCCTTAAACGGCGTTAAACATTTAATCTTTGTAATGGTGAAGAGTAGTGTTTTCTTTGCGGTACGGACTGAATTCTTAAATATTATTTAGACGAGCTTCGACCTGAGGGGAGGGGGGTAAATTTTGACGGCGTTAAGGGGTAGTAAATTTTGATTAATTTAAAATTTACCACCCCTTAACACCGTCAAAATTTACCCCCCTCCCCTCAGTAGGAACTTCTAAATTATGTATTAAACTTCCAAATTAATAGTCTCAGCTTTCGCTAATACAAAAGTTCAAAATTCCGCCTTTTATGCCAATCATCACACTAACGCCTTCACTCTTACTTTATCCTTAACAGAAGGACGAGCGGGCATTGCCTGGGGACCTTCTAGCTATAAGATGCTCTTTCTCCCCCCCAGATATCGAAGTGTCTCTCACTTCTCTCTTCGGCCTATATTATTCACACGCAGATTAATTTGACTTGTGGTTCACCTAAGTAACATAAGAATCAGCCCGTACCGCGAAGAAAACACTACACTTCACCATTACAAAGATTAAATGTTTAACGCCGTTTAAGGAAAGAATCGCTGTTTGCAGTGAAATCATACGAAACTTATAAATACAAAATTAAGAGTTACTTAATGTTAAAGCAGCTTGTGTGTGTGTGTGTGTGCGTCATTAAAGAGTTAAGAAGTGACGAGGGAATAGTTGGGGGAGAAACGTGTATCAGACACAATTGAACATCGAGGCTAATGGGGTAAGCTACACATAAGTTCAAAGAACGAATTCGAAATTGCGTGCACTCCAGACTAGAGTTTATCTTTCCATCTTGTCTGTAGCAATTATCGTAGTTGCTTGCTCACAAGTGGACGAAGAATTCTTATCTGAAGAGCCACTCGCCACTCTGAGATCTTCTGCCTTCTCAATGCAACGCAGGCTGTGCTGTGTACAGGGTGTTTCGGAAGTTAGCTCCTACAAAAGATGTAACAACTGTGTACAGGGTGTTTCGGAAGTTAGCTCCTACAAAAGATATAACAACTGTGTACAGGCTGTTTCGGAAGTTACCTCCTACAAAAGATGTAACAAATGTGTACAGGGTGTTTCGGAAGTTAGCTCCTACAAAAGATGTAACAACTGTGTAAAGGGTGTTTCGGAAGTTAGCTCCTACAAAAGATGTAACAACTGATGTTAAAATCCTTTGAGCTTTCCTCTGCGATTAGTTCGCAAAATTGTTTCCAACTCATGAACCTGATACGCAGGGCTGCGTGTAGACGAGGCTTCACACGATCTGTGCTACAGAGCGAGAGAATTTGTTGCATACACAGGGTGTTGGTTTTGTCACGCGTCTGCCGTTGTCCGTTGTCTCTACAGGCCGCCTTAGATTCTCGTCTCCCTAGACGTGCTCTGATCTCACATTCACGGAAATATGTCTGCTTCCTTTCGCGCAGTTTCGCTTTTGATTTTGTGTGATTTGGTACAAACACGTCTTAAAATATTAGGTTTCAACTCAAAATAAAACAATGGAATCTGTAACAATCAGTCTGCTAAACCAAGATGGCTGTCCTCTGGTTTATTTCGCCGTGTAGTTTGGTAGAAGGTTACCGACGTTTCAGAGGTACTTACTGCCTACCTTTTAATGTTTTATTTATCATTCCACGCGTTATCTGATACCAAACTATTTTATTGGTTACTCCACAGTCATTATCATAATAAATGCGTCACCCCAAAAAGTCTACTTATAATCTGTAGCTTGTTACAGAATTGAATGAAAACATACAGTGAAATTCAGGACCATAAATTTTGTTTATGTTAGCTGAATTTTTATACTAAACGATTAACCAATGTTTCGTCGATTAACGCTTTGACTTTTCGCCCAAAACCGTTTTCCCCACTGACGGATGAAATAATTATTTTAAAAATATGCAATTTAATTACATTTCACGAAAAATATAATTTATTCCTACGTATAAATAAAAAAAACAACTACAGTTTCGTAATCTTTCATGGAGTTTTCCATACACGGTATGTGATATCTACTTCTGTAATTAAACTGGAATCTGTCGAGAAAAGAAGATGGAATATGAACTCCATATTTCAGTGTTTGTCACAAACGGATAATCCCTTCCAGCAGTTCAGTCAATTCGTGATTTTTACATTTGTCACAGTTATTACAAATGAGTAGATTTGTCGGTGGAACAGTTGGAAACTTGTCGCGGACGAATACGGTCTCGCGATCACAGTTTGAGTATCTCAGTCGTAGAATGTTCATGAAATATGGGAGTATCGCTGTCCGGGTTTCGTTTATTTTTAAACATTTCAGCATCTTAAGAACACTTAGGTCATCTATAATGCCGTAATTAGCTCAACCTGTGCAAATGTCTTTGTTTCTCTCAATCCAGTGACTTTTTGGCGCGAATTCAACGAGCCACCGGGTGTTCAACATTTTACTTCACTCCCTTGCCTGTTAGAGCACAGCAATACTGCGATTTAGGACTTCTGACATATTTAACTATGCTGTTTCAACTATTCATCCTCGAATTAACTGGGAAATCGTTCATGAATTATAAATACAACGGACTTTGGAAGGAGGTAGTCGTGGCTTACGTAAATGTATAATCCCAGTATTTGCTTGAAAATACAGAGCAGAAACACGAAGGAGTTTCAGAGAGTAAACTGGTCGATAAGCGATTCAGACACTCCCGGAAAACAAGGATAGAGCTTTGCAGGTACAATAACATAACTTTTGAAACGTACTGTACGCTACACAGGTGATTCTCGTTATACACGGGGTTCCATTTCTCTAAGTCACCGTGTAAAACGGAAACGCGTGAAACGGGAACGTATAAAAATCTAAATCTTTATGTTTAACTGGCGTCAGAATCCTTTTAAGTCAAGCTGTTCATATGAATAGCCTGAGGAAGGTTCGACGTAGGTAAGAGGCTTAAAAATATGACCGCGGATACGATACTGACGCTCCTCATGATACTGAAAGAAAACCGCGGATATGCGGAGACGCGTGTAACGAGAACAACCTTTAAGGTCTGTTCTGTACAAATTATTAAATATAAAATACAAAATGTAGAGAGAGGCATTGCCCAGGACAGGGTCCGGTGGAGGGCTTTGGTTAATTCGGTGATGAACCTTCGGGTTCCGTAAGCCATCTGGTTGGTTGGGTCCACTATTTGGGAAGCCTGAGGGGAAGAGACCTCTGGGGAGACCTAGACGTAGATGGGAGGATAATCTCAGGCGGGATCTATGGGAGATAGGAGTTGAAGGAGACTGGATTTTGTTGGCCCAGGACAGGGTCCGGTGGAGGGCTTTTGTTAATTCGGTGATGAACCTTCGGGTTCCGTAAGCCATCTGGTTGGTTGGGTCCACTATTTGGGAAGCCTGAGGGGAAGAGACCTCTGGGGAGACCTAGACGTAGATGGGAGGATAATCTCAGGCGGGATCTATGGGAGATAGGAGTTGAAGGAGACTGGATTTTGTTGGCCCAGGACAGGGTCCGGTGGAGGGCTTTTGTTAATTCGGTGATGAACCTTCGGGTTCCGTAAGCCATCTGGTTAGTTGGGTCCACTATTTGGGAAGCCTGAAGGAAAGAGACCGCTGGGGAGACCTAGACGTAGATGGGAGGATAATCTCAGGTGGGATCTATGGGAGATAGGAGTTGAAGGAGACTGGATTTTGTTGGCCCAGGACAGGGTCCGGTGGAGGGCTTTGGTTAATTCGGTGATGAACCATCGGGTACCGTAAGCCATCTACAGGGTGGATGGAAAGTAAGTAGGCATTGAGAAATGGTTGTAACCTCTATATTTCCAATGTATAGCGATTATTTAATGCCTGCTTACTTCCCACCCACCCTGTAGTTAGTTAGTTAGTTAGAGAAATTCATTAACATTCGCACCCTTGTTATGGTTTATTGCAGTGAGCAGAGTGAATTTGTACGGCCACTTGTTTTCTCGGGATGTACAGTAATTATCCAGTACAAAATCGACAATCGACTGATTCGCGGATCGGAAATGCAGTGGCGGAGACATGTAGAGCATTTCAGTAGCCCCACTGGTACAGCGAGGTTCTTAGGGGAAACACTCAGAAATAAAGTGTCGTGGAAGACGTGTGAAACCGAAAGACAGCGAGATTAAGCACACGTCATGCGCTGTCTGTGAACTGGGCCGCGCGTTTAGATGGAATTCGTGAGATAACAAAGTATACAGAATTCAAGAGCGTGGCCTTTTGCGACGTCGAAGACATAGACGGCCGTTGGAAGATATTATGGACAGGAATCCAAAATTTATCTTTGTACCGCCGATGGACGCCAAGAATTATCCGTTTCATTTCTGCAAATGGAGTGGTTTGTCTTAAAATGGCGACAGAGGGTTGCGCCACTGAGAGGTCGCCGTGTAACCAGCCTTACAGAAATAGTAATGTGGACGCCACTGTTCAGTCTTCGAGCCTGCACGTTTAAATGCGATTAAATTACTTCATGTCATTAGCAGTGCTCAATTGTCTATTTTTCTTAAAATAAGCACAACGCTTCAGAAAATGAAAATATTTCCATCATCAGATGAAAAGGCGGTAGTTGGACATGTTATAAAGAAATTTAGTTTCCGAAATGTTTTTTTAAAAAGAAAATTAGACACTGGACAAAACCCAGAAATCTAGTAATACTGTAAAATAACTGATTTCATGTACACTATCACAACATCTGACGCAAGGGAGTGGAGAAAAATTAGTAAAATATGGAGAAATATATAAGATAGTATAATTGAGTCATATTGTGAATCAAATATTAAATTAATTATTCGGTTTTTGTCCGTCTAATCACAATTATATTTAAAATTTACAAATAAGATAATTAAAATATCATTTTATGTTCCAAATCGAATAATCGATTTACATTTGGAACATTTTTACAACATGTTTCGGTTTCATCGAACCATCTTTAGGTGTAAAATTATATCAACAAACTTAAACCTCAACGCTACACAACAGAAATTGTAATTGAGTTTTAAGTTTGTTGATATAATTTTACACCTGAAGATGGTTCGATGAAACCGAAACATGTTGTAAAAATGTTCCAAAATGTAAATCGATTATTCGATGTGGAACATAAAATGATATTTTAATTATCTTATTTGTAAATTTTAAATATAATTGTGATTAGACGGACAAAACCGAATAATTAATTCAGAAATATATGTCGAAAGCCTGATGTTGCATTGGAACCAATTCTCGTTGGATAAGGAGAGCAGGCGATTGGGGTGGCTGCAGAGTGGACGGAAGCTGGTCCTAGCGATCGCCTTTTGTCCTGTCCCAGGGATAATAATCTCAAGGTGTGGCTAAAATATGCGAAAGTTGCTACAGTGGAAGGTTCATGGCCAGAGTCACAGAGACGAAGTTCCTGGAACCTCAGTTATTGACAGAACTAGTGTCAAAGCCCCACTGAAATTTCAGAGGGAATTCTTTATTTCGTATTTATTCCACAGTCCGTTTCACATCTGAGTCTCCTCGACCCTTTTTCGCCCTTCCTCGGTGAACTGCCCTTTTTCATAATCCACACATCGTATCAGGTCGTCTCAAAGCGACCATCTGCTTTCATGAAGAAGACTGTCTTCGGGGTTGTAGATCCGTACAATCTGGTAGAGGTCCTACTTCCATCATCAGGGACCCCTGAACTCTGAAACGTCGGTAAACTTCCACCAGACTACATGGCGCTACAACCCAGAAGACAGCCATATTCATGAGAATCTCAAATTCTAATTGTCTGTGTAAACTACGTTTATTTTTTTAAGAAACTTCATAAATTTACAATAACGTAATAATATACAGTATCAGTCACACGTAACGTATTCTGTTGGAACTGCCCCCATTCCATGACGTATTGAAATTTAATGATACCAAGAGACCTCACTACAAGCCTCTCTTTAGATTTGTACAGAACGTCTTCAAATTCCAGCTTAATTTCGGTCGTGTACTTGTTCAGTAACAGCGTGTTGCATGGTGATTGAGACCGTTTCGTCTGTAATATGAAGCAACCATTCACCGAAAGTTAGCAAGCAAGAGACATTCTTCCTCATGACACAGATTTAGTCACAGGGGATTCACGGTTGCCAAAACGGCGAACAGGGAATTCGCCGTATGTGGAATGTCTGAACGAGATTTTACGTTTTCATGCTGTTTCAAATTATGACTCTGGTTTTTCCGCCTACAATGTCGTGTAGTTGAAATATCGTCAGATGCACAATTATTTAAACCCAATTATGATTCTACAGCATGCAGTTAACCCTCTGAAGCCGAAACTCATCTAAATAATATTTAAGAAATCAGTCCGTACCGCGAAGAAAACACCTCACTTCACCATTACGATGATCAACTTGTTAACGCGGTTTAAGGAAATAATGGACATTTATTCTGATGATTAACCATTTGAAGCCGAAGCTCGTCTAAGTAACATTTAATATAATTCAGTCCGTACCGCGAAGAAAACACCACACTTCACCATTACAAAGATTAAATGTTTAACGCTGTTTAAGGAAATACGTAATCGCTGTTTACAGTGAGAATCAAACTAAACAAACAAATACAAATTAAAGAGCGGGCGATGGACTTTGTCACCATTGGTCTTTAAAGCGATAATTAAATTCCTGATTCACTGATGCTGGTACTTAAAACATTTTTGCATACACACGTTTTACCAATTTGACGTTCTAAACATATATAGCGTAAGCGTTTTTTTTTTAAAAATTAATGATGTTGGTAAAATAAGTTTTCGATTCTTAATGCTGTTACATTATTTATTAACACCAGATCCTTGGATCCTTGGTCTTTGCTGTAGAATCACAACCGAGAGCGAGTGGAAGATTTTATGTGACATAAATGTTCTTCATCTCAGAAACTTGACTTAATTGGCTAGAGGAAATAAAAAAGTTCCGTGTGCAGAAACGGTCTGAATTCCATCCTTCATGCAAAATTCCTGCGCTGACTACAGTCTGCTCAAAAGCCAACAGCACTCAGTAGCGGATAGTTGGAATAAACGAAGTAGCTAACGGACTGATGAAGTTGGTAACTAACAAAGGAACAAACCAGCAACGTAACTGAATAAGAACCTAAAAACATTGACTTAGCATAAAATAATGAAGGGTATAGTTACCTCGAAGTCACGGTGGTCTAGCGGTTAGAACGCTGGCCTTGTAATCCTGGGGGGGTCTCGGGTTCGAATTTATAACTTGTGTTGGGCAAGGCCGTGGTCTAGGCAACACGGAGTTTTCCTCCGTGGCATCCCAACAATTACTCCATTCACACACAGAAGAAGGCAATGGCAAACCACTTCTGGATCATCTGCCAAGAACGTATATGAACAGGTCCCAGTCCGAGAACAGGATGGAAGGATCCTGTTCATATGGACCTGTCGTCAGACAGAACACTAAATAATAATAATAATAATAATAATAGTTACCTGCGTTAAATATCCTGTGTAAATGAAACACGTAGTTAAATAGCCGAAGGATCAAAGCGTGATAGTTCTTGTCCTGGTCATGAGACAGGAGAAGGCTTAATTTCTGTACGGAGTTAGACCTCACGGTGTCACTGATGTAAGTGTCTGCACGAATCTCGTCTGGAATCCAAATAAATAAAATGCCTGTGACGTACAGGGACACTGCAGCGAAGTGCCAGAATGTTATACGATCGAATTTGTTCCAAAATCTGCACTTGTAACTTTCACAGACATTTGGCTCGCGGTTGGACCGGGCGGTCCATTATTTCACGTCACATTATGGCACTCAAGTATTTAATTCCGACTCCATTGGCGGGAAATGTTGCGATTACTTCAGCTTGAGATTAATTCATTGTTTACATGTACCTAGGTTTTTTGTCCAGGGAAAGGGAAATTGAATTAAGCAGGTAATTATAGAAGAATTTTCGCTTTTGTCGGATTTTATGCAAAACATTTTCCTGGATTTAAAGGCCAAAATTCGAACGTTAAAGCAAACAAATTGAAATACGAAGTACGATTAAAAAATATTTGATAAATTAAATAGAAAATACGTTGGTATAAAATGTGAATTACTAAAATAAAGTTGCAGTGGCGTAGAAAGAAAGATGTGAGATTTCAGGTTCTCACGGAGGTGTGTATGAAGATGGCTCTCTTCTGAGTTGTAACTCTGAGTAGTCTGGTAAGAAGTTTACCGATGTTTCAAGGCCCCGATCATGGAGGTACCTCTGAAACGTCGGCAAACTTCTACCAGGCTACACGGCGTGACAATCCAGAATTGCCGCTTTTCAAATCAGTACCAATATGACGTTGTGGAATAGCTCCCAATTTTTTTTTTTCGAGACTGTACCTCCTCAGTCGATAAAGAGTCGAGTAACAATCAACCGAATGCCCTGTCACTACAATTCGTCACTTTGCCACGAGGTCTCCCAGCATCCAGATCAGACAAGACGCCAGGACGAAACAGTGAAAAGAGAAGTACACATGTCTCTCACTTTCTTTCCAAACCTCCCCCCCCCCCCCCCCCCAGACGGAGAATCCTGGTAAAAAAAGATCAGATCTCTCGACTTCGATTCGTTGATATACCCGGTTCGTGTCTGCGCTGCGTTAAAATCATTTTATATTTCGTAACGCTCCTCACTCTCTTTAGGAACATTCCCAGACCGACCTCATTCCTTGAAAAATAAATTATCTCCTTCCATATCCTTACACATGCGCGATTCGTTAAACGACTTTCCATTTGTTCTATCGAGAAAAAAAAATCTGCATCTGAAACAGCATCGTAAAATAACATATTCAGTCTTATCATACCGTCTGCGAAACACGTTTTCCCTGATCGCAACTGTTTGGACAACCCCGTTTCTTTTTCTTATCGAATCACTTGAAAGCTGGCGGGTTGCCGTCATCAGTCAAAATCGCCATCAACTTCCTACTTACGCGGCCTGAAGTTTGACTGGCGAAGGAGGAGATGTCAGAGGTGTGTCTCCTCAGTTAACATCCGAAACGCTTCAGATATTGTAACCAAATTTGGTATGCAGATACTGCCGCACGTTTAATCCCCAAAATCCGCAAATGCTGGCTTCACACTTCGTGTGGATCGTGGGGTGGGAAGGGTTAAACATGCGCGACGTGGAACACGATACGGCTGATCTCGCATTTACGTCACTGAGTTCCACTTGCCTTCATTTGTTACAGCTTCGCTCTGTGTTTCCATGACGATAATCGTTCAGCAAAATGCGTTCTATTCTTTGTACACAACTTTCGAGTAAACTTAACCTTATTCTTTCCACATAACACGCTTCTGAAAATTTATCTGTCAATTAAAAAGACAGAAAATTTTGTTTCTGACGTCATTAAACACTATAATTATTTAAAAATTACCAGTATTTCTGAATCGATAAATTTGGCCGGAGAAGTGCACTTAATGTCGATATATTTCGACACAATGTAATTTGCAGTCTAGAATAAAGTAATTAATTTCTTGTTTACATCGTTTTAATTACTATAGCCCACTCGTACATAGTTGCAGGAACGTCCCCCAGGCGGGAATCGGTTTGAAGAAGCAGTTCTATTTTTAAGAGGCAGAAACGTCACTAGAAATTCTAGAAACGACAACCTACGGCTGAACGTTATGAGCCCACGCAAATGACCTTGAAATACTATATTCTCTGCGAAAGCCATCTCCGAGCATGTCTGGCTCCAGCTGTAGATTAGTTGTCGCTGGCAATGTAAAAGACGACTTTCTCATGATAATGGCTGCACGTTTGAACTTTTTTTTTAAATTAATTGCATGAATAATTTCAAGATTACTCATATACTAGAGTTAGTGACAAATTTTTACCTTTAAGAAAAGGGTGTAACTGTTCATCCTGGGTGACAACCGAAACTCTTTACATTTTTTTCTGTATTTTGCCAAGTGACAGAGTTCTCCTATTTCCTGGCAGTCGTGGGACACTCTGTATGCTAGCGACGCTCGCGGGGGGGACAGTTGAGAATGCATATACAGAATTTTAATTCTAAAACGCGAAAAGAATAAATTACTTGGAATGTACTGACTCTGTGAGAAAATAATATTAAAAATGATTTTAATAAAATGTTTTATGAGAATCTGTGCTAGATTTAAGGGACAAAGGTTCGGGCTCTTGTAATAAGAAAAATACCGAATTTTTGGGTTTCTGTAAAGGGCATGAAATTTATTAACCACTTCAATGATTGTTGTGTTTTCAAGGGCAGTAATCACAGTTTGCATTACTTAGATTAGGTCCAAGCGTGGTAATGTATTCTGAGCGTGTTTTCCGTTCTGCCTGAGATTTAATTCAATTTCATAATCTTCGTGTAAACAACAGTATAACAGGTTCGAATCCATACGAGTGTAGGAGGCGGCTAAGCCGTTTATCGTGCAGGGGTAAACAACATGGCCGTAGGGCGCAAACATCTCCATGCGGGGTGATCACGAAGAAAGACGTTTCGACCTCACTTCGAAATTTCGTGTGTGTGTGTGTTTTTTTTTTATAAAAGTAGCATTTGTGGAATTCTGTGTTCTGGAACAAATTTAAGACTTAGTATTTTATGACACGAGTATCTTTTCTGATGGAAACTCACTGGCATTTTTCCTAGCTTTGCTCTCTGCCGACAGAAATGTTGAGCTGTCTTTAGCAGTTTAAGCAAATGTTGCAGTATTAAACATAAAACTTCCGAGACGGTTTGGTACGCGGTTACGAGTTGAAAGAAATAGCATGAATCATAAAGATTATCAGGCCGTTCTAGTTTATATTTGATGATGGGTTTATACTTTTAAATAAGGAGTTTTAACGACAGACAAAACACAAATAATCACACAAGGAAACAAATCATTCAAGTCGGCGAATTTTAATACCACGTTCTCTGATTTATGTTATACATAATTTTTCCAGAGCTGCATCTCTACCTCAGAGACAATTTTAAGTGCGTTGTTAACGGACCGTTTCCTCTTAGGTTAAGGCGCTCATGTTTGACATCTCCGTCAAAATAAGTACCAGGGATTCGGTTCAGCACTCTAGAAATGAACGGGGCGCTTGTCTGGCCCCTGCAGACTCGACCATGACCTGAATCTTGTAATTCCTTCTAAATCCTTCATGAATAATCATTCTGCGACTCTTAAGCAGTTGTTATAGCGTAGTTGGATAAACTTTGGGGAATTTATTTTATGTGAAAGACAAGTATCATATTTTGGGCGAGACCTTTTCGTAAAGAACGTCGTTTGTCCTGATCTGCCGCCATAGAAACAAAGAGGTTATGGACAGAAATTATCTTGAAATTATCTTGTCCGTCCGGTTCTGTAAAAGATACAAGCGGTAGCTGGCATGCGAGTTTGTACATTTATTTTATACTAGAAGATATGCGACTCATATAAACGCTGATTTTTCATGATATTTTATATTCTAGACCCTAAAGTTTTGTTAGCAAAGCAACAGGTTTAAAACTCATTGCGAATTTCAAATGCACAGAAATTTAAAATGTATGCATGTTAAATTTCTGCAATAATGAACTAAGTGATTAATTTTTAAATTAGTCTTATAATTACGCTCGGCAAAAACAGTGAGACTAATGTGAATTTTTTTTAACAGAACTAGGTTTATGTTTTACGTTGTCCGTGAACAGTAAGTTTTATGTCAGTCTAATGTATTTACAGCGAGATATCGAAAATGTATAAAAGTAGAAAGACTCGGTCGATTTCAAATTTTGATTTATTTTACTTTGATTATACTTTATTGTCACTCGCAGGTCTGCGAGGTAACAAAACCGAAAATTTTCGCTAATTTTAATTTGAAGTTTCTCGTTACGTAATTTCCTCCGCTCGTCCGAACAGCGTTCATCAAAATTTCCTAATGCCAACGCAGTTCGTTATCTGACGTTATACTCCATACAGCATCACTGTCATGTTCCATGTTGTTCATATATTTGTGTTCATGCATTCATGGAGCCAACCACGTTCATATTCTACCCTGAATATGGAGGAGACATTTTTACATGAATACACCGCTTCACAACCCAGTAGCCCACTTCACACTCCGTTAATATGGTGATTAATTAAGATTAAGATTAATTTGAAACTAATATTGGGTTACCTGAGTGTAACGTTATAATTATTTTGGGCCTGATAGGTTTCTTATTATTTATCGAGGGCTTGTGTTGCCTAAGGGTCTCTAGTGTTATTTATGGTACCCTATAGCATAAGTAGCATAAATTTCAAGGCAGAATTTAATACACAAGCAGAAGTACAGTCAGATGAAATGACAGAGCGTAGTTGAACAAAGTCTTGCTGGCGTACCACACCTACGAGAAACTCCTCGTATCTAGAATTAGCTCTGAGACTTAATAAAAGTGAGAACAATTTAGATGTCCAGCTAAACAGCCATTTTTTTTTATTACAGATTTTGTACCAAAAGCTCTTCATCTCCATTTACGATTTTAATAAAATTAAATCTAGAGATCTTTTTTGGTTTGGTGCAAACCCACGTCCATTGAATTATAAGAATCTACAGTATTAAGATTTATGTAAAATATCCTTCGATTTTTGGAGGTTCCCGTTATTTACAACGTGAACGTGAAGTATTAACTCTTTTTAAATCTCAGTGGTAAATATCCGTCCCACCGACTTGACAGTCTGCAAGTCGGAATTTTTTATGTTTCGTATGATTTTCATTGTAAACAGAGATTATTTCCTTAAACAGCGTTAACCAGTTGATCTTCGTAATGGTGAAGTGTAGTGTTTTCTTCGCGGTACGGACTGAATTGTATTAAATGTTACTTAGACGAGCTTCGGCTTCAAATGGTTAATTATCAGAATAAATGTCCATTATTTCCTTAAACAGCGTTAACCAGTTGAACTTTATAATGGTAAAGAGTTGTGTTTTCTTCGCGGTACGGACTGAATTCTTAAATATTATTTAGACGAGCTTCGGCTTCAAAGGTTTAATCAGTTGATCTCTGTAATTGTAAAGAGTTGTGTCTTCGCAGTTATCATCACTTATATTGTCTGGTTTGAACTGAGCTGATTGCTAATACGGGCTCCTTCCTGGGCGCTGAGATGATGACACGTGTCTCCAACTAGCTTCCTGAAATCGGTCGCCAGAAAACGTCTCATCTTTCTATAGCGAGACAGTGGCCTAAGAGTTGCGTACGGAACTTTTTAAAGACACGCAAATATTGTCTGTTATGGGCCAATACCGCGAAATTTAAAGCAGAGAAAAATATGGGAATACTTGGTAGAATTTAGTCTCAAATCTGTCAGCTGTGCAAGTCATATCAAAAAATTCTGCAGGTTAAAACAAATGAAACTGTTTATTTATGTGTTGCGCTGTACTGGTGTTAAATTTCTTAGCGTTAATTGAATGAAACACAGGCTTATTTGACGTTTGTAGAAACAGAGTGTCGAGGTCTATATTAAAGAATTTTATAAGTAAGTAAGAACATGATAAGAAAGATTGCCTAATTATGAAATTAATTAATTTATTCATGCATTTAATGACTTTAGATTGTGTACAGAAGACTGTCTCTATAAAACTGGTTTTTACATATATATATATATATATATATATATATATATATATATATATATAGTTATATGTCGATGGAGTCATTCTCTTGTGGACATTATTCATTTTTATAACTAGAATGCTAACCTTCCTCCTCGATATTGACATTTATATCTCGCTAATTTTATGAGAAAATTTATAATTTCTACATTTAATCTGATCTTATTAATAATTCAATAAAATAACAAAAGTTACAAATATGTGAGGTGATGTAATCGTGAAATATTTTAGTAGAAAAATCATAATGCACATCACTAGGATTACATAAAGTATAAAATATATTCTCACTTTGAATAATTATCATATTTTTCAAAAAGATCATGCATCTTTTTGTAGGTCGGTTAGTTAGATAGTTACTGCCATCGTATATTCGTAAAATTGGAACTTTTTTTTTTTCAGTACACGCGTTTATTTGAATATATTTAAAGAGAGACTATAACGTAAATCATCTCAGCTAGGGGTCTCTGATTTCGACTTATAAAGTAATTTGCTAGTGCCAATATATTTCAAGTCGGATGGGGGTGTTTCAAGCGAGAAAGATATTAAAAATGTGCTCAGAATGTGTTAACTGAACATCAGAGACATCGATGTCCCTACTTTTTTTTCGAGGGTTTGGATGGATTCGTATTGTCGGACTCGAAAATTGTATTTGTTATGTGAAGTTTTTAGTATTAATTCCTTGGTCTTTCTAAGTGAATATCTGGTTATTGCCTTAAAACGAACCACTGACGTTTCCACCCATATACCATTTTGCTCTCAGTTTATAAACATCACGACGTAGGAATTAATTTCCCCTGTTTCTAGTTCGAATCCGGACGAAGAGACTTCAATGATTTTTTTTTGTGGGATAAACATAAATATGTCCTTAAAACGATAACACATTTTGAAAAATTAAGGGCGATGTTTCGTTATTCTGTTGTTTCTCTGATAATTCCGAGCTACATGCGAGAAGACGCGACTCGCGTAGCCGGATCGTTTTTTCTCATCCAATACAGCGAGAAATATTTCCGAGTATCTGTTGCCCTGACAACAGCAATGCGCTTGTACCATAGCAACACTGGTCGCTGTTATAGGCTGCTAAGTTAACACGCAGAATTCTTGATCCCGCCCGCAGCTTCAGGGGCTCCGTGTTCTGTGTCAGTAAAATAACACTTAAATTTGTCGGCGCTTTTACGAACTAGGACGAGATAATAATAAAAAAAAAATGTTCGTATTAATTTTGTAAACGGAGCACAGCTAAGGAAAACATCACGTACGTACTCAGTCTCACAGACATGTCTGTTTGTCAGTTTCTGCAGCTGTTACAGCGGACAATTAACGAGATAACTAAGTGACTGACGTAGGATATGGTCGTGAATGCTGAACAGTGGACTGAGGTCCTTTTCTGGATCGCCAGTCCAGTAGCGGACTGTTCTGCACAGTAAACGTATCTCTCATGCAACACACGCGTGTTGCATATTTCACGTTCGATTCCCGGTGTCGTCATCTGTCGGGAAATTGCTACTACGTGACTTGAATGTCGTAAAAGATCAGATTTATTACAAAGGGGCCCGTGTACCGCAAACAGCTCGTTAGGACACAAATCTCTTTCGCATGTAAATTCGTATTACGAGACGCGTCCCAAAAGTAAGTTTCCCACTCGTCCCACAGCTAGCAAACCTTATATTGCGCGAAGCGACTGTGCGTACGTGATAGAGCAATGACGTAGCATGGCGCATGCACTAACGGCACCTCCCGCGTTCTCACAGTAGCATCGTTGCAGCTGTTGAAGATGGAGGTTCTTATTCCAGCTCCCGCCGACTGTGAAGTGCGGTCAGTGATAACGCTAGGCCGCACACGGCTCGACGGACAGCAAGTCTCCTGCAGGAGTTCAGCTGGGAGGTGTTTAATCATTCACCCTACAACCCGGACCTCGCTCCCAGTGATTTCCATCTTTTCCTACACCTCAAGAAATTCCTGTCCGGTCAGCGTCAGCGTATTGAGAATGACAGAGAGGCCGAGATGGTTGTCACACAGTGGTTCCAATCCCAGGCGGCAGACTTCTACGACACAGGTATCCAAAAGTTGGTCCCACGGTATGACAAATGTCTCAATTCCGGTGGCGAATATGTTGAAAAATAGCTGGACACTTGCTGTATCTGTTGCAATAAATATTTCCATGAAATTGTGTTTTGTTTCTGTAAACGACCTTAGGGAAACTTACTTTAAGGACGAGCCTCGTATAAACATTATGTTATTCTTACAGATAGCAAAGTAATGTAATTTGTGGCTAAGTTGTAAGTCAGGAGTAAAATTGTCGTCGGCGACGAATCGAAGGGGAAAATATTGGAAAATTTAGGGCGTAGCTCCATAATTTTTACTCGTCCCAAAGTTTTGCTGGGATGACAAAATGTGCACGGATCGTGTAGCACGCAAGTCGACGAACAGACTTTCGATTGGAATGCCTAAAAAATATGATACTACTAGGAAGACCAATGCGTTGATGGGAGGATATTATTAAAACGAATTTTAGGGAAAATGGGGATAGAGGGTTTAGTTTGGATGTATCTGGCTCACGATTGACAGCGGAAACGGTGATCTTACGAGCCTTGAATTTTCACAAAATCCGGGAGATTTTTTTTTTTTGGCCAGCTGAGCGTAAGATGACTTTGTCTTGTGTAATTTAGGTAGGCCGTTATATAACTTATGAATAAAATGACAGATTTTGAAATATATGAGATCTCAAAGCAGAAACAAGAGAATAAGCAGAGATAAAGTTCTGTATATTCAAGGTCGTGCCTGGTGGTGAAGCGTGGACACTCAGAAAGGAAGATAAGGGAAGAATTTATGAAGTCGTTGAGTGCGTTCAAGGGAATGAAGAAGTGAGAAAAGAGAGCTGTAAGAATGCAGAAACAGGCAGAACAAACGACACTTGGCTCGACCCCGTAAGCGATGGGAGTCTAGAGTCGGTGCAGGAAATACTCCTGTCCCGCCCTACAAAGTAGTTTTTTGTCTGAGTTTTAAGGTGAATGGCGAAGAAAATTTCTTGTGATTTAATCCGTCACGAGGCGTATTTAATCACAAAGCACGATTTTGTAAAAATAAGTGTTATCGTTGATTAATACACACGTGCAGTTAAGTGTTACTTAGCGCCGTTTGCTTCTCGTATCACTGTGAACTTTGCTTGTAGCCAGGCCATTTGCTCCATTACGAAGTCAGAGTTCCCAAACAATCCACTGGGTCGCTCTAACAAGGCGAAAACACTGATAACAGCGAGCTAACACAAAGATACTAACCACGGACGTGGAGAGTTATTCACATTAGGCTGTTCACATTCCATTAACAAGGAGGAAACCCGGATTACAGAGCAGAATTTGCTCGCCTCGAGAACTGGACTCCGGCCAATGTAAATTCTAATATAACTCCACCTCTCGTTCTTTGAAACTTGTCGGCAAACAGCACATGCCAGTCATTTCCCTGAATTAATTGAATAACACAAACTTGAAGATTAGAACACGTGATTTTTTTTTTCTGTTTTGTACGGATGGGAAATTAGTCCATCCTGAAGGGACTTCTAAAGGTAGGCGTACATAATGATTAAAGTTATACAGGCATACCTCGGAGATATTGCGCGTTCGGTTCCAGACCAACGCAATAAAGCGAGTCACACTTATTTTTTTGGTTTCCCAGTGCATATAAAAGTTATGTTTATACTATACTCTAGTCCAGTGGTATTCAACCTTTTTTTGTTCGCGTACCCCCAGATATAATTTCTCTTCAAATTTGTACCCCCCAAAGTTTTTGGTGTATAATTCAAGTTATACATAGTATATAATCTACATCTAAAATAAATTAAATAAATTACATTGCTGATTATTCAGTGTTTATCATAAAATAATATATATTTTTTAAATTTCACATACCCCCTAAGATGTCTTCGCGTACCCCCAGATATAATTTCTCTTCAACTTTGTACCCCCCAAAGTTGTTGGTGTATAATTCAAGTTACACATAGTATATAATCTACATCTAAGATAAATTAAATAAATTACATTACTGATTATTCAGTGTTTATCATAAATTAATATTTTTTTTAAAATTTCACGTACCCTCTAAGATGTCTTCGCGTACCCCCAGATATAATTTCTCTTCAACTTTGTACCCCCCAAAGTTGTTGGTGTATAATTCAAGTTATACATAGTATATAATCTACATCTAAGATAAATTAAATAAATTACATTACTGATTATTCAGTGTTTATCATAAATTAATATTTTTTTTAAAATTTCACGTACCCCCTAAGATGTCTTCGCGTACCCCCAGATATAATTTCTCTTCAACTTTGTACCCCCCAAAGTTGTTGGTGTATAATTCAAGTTATACATAGTATATAATCTACATCTAAAATAAATTAAATAAATTACATTGCTGATTATTCAGTGTTTATCATAAAATAATATGTATTTTTTAAATTTCACGTACCCCCTAAGATGTCTTCGCGTACCCCAGGTTGAATACCACTGCTCTAGTCTATTAAATGTGTAATAGCATTATGTCTAAAAAACATTGGGAGAACATTACGAGAATTACCAAAATGTGACACAGAGACGCGAAGTGAGCGCGTGCTGTTGGAAAAATGGCGCCGATAGAATTGCTCGACGCAGGGTTGCCACAAACCTTCAATTTGTATAAAAAACCGCAATATCTGAGAAACGCAATAAAACGAGGTATGTCTGTAATTTATACACTATCCTTCACGTAATTTTAATAACATTACAGGGACTTCGGAGTAGGTTTGAGATGGGCGTGACACGTAGCACGAATCAAGTACATAGATACCAAATCCTAGTCGGAAACCCTGAATGCAGGAGACCATTTGGAAGTCCTGCGATTTTATCAAAAATGTATCTTATCGAAATACGATACGAGATAGTGGAATAGACTTATCTGATTTAGGAAAGGTTCCAGTGGCGGGCTCTTGTGAGCACGATAATAAACTAGCGGACGACATAAAAGGCGGGCAGAGAAAGGAGATAGGGTATTTATCAGCCGAGGGGGACTGGAACATGATGCCGTCTGAGGTTTAATGTGCGCCTTTAAAACTGTATAAACAGATAAATTAACTTAACAAATGCGCGAAAGATCAGGTTTCTAAATTGAAAACATCATCACCAACCTGACGCCAGCAACTGGATGAATGGCCTCGTAACGATCAACCTGTTCATTCACGGGGCAGGCACGCATGCGCGGTGTAATCACACGGTGTTCCACAACTGAGAGCGCGGTGCATGTTGGGAATTTTGAAGCTGATTTATAACACAGTCAGATTCTAACGGGGAAGCCAGTCTCGTCTTGTGCTGAGAACCCATCGTTCAGAAAACTAAGAGTTTCATTGCTTGAGGAAAGTCGTGCTCCAGTCTGTATTTGTTCTAAAAGCCTTTGCATCAAGTACACAGCATAATGGTAACGCTGTGACTGGTACATTTATAGTATCCGGGGCCAAACTGTGCGTTTCTCACCACCCGTACTGTATTTCTCGCTCATGTGATTCTAGATTTGTTCACCTCAGTGATAGAAGATTAAATTGCAACTTACGAAGATTCACGCACGCAATTTTTTTCCCCTCAGAACTTTGTTTCCAAAGTCTCTCAACTTATTCTCTTAACTTAGGGTGAGAATTTAAATATCACATCCACCAATCACGAACGAAAGCAGTGACCATCCGATAAATTATGGATAACTTCGACAGATATCGATTTCAACTTGATGAACGGGACAGAAATTGATTGCTGTACAACGCGTTAATGCCTGTGATGATTGATGATTCATTCACCCCCAGGTATTTTGTTCCGTGACGAATGGATTCATCATTGAAACAAGATAACTTATTGCAGATCGGATTTCATAAACGTTGCAAGTTTCATAAGTGATTTCAGAGAGGAATTTCTGATTCGTCATTTGTGTTTCTCACGTTAATATAAATCTTTATTGGCCGAATGCTTGTTAAGGGTCCGATATATTCAATACGTATCGTTAAGTATCGTAGGAAGGATTACACATAGACACAACATATTCACGAGGACTCGAACCGAGGACAGTTTTAGGGTTTATAGTAAATCTTTTCTCCTGTAATATCCCAGTTTTTCCTCCTCGTTTTCTTCTTATGTTGTGTTCAGTCACAGAAAATATCTTCACCTAGTGATCTCTTCGTTAAGCAAAGAAACTACAGAAATTACCCTCACCAGGACTCGAACTCAGACACTTTCGGAGTTTTTTTTTACCTTTGTGTAATCTCTTCCTGGTTTTTAAGTTATGGAGATGTTATGTCTGCTGTCATCTGGTTCCAAAAATGTTTTAGTGTGTTTTGAGTTAGTTTTTTATCGATATCATTTTTTATTTTTATTGATTTAAGCTGCTAAACGGTTTCAGACAATTGTTACTAATTTTATTATAATTATTTTGCGATGTTTAATGATGTCACCGGCCGATGGGGCGGGGAAGAAGACGTGTACTCTAGGCGTCGGTCATTGACCCCCGCGGAATAGGAGACCTTTCCAGGGCATAATTTAATTTTCTCTTCGGAGGGTAGGGGCAACGTTTAAGGCATCCACTGGCAGGATCTAGTCTTCTCAAAATGGCCTCTGACCTTGTAAATTATTACATATGGTCGGGGGAAAAGATCATTTTCCGAATTGGAGGCTGGCGTGATGTTAACTTGAAATATTGATCTTTAAGTGTCAAAATTATAAAACACTTTGAAGTATGAGAACAAATTACAGTAGTGAATTAAATAATATTTGTACAAGTTTGTGTGGGCCGGATATAGATAAGGGTGGACCGCGGGTTGCCAACTCTGGACTTAGGATAATCCTTAATCTGGAACGTTTAACAACGTCTGTTGGATTTCAATGCTGGTGGACAGTGATCACATACAAATTCATTCGGATATTTTGGATCTTGTCGTAGAACTAATAAAAAAAATCAATTATCACATCAAAAAACTGGCCAAGGAATGTTAGGACAGACGCATCTGAGTGGAACTGGTGAGAAAAATACTTGGACTGCGCGATTCAGAAGTTCAAGCCGAGACAGATCATCTTCTGGGCGAGATTTAAGTTTCTCGCGGCGGACAGCATGAAGATGACTGTCTTTTGGGATGTTGCAACGTGTAATCTGCTAGAGGTTAACAGTCTTTGTCATCGCCCTGATGATGGAGGCAGTAATAAACTCCGAAACGTCGATAAACTTCTACTAGAATACACAGTACAACGTCCCGGAAGACAGCCATCTGTAGATCATGCAGTGACGTAACGTTATGATTTGATTTTTTAAATTGACAGAACAGGAAAATCTGCTACTACTGTTTCGCTGGTACAGAAATCAGGCTTCTTCATGGAACAATCAGGGCATAAATGCTTACCACTCTTCACTGCACTCTTGGGATTCCAAGAGGAATTAATTACTATTACCAGAAAGAAATGTTGTGATTGTATATAACACTAGTTGAGCGTAAGCATCGCTTTATAAAGACATCTTTACAGGGCTTAAGTAACTTTAACATGGGATTAGGTAGTTTCAGGTTCCGGCCGTTTTATTCCAGAAAAAGGAGCCCTGGTAGGCATGACCCTGGGAATTATCCCAGCTGTGAAATGCGCGCATATAAATATTTCAGTCACATCATATTTCAATTTCTGCCAAAGTAGTTTGGCATCCACGTGGCTTGGCTGTCAGGCTCATCACGTATAAAACAAGCGCCCTTTACGATACCCTCGCGTTACTGCGATATTGAGTGTGTTGTCATGGCAACAGCGCTGTTAAAAGGAGCAGAATTTCTTTACTTTATTATAATTTTATTTCAATGCGTTCCTTTAAGGAGGAGATAATGATGATTTCGTCGGTGGTATATTTCGCGCTACATAAAATTCTTCTGCGTTCAATAGACGAGCGCGTATTTATGTGATAGATTTATTTTTAGTGGAAAATATGTTGGCCCTAAAATAAAAGGTGGTTACTGATAAGACGGTCTGTATGAAGCGTTGGTTCCGAAAGAGAGAGAGACCTCCCCCTTCCCATCTCAAAGGGCGTCTTCAGGCAGATATTCATAAGAGAGTACGCAAGAAATATTCGTGCAAAAGCGGTATAAACGCAGTTTATCGGCGTGAGAAGATTGCTATCACAGTAAGATATATTGCCGGGGTTTTATAATAGGTTCCTGAATCTAATTTTCTTCTTACGTTCCAATGCAAAATATGAGTCTCCTGGGATGTCGCGTCGTGTCACTGACTTTTATAAAATACTCACTGCCTTCATCATCGCCCTGATGATGGAGGCAGTGATCGTCTCCGAAACTTAGATAAATTGCCTAAAAACCCAGGAAACGGAAATCCTCACTTTTCACAGTTGTAAAAGTTGTTCAGTCAACATTTTGTTTTCTGGGTATTAAGCACGTCGATAATAGTTTCTGAACAGCCAACAGATAAGATTAGTTTCTAATATTTTAATTTTACAGTTTTTAAAGTACAGGGAAAGCGAAATACTAATAACAGAATGGTGAAACTTGAGTATAAAATGTAACTTTTCCATCAGCTGTATAATTCGACTTGTAGCGCCGCGTACAACAGTCTCTTCTCACAAGATGCTCGGTATGTTATTACGTGCACAGTCCACGGGAAGACACGTAATGTCATGTCATGAATGTTTCGATTTTGTGGGCTACAAGATGAATCTCACCATCGTTGCATGAGATGAACTCATGATGGGACGGTCGTGTTTGTCCATCTAATTTCTTGTTTTCTTAATGCTTCAACGCGGAGTTACTGAATGTGTAATTCTGTTTTATAAATCGCGTACTATTGATATATGGGATAAATGTCGCGAATTTAAAATTCACAAGGACACTGTAACAATATTTATTACTACAGAGATGCAAATTCTTGCACGTAAGCAGATTTAACGCTGTTTCTTGACAAACAAATCGCTGACCATCGCTTGTAACCACATTCCCATCATGCCCTGATGCGTGTCTTTTGAGGGGTTCAAACAGATGAATATCTAAGGAGACCAAGTCCGGACTTAATTTTAATAAATTTGGAATTTTATGTTCATCACATTACCATGGCTGGTGAGCACTCAAGAATTTCAAAGTAATCGAAAAGATATTTCAAGGTTATCCTGGGGAATCCAAGGGTATTATCGTGACATATCCCGGAGGGTTTTTGGAAGTTGTTGGTAACTTTCTTAACGACGCTTTATCAACTGCATTGCTTTTCACATCGGCTGGTAGATGATTTTGATTCTTGTTTAAGAAAGAAATTTAAGTAGAGTGAGATTTGAGGCTTTGACGGTGGTAAATATGGCGATGGTGTTCTGAATGTTGACGCAGTGTAGACTCTCATTGATAGATGACAGCATTTTGGAGAAACAGTGGTATCTACAGGGCGGCACAGCTCTAAAGAACCTTGCAATCCACAACAGCAATATAATACCCCAGCATTAGGATGAATGGCTAGCTTATTTCTTGGTATTTGGGGAGGTCCTGTGTGTGATTAACGCCTCTGCTAATTAATTTCTTACAGAGATGCTCATGTATTTCATTTGGACAGACAGACAGACACGCTTTGCGATGCGACGGTCTGAGAGCAGAAAGCTCCCACTGCAACCAACATAAACATCTTAATTTACTTCTTCACTAATGTCTGAGATTGCTGACTCGCGTTGCTAATGGTCTCTCTCTCTCCATACGCAGCGACAACTTGGTGCATCTCTCAGGGGGTTCTGTTCAACGCCAATCATCCTGCCACCAGCAATTACGGGGAAGCATTTCTGTCTGTATAAAAAGCAAGGATAAATTTAAAACAAGAAAGAAAGAAAGAAAGAAAAGAGAAACACGAGTAGACAAGCAAAATGTGTGCCTAATTAACATTTGAGTTTGTGAGATTTAACGCAAAACAAGTTAGGAAATGTGCGCACTGCTTAGCAATTCTGGCTCTTTCGCTGTTATTGATTGTAGATCTTCACTTAGTAAACGCTACTAACTTATGCTCTCCTACCAATAGGCTCAAAAGAGCGGGACAGATGAGCAAGGAAGTTCATTACAAAATTTGTTATCAGTCCAGCAGTTCTCGTGTTATGAGACTATAAAACAAAAAGGTTCTACCCAAGTCTTCGGATCTGCAATTTGTCTCCAGAATTTTCTGTTTTATGCATAAGAACGCCCCTAAAATTATTCCTCGTATTTCAGAAACACCCTGTATAATTTATAATACTTTATTGAGGCGACGACCAAACGATGCTTACTTATTGTTCAAATCTTTGAGATAAAATTAATATGTAAGACTTGAGGTTCTCACAGCGGTGAGTATGAAGATTTCGACCAGACTACACAGCGCAACAACCCAGAAGACGGAAATCTTCATAAAATTAATAGTCAATTTATTATTGATATCGTGTCCACTGTTTACCCATCAAGCAATTCCTTAAGTTTTCTATCTTCAATAAAATCTTCTCGGGCGATCAGACGCGTTTAATGTTTAAAAGACAAAACCGACGTTTCAGGAACCATGCAGACATCAGAACCCTGATGATGAGGACAGATATGGTCCCTGAAACGTCGGTCTCGTCTTTTAAACATTTAACTCTGCTGATAACCAGAGAAGATGTTAGTGAGTTACGTCGCCGCGAAAAGCTTAAAATCATTTTCTGTCTTCAGTTTAAGAAGTGTTCTCAGATGTTTCGCCGCAGACAACATTAGCAGTTGTAACGGTCCAGTGCTCTGGAATCCACAAACCCTTTAAGTTTCGAGATGACAATTTCTCCAGTTTACAACTGGGGTGTGGGGGGGGAGGGGGGTATCCCGACCACACAACGCAGAAGAGGACAAGGACAGAAGAGAGGAAGATGAGGAAAGTGGAGAGAAGACAGTGGGGAGGGGAATTAGGGAAATTAGACGAAGAAAGTAAGAAGGAAACAGTGGAAGAGAGAGGCAAGTGAAAAGCGAAATGTGTTACGAAGGCGAGCTGCAGACAAGTAAAAGTTTTTTGGGGTTAACTTCAAAGTGATATATTTCGCAAAATTCAGGCTCTGTAAACAGCGACTTCTTTTCTGAATAAACGTAACTATAAAAATCATTGCCCTCACATTCACGCCTTAAACTTCGTGTCCGCGCATTTCACGGCTTCCCCCCCCCCAGTTGCCAATAAGACTCGAATGACTTTTAATTCCTGCCACGCCAATCGCTTTACATTTTACTCAAATTTCGTATTTTTTATTTGTTTGTGGTTCATTTAACGAAGCCGTCAGCCAGTGACCATGTAACGTCCAATATGATGATTAACCCTTTGAAGCCGAAGATCGTCTTAATATTATTTATGAATTCAGTCCGTACCGCGAAGAAAACACTACACCTCACCATTACGAAAATCAGCTGGTTAACCCTTTGAAGCCGAAGCTCGTCTTCATAATATTTACGAATCCAGACCGTACCGCGAAGAAAACACTACACCTCACCATTACGAAAATCAGCTGGTTAACCCTTTGAAGCCGAAGATCGTCTTCATAATATTTACGAATCCAGACCGTACCGCGAAGAAAACACTTCACTTAACCATTAGAAGTCGAATCAGGCGGTACCACATAAGATTTAACAAAAGAACATCCCGGCCAAAGCCTTAATGGTTGATGTGGAAGGCATTGGGAAGGAAGCGGTCGTGGCCTATTTTGTGGTACTATCACTGCAATCATGTGCAGGAACTGAGGTAAACCACGCAGACAGGAGATCTCTCACGACGAGATTTGATTCCTAGACCTCCGGACTATATGAAGCCGGAATGCCAGTCACAAGTCTTTGGCGTTTGGTGCAAAACTTTCTATAAGTAATTAACAGTTCTCTCATGATTACAATGGATGGGAAAGCAAGACTGCAAAGAATCTGTCTGGGCATGCGCGGTATAATTTTCTTTTTCTTCCATTTTAATTTTGACACAATCTACGGCTTTTGGATCCGCGTGATTTAGACACTGCGCTGTAATTTTCGAACCAAAAATCCGTAAAACATTTGCCTTAACCCACGCGCGTGACTTGTGCGGCCTAAATACAGTAATTTCACGTCCGATATCGTACAAGCAAAGACTGGGTTATCTGTCCACGTGTGCTATCGCTTCGTGGTTTTACCCGCCTCCCCAAGTGTATTTTTCCAGCGGTCGGTTGACAGGAGCTGTAACCTCCACCTCCATCCTCAGGGGGTATTGTTTTGGTACGCAAAGGACCGAAGTCTGAGTCGGTGTGGACGGGGAAGTGATGAGGCATGTCTGAATTGTTTTTTTTGAGAAAACACAACCCGTCACCATTACAAATATTAGCTAGTTAATGCTCGCCCTGATGATGGAGGCAGCAAATACTTACGAAACGTTGGTGTACTTTTAGCAGACTACACGGCGCTACAACCCAGAGGACAGAAATTTGCAGACCCACCGCCGTCAAAACCTCAGATCCTTCTCGGTCGATCTTTGTAATGGTGAAGTGCAGTGTTTTCTTTGCGGTACGGACTGAATTATATTAAATGTTACTTAGACGAGCTTCGGCTTCAAAGGGTCACACTCGCGTTTGACATTTGTTCAGGACACAAAGAACACGTCTCACGAAAAAGATGGCTGTCTTCTGGGTCTTTGTCCTGATGATGGAGGCAGCAAATACTTACGAAACGTTGGTGTACTTCTAGCAGACTACACGGCGCTACAACCCAGAGGACAGAAATCTTCAGACTCACCGCTGTGAAAACGTCAAATCCTAGTTTGTTAATGTTGTTTAAAGAAATAATCGATGTTTAAAATGAAAATTATGCAACATCCACAAATTAAAATAAGAGGTACTGAACATATCTAGCCGGGGGGAGGGGGCGTGTGTGTGTGTGATAATATTAGGCCGATAGAATGAGTGATTTTCCGCGCATGAGCATTGAGGTTGGAGTTCGTTTGACAGAGTGGCTGGAGCCGTTGTAGCTACGTGGTTTCTAGACGTAGAGACTCGAGATCAGCTGTCCCCCCCCACCGACATGACTGTGAGTTAATTTGGCGCCTTTTCAATTCCTTGTACTGAACTGCTAATTGCTCGACTCGGCCAACAAGGACACTGGATTAAGTCTCAGGTTTGGGACCGGTTAGTGTAAAAGTGGCACGAATCGGACTGCGCTTGAGGTCTTGGCTTTGGATACGACTGACGAAAGTGGAATCAAAGAAAGGATAACATAAAAACGGAAAAGACTTAAGTAACACGAGGAAGAATGAATGAATGAACGTGTTCAACTCAGATACTTGCCTTATGTGATAAACTTTTAATTGAGAATATCTAAAAATACGAAACAAACGCTAATGTCATTCTGAAGGGCTCCGTGAGACAGCCGGGCGCTGGTTGGAATATAGCTTTCGGCTCTTCGTTTCGTAAACAAATTTTATTACGTGGTAAACCGACGTGAGAGACGACAGCCTTCGTAACAAGGCTGGCTGCATGTCGCTCTAGATCAGTGGTATTCAATCTTTTTTGTTCGCGTACCCCCAGATATAATTCCTCTTCAACTTTGTACCCCCAAAGTTGTTGGTGTATAATTCAAGTTATACATAGTATATAATCTACATCTAAAATAAATTAAATAAATTGCATTACTGATTATTCAGTGTTTATCATAAAATAATATGTTTTTTTTAAAATTTCACGTACCCCCTAAGATATCTTCGCGTACCCCCAGATATAATTTTTCTTCAACTTTGTACCCCCAAAGTTGTTGGTGTATAATTCAAGTTATACATAATATATAATCTACATCTAAAATAAATTAAATAAATTACATTACTGATTATTCAGTGTTTATCATAAAATAATATATTTTTTTTAAATTCCACATACCCCCCCCCCCCCCCCCCTAAGATGTCTTCGCGTACCCCAGGTTGAATACCACTGCTCTAGACGAATGTCAAAAAGGCACTGTGAAGCCGCCTCCAAGCGATTCCTTCCATATCCTTACGCATTGACGCTTTGTGGTCATCGTCCCATCGCATTAAATACAATCTCGACAGATGACTCGTCACATTTAAATACCTAAGAATCGATCGGTAAATGTTAAGCGCTGACGGACCAGAATAGTCTTCTATAATTTTGCACGTGACAAGAGTTCCATGCACCGCCTATTCTGACAGCCTAATGTTATCCTCCTGTAGCCTCAATCTTCCGTGTGGATGTTCTCAGCAGTTCCTCGTCAGGTATCTTCTGCCTGTGCATTACTTGGGGGTCACATCCTCCCATGTACATGCCCGGCCGAGCATAACTCATACTTATCAGTCTTAGAAGTTCCAAGTAACCAATATATACGCTTTCCATATGTCAAAGGACAGACAGAAATAGCCGAGAAGAAATTTAAAATGGTAACAAATAGACAGAAATCGATTTGTGAAAATCGAAAAGTAATCGAGATTAGAAGAATGACAGTATCTCTTTCCTCCGCCTTCCCATGTTTGTTCTCGCTTCGTTCTGTGTTATTCTTTGAAATCAGGAAGATATTTTAGAAAGGTAAAAACTCCGGGGAAAAAAGGCACGAGTTCGAAACCCTGTGAGAGTAGTTCCTGTACCGGAAACTAGGCGCGATAGAACAAGGACTCAAACAGTAAAACTTTTGACGAACTGAGGATAAAATCAGAAAACTGTCCTGGGTTTGATTCCCGGTGAGGATGTTGGGTTTGCGGATAACAGCACCAAAATGGTGTATGGAGGGAGTAACTATAAGGATCCACGCATTCTTAATACTGGTTCTGGGTAGAGGTGAACTGTCTACTTGCTTTTTTCCAGTTGTCCACTGGACAGTTTGGAGGCTCTGGAAAGAATTTTAACGAACCTCTGTTCCTCAGTCATCGACTTCTCGCTCTCCTGATTGGGATGCTTCGACTCGTAACTTTTAAGGAAGTAAAATACAAGAAGAAATCAAGTTGAACCCCAATGACGGGCAAAGTAATAACGCGTTTTGTTACAAACTTATTCATTAAAGGCGGTTTGTTTCATCTTGTGGGGCCTTGTTTCCACTCCCCGTTCTGCCATTTTCCTTGCCCTGTACTCGGCTAACCGTGAATGTACTGTAAAGTTTCAAAAAGCTTCATTTTTGTATTGAAGTTTGTGATTTGTTACAGAAAAATGTTGTACCTTCTAGTCAGTGGGTGTGTTTAACGCAGAGAGGTGGTAATAGTCTTTTGTGTGTGATCGGCCAAGAACCTTGACATTTATCCACAGAAAACATGAATAAGAAGGAATAAAAAGTAGCATTTTGACAAAAAAAATCTGTGGTGAGAGATGTTTTATTTTATTCGTAACAACAAATATCTCTCCAAACAGCGGACGATGAATTATTTACTTTCGTCGAATTTCATTTCACAGAACATTGAGTTGCTGAAAGAACTTTAGACGATCTGAGCATTTATTATAATATTCGTAGGAAGAAAATATCCCTAAGAGGGAGGAAATGCCACGAGGCTGTAGAAATGTTGCCTCATCGAATCGAACGATCGTCAATAAATATTTGTGTTCTGATTTCCGGTAATGTCCTGGCGTTTGCCTGAGGAAATCCACGAAACACCTAAGTGAGTATAACCAAGTCTCTGTACCAAGTATTGAAACCGGACATACCATCGGAATATTACGCTTTGCGACGCCTATCGCCGTTTGCTTGACGTCGAGTCTACTGACATTCGACGTCCTTCCTGCGTCTTTAGGCGTTGTCGTGATTTTCGTTTCGAAACATTCTGTTTTTTTTCCAGCGTCGTATCCGATGGTATTTCGAGGTTCATTGCGCCAAATACGGGCGTCACTTTCAAAGGCATCCTGAGGCTCACTAATACTAGATGTGATATTTTGGCGACGTCATGACGCTTGTCGTCGGTCTTACGGGGTCGTTTCCGATGGCGTCTAAAAGGTCACCTGCGGTAATTGTGAGATTTTTTCGAGGCGTCGCGTTACCTGCCGTTGGATTTCCAGCGTCGTGTTCAGTGTCGTCCCGATGCCCACCTGCAGATGATATGGATTTTGGCGGCGTCGCGACGCTGGGCTCTTGCTTCTTAGTTTGGTGTCAAATGTTACCCCGAGGCTCATTTTCGGTGTGCGACGCTTTGCCGTCCTCATGTCTTATGTCATCCAGAGGATATTATTGGCCAGATTTGGTATTTTAAGCCGTCCCCCGCTCTACGTCGGTTTTCCGAGGCCGTGTCGGACAGAATTCCATGCTTATCTTACGCTAAGTGTGGTGTTCACTGTTTCGAGATTCGAATTTACGACTGTTTTCGTGTTTGTGACCTTAGTCGCTACTCTCAGGGACCCACGTCAGTGGGTATGGGGACTGGCACCCTCGAGGTACTCGAGCTACCCAGTGCCTGGGGGGTATAGCTGGGCCACCCTACCTCCGGGGGCTGGTCCTTTAGGTTGGGGGGGTTTGTCGTAAAAAGAAACTTCCGGACGGACTGCAAACAGATTGTCTGAGGAAGAATTGAAGAAGCTCTTGAAGAAGGCCGAGGCCCACGCGGGGCTGTAGAGCCAATGATGATGACGATGATGATGATGATGGGAAGGTATTGGTTGATACAGAAACATCGCAAAGTGCTGTCTTTATGGCTACAACTGAGATTACTGAAGCAAGGCTGCTTCTGCACCTAAACACCTCACATGCGGTTCATTGACCTTGAAATGGTCCATCCAGCTGTGTTCATCAGGAATAATGCAGACTGTAACTGACGCCTGCATGAATAATATAAGAAAGTACCATGGACCCCACCTCCGTCTGATTCTTGATTGTGTTGGCGAGTGAAGTTTGCATTTTTGTTTCTCTGTTTCGTACAATGACAGGGATGAACAAACTTGTTGCTAGGGGAACTCGTTTTGACACTTGGAATGTCTGTGACCTCTCGAGGCTCTCTATTTGACACTGAAGGTGACGACAAAACAAGTTGAAATTGAAATGTTGATACTTTCTCATCGGCTAGACCATATTCTAGTTCAGCTGAATCCAGTCTACACCTTAAGAGCCCATTTATTTAAAATCCATTTTAATATTATACTTTATCTGTGCTCTGATATTCCATGTTGTATCTTCCCATGACATTTTTCCCCCCCAACATTTAGCACATACATTTAATCTCTTCCATGCATTCTACATGTCCTGCTCACTTCATACTTTTTGATTTAATGTCCCTAAGGCAAATGTTTTGTCAGATTCTGTAACACGCGTACCAAATACAATGAAGTCCTAATGCACGTGTCTCAAAAAACTTGTTGACGGATTCGTAATACAATTTATTTAAGACGTCACTTGATGGCGTGATTAATGAATAATGAGTTGGAAAGTGTACGAACCAGGGTTGATGCTGGTAATTTTTTTATACGGATATATTATCTGAATTTTGTTAATTTACGAATAGGAATTGTCGTAAGATCGCACCATTTCTCAAGAGATCATGAAGAGAGAGAAAAAAAGGATTTCAAAACCCCGGTGAAGTGTCCTGATTTCGAGTCTCGGTAAGGGATGTTTCTGTAACTCGGAAATTAAGCGGGATAGAAGAATGTCGAAAAGAATCAAAGTTTTTCGTTTCGAAGAGGAGATTACAGCAACAAGGGCCACAGTCCCGAAATGCTATCCAGAGTTCTAGTCTCGGAGATAATGTTTGGTTAAGGCGTTAGCAATCGTGATGATTTTCGAGGTGATAGTCGGTGATACTTGTCTGATGTCCACGACTATGATAAGCTTACGGACAGTAGAGTGGAGGCGAACGTCTCGTATTTAATTATGATTATTCAAATGAGGCTAAAGATTGACTCTGCAAGTCTATCGGCGCCATTTTTTCCAACAGCACGTGCTCACTTCGCGTCTCTGTGTCACATTTTGTTAATTCTCGCATTTTTTTTAGACATAATGCTATTGCACACTTAATAGACTACAGTATAGTTTAAACATAACTTTTATGTGCTCTGGGAAACCAAAAAATTCGTGTGACTCGCTTTATTGCGGTGGTCTGGAACCGAACCCGCAATATATCCGAGGTATGACTGTAATTATTTTTTTTTAAATATTTCCCTCGAAATAAAAACACTATAAGGAATCGATGAGTCCTTTCTGCTCACTTACTACGTATGGTCAGAGGTCAGATGTGAGCACAATGCAGATAAAATAGAATTAAAAGGAAAATGAGGGGAAAAACAAAAGAATACGGTAGGAAGAGAAGAGAGGGGAGAATGAAGAAAGGAATGGAGGAAAGAAGAATAGAAAATGAAAGGAAACGCTTCCTTATCTGGTGAAGCACGAACCTGTTCTCGACGTTAAGTGACTTGGACCTACAACCTCGTACTTGACTGCGGGAGGTTCGCCTTTCAGAGTGGGTAAGGTGGTAGACCTGTGGCGCCTGTCTCTAGAGAGAGGTCGCTACTGAACCTTTAACAAGCACACAAAACGCTGTTTTGTCTGTGTCCACATTTCGCGTCAGGTTACTGTAGATTACTACCACAACATGCCTGTCCGACCTCTTGTAATTAAAATTTTACGTAGAGATGGCTGTCTTCTGGAATGTTGGGCCGTGTAGTCTGGTGGAAGGTTGTCGACTTTACAGAGGTCCTTGCTACCTCCATCATCAGATCGATGGTTTCGGAATCAGCAAGCACCTCTGAAACGTCGACAAATTTGTGTCAGACCCCAGAAGACGGCGATCTTCATGAGAACCTCAGACATTACAACATTTTACGTGCCTACTTACAATTCGTTATTTTATATTTCTTCCAGAGCATGAAAATTTCGAGGGTCACAGTGGCGTTATTTTGAATTTTCCAAAAACATTACGTGATAAAAATTGATTCTTGCACCATTATTATACGATAACACCACAGTTACCACTTTTGCAATGCCACAGATCATGAAAGATTGAAAAGTACAAAATTTGGGGTGGCATATGATGTTTTTAATTGCTCAACTAATTCGTAAATTATTTGTCGGCAAAATCACTCGCTGACGTCATGATGTTAAAAATCGATGTTCTATCTTAAAAATTTAAAAGTGTGTGAATTTGGCTAGAATTTAAATAAACTGCGAAAGGTAGAGGCTCTGTAGTTCCTGAGAGTAGACATCAAATATAAAATAAAATATTTTTTACTCTAACGTGTGTCATGCTCTTTAATAAATCATTTGTTGTTTAATTAATGGGTTCAGAGAGGTCTCAGCTATGGGTTATGTAAAACTGCCATCCCATTAAACAACAAATTAATTAATTACAAAAATTTAAAAATTATTGTTACGTCAAACGTATCGTAGTGAGATTTCTTCTGCAGTGGAAATATCATTTTCCGATCGTCACGGACTACTTATAATAGTATTTACCACGTGAATGTAACCTTCTCACATGGTGGATTTCAGCGTTCTGTGTTCAGGAATCTTACGAACATTTGACATGCAATGCTGAATCCACTCATGCAGTACAGTAAGAACTTTATTTGCAGAAGTAAATTGCAATTTAGCTCTGGCTTTCTTTCGTATTTCACAGCGACGGAACTGAATTAAGGGCGCTAGATCCAAAGCAAAGTTGAGGCTGAAATAATAGTAGCCTCTCTCATACATAGAGACTGGTTGCTTACTTTAAATGTATTCATGAACCCCAACTGTGCAGCAGTCTGAATTTAAATGGTTGTTTTATACATCAGATGACAAAAGAAGTGCGTAGAATAGATATAAAATCCCGAAAAAATTATATGGACTTAAATTCCAGAACAACTGTTTATTTATAGGTTTGTGATTCCTTAAATGCTCAATCCATATGAATAGTCGTCTTCCAAACAGCCAGTCACTGGTTTGTATCTTGACACTTAACTTCTTTAAAGTCCATTTTAATATTATCCCGCCATCTGACCTTTATTAATGGTTAAATTAATCTTGTCTTTAGAATAGAGTTACAGAGACAGAACAGTTGTATGCAAATATCAAAACTACAGTGGATTTCAGTTAATTAGGACACATCGGGACTCGAGAAATTTGGCCCAATTAATCGTCTGCCCCAATTATGCGAAGTTCCGCGTAAAGAATTCAAAAGGTTTGTTCTTTAATATTTGTCCCAAAAAAACGGGTTGCCCCGATTAACCGGTGTTATTGTATTTTATCGAGAAATAACTTTGTGTTTGCAGAAATATTTAGATAATAATATTTGCCAAATAGCACCCGTTTGATCAAATCAAAGAGAATGAGATGGTCGGGGCATGTAGCACGCATGTAATCGAAATTCTGATACTGCCCCGTGGGACGTTTGAGGAAACCAATATTTCTAGACAATCTTTGGTCACATTAAAAATATCTCTACGACCGACTGTCCACACAGAGTGTTAAATAATTGTTTATAATCTAAATTGTCGACTGATAAGTGACGTGTCTTGTCAATACTGCCGAGGACAGTAGGCGTATGTATTTACAGAACGCACAAAAACAAACCTTCCTTACACGTATTTTACGTAACCTACATATTTTGACCATACAACTTCCAATTTCCATGATGGTTTTATTGACAGAAACTTGTATTACCTTTGATATGTTTCCATGGTAACGTATAATCCCTGTAGTTGAAAAGCTGAACTACAGCTGAAAAGATTTCTTTGAATAAAATTCTCGTGCTTTAGATGAATACATACAGATGTATCTAAAGGACATAGCCACCTATTCTGTCAAATAGGAGTTAGGTCTGAGAGAGTATTCTAACCTCAGGTTCTCTGGGTGTGGTAATCAGGTCGTAGTACTTACACATCTCCTCGCCGAGCACCCATGTCTCGGGTTTGGTGTTCACCTCCACCAGAACTGTGGGGGTACACACCAGCAGCACCATGAGATCGGCCACGCTCAGATTCATCAGGAAGATGTTGGTCGAATTCCGCATGTCCTTCGTCTTGAGGATCACGATGGGGACCATGATGTTACCGGCCACGCCAATTCCCAGGATCACGAAGCAGAAGATCATGGACGTGATTCTGATGTACGCGGGGATGACAGGAATTTCAGTCCCCGTCGTCTCGTTCCCCACCCCCTCAGTCCCCGAGAAGTTGGGGTACAAATAGGCTGCCGTAATGGTGCTGTTGCCCGCCGCCTCAAGTCCTCCAGCATAGGCAGTTGCTATGGTGACCGTCGTGGCTCGCGTGCTGGCTTCAGATACGAACACGTAACGCCACCCCCGATCACAATTACGTGCGATGATCCATTTTCAGACGCGACAGGTCCTTGGGCTCCCGACTCCTTTCGGACATTTTTGTTCTAATCGAAGTCGCGTGTTCTGTCTGCTGACGAAATGTCTATTTTCGCAAAATACACACTCTGTTTTAAGGTTAGTTCTGACGCCATCTTATAAATTTGTTTTATCAGCTCCGGGCACTATTTATTTCGTAAATATCTATGTTGCAGAACTTTTCAAAAAAAAATCTGATTCAAAATTCGTATAGGAGAAATGGTCACTCACGTCTTCGAGGCTTTACGTTAACACAAGTCGTCAGTTATCTATTACAACATGAAATATATATTTTTTTCTGTCAGAACAAATTCACTTCATCTGGATACTGAAATGCTTATTTGGTTTCGCTACAAAGTTAAGTTTCAAAACTTATATTTTCGTCTTCAATTTTTGGACTCTTTTCCTGCATCGATTTTATGAATTAACAATCTACTTATCTCCAATGTCCATCAGTCTATATGCTTCGAAAAAGTTTCATGAAACTTTTCACAAAACTATTGCTTTTAAACTTTTGTAATCCTTTTAAAGATTTGTTATCAGTCTATAGTTTTTGATAGAGTTATAGAAACGAAGTACCGTTACTTATAATCAGGCAGACAAGGAATTCACTTAGAATATATCGCAAATATTACGGAGTCTTCGAACTCCTCAAGAAGATATTTCTGTGCGTTCCTTTTTCTTTGTGTGATTACAAAAGTACTTGAATGTTCTTCAATCTGTTACAGACGGGAGTAGATAAATTATAACTCTAACTCCTAAAACTCGGAAGTCGTGGACCTGAAACCCATCAAAATACCTCGAGTTGAATTAGGCGTGCTCTATGTGTAGCCAGAACACGCTATAAACCATCGCTATTATAAACGAAAGAAATATTAGCGAGTTAAACAAAATGTTTGTCCCTCACATTATACACAAATCATTAAATCATTAGCATTTTATGAACCAAATTTGAATTTTTGTATTTCATATATATCGCTATTAATGTGCAGAATTTAAATTTGGGCCTTTTTCCATTAATATAATTACTACGTTTCGGAATATAAATATTCTTCCTTCTTCAGGTCCGGGTTTGAAGCTGGCTTAACCAGGGGGGCTTTGGCTTCTACCCTTCTCTTTTTTCATTGACGACGGTACAAGATCTAGCTTCCAAAACGTAGCAATTCTATCGAAACACAGACGATGGTAAAAGCCCGATTTTACGCAGTTTCGTCAGAAATCTTCAGTCTTTGTCTACGTATCACTTTTCTCTGTCGTTGCAACGTTCTGATTACCCTGACGTAGTCTGAGTTTTTGCTCCTTAAACATATTCTCTGTTGACTGTGTAAACGTGACTCATCTGGTAGATTAATATTCTATCGACGAAATTAACGCCTTACCTCGATCTCTCAGCTGCTTAAGTTAAATATTTGTGACGTAAAATAATGAAGAAATATAAGTTACAATGGATACATATGCCTACTAACAAAAAGTTTACTTAAAATAAACCATCATGAGAGAGGTTAAATACGACTCCCTTTGGCGTAAGGTCACAAATAATTGACAGTCGGAGACGGTCACTAGTCTCTTCCTCTACTGGTTTAATTAATTTTTGCTTCGTTAAACTAAAACCCCATCCTAGAGACCTGTTTCTTACTGTTAAGTTTATTCTGATTTTCCTCAGACCATTTGAAACAGATCGCTTCCTATCACACTCCTAATTCATAATTAATAAAGTTTAAGATGGAAGGTTAGTTAAAAAATTTAATAAATTATTGAATTTTCACGGTTAATTTTTGTAAACACCGATCTAGCTACCCAAAATGAAAGATAAATGCGAAGATTTGAAAGTAAAATTAAAGTTATTCTCGTAATAAACAGTAATTATATCAGTTGAATAAAATATAAAATAAAATAAAATTATATCGCGATAAAAGATGACAATACGGTATTTGTATCTCGGAGCTGCATCGGCTTATCGCGACGGGCCCATCACAAACTCGTCAGCAAAAACGAGGGTCTGGAGGAAGGAACCATGCCTGTGGACGTAGAAATTCGTCATAATTAATACCGCCTAATACGACGGTACGTAGTCCTAGCAGTTGATTGAACGTCGTCGTGGATAGCGGGAGATGCTAGTGTCCTGATACTGAAGATCCCAACATATAATTCGATTGTCAGATTCCCCCCACCCAGTTCTCTGATTTAAAATAGAACCGCGTGTGTACACAAGAAATTGTCGTATTTGGCACTTGTAGGAACGAGTACTTAACTTTCCCTGTTCCGTTTCACAATCGTATATTCCCATGCATTTATCACTTCCTTGCAAATGATAAGTTTCTTTTCGCTAAAAACTGGCCTTCGTTCGTAAGTGACGTCATGACTGCCCCGCGCATTGAAAACTTTCGTAATATTGTTACTTCTTTCGTGATAAAAAGTATTTTTAATGCGTTGTGATAAAGAAACTTGTTCTTTACTTGCGAATAAATTGCATAAAACTGACTTTGGCTTCACACAAAACCAGCAGTTACAAACGACACTTAATTTGAATTAATGTTTTCCCCCCCCAACAAAAAAAAAATTAAACTTATTATTTATGATACGTCTTAAATGTTTCGTAAGATTTTTCGTGTGACGCAAACATAAGAATAATCACCAATATCGTTCTATATCTGTTGCTTATAACCAATTTTGTAAATTTACTATATTATGCTTATTATTAAATCATACTTTACACTTCAAAGGTAGTTCTAACGAGGCAAATCAGTGGTTAACATATGACACGATTTAATACGATGATCTGATTCATACGGCGTTGCTTAAATTATATCATTCGACAACAAACGTGGTCCAGTGTATGATTCCGCATATGAGACGCCGTCATTAATTCACTATAACCTCGCAGCACTTCGTAACACACTTCGCCGAGAACGGATAGACGCCTTACGTAGCTCACGCCTCCCCCGGTCCACGCGACACTGAACAAAGCCGGACGGACGGCAGACCGCGGGCTCACAGCGCTGTGTGGTCCAGTCGAGACGGCGCGCGAACCAAGTCTGAGTTCTCGTACGGCGCTCCGTTCACTGGTACGTGGAGACCATTCGCGCGCGCCCCAGTGTCCACACGGCTCTACCCACGTGTCCTTGGCACCGGTTAATCGCGCTGCGTCGAGCACTAGCTCGCGAAACCGTCCACATTTACGGATGCACTCGTGGCGAACCACGAACTCAAGTACCCTCTACGCACCTTTAACCCCACGTTGAGACGAAAGGATGTACATGGTGTTTCGGGTCGTGACGTCTTGTGAATGACAACGTTTCGGAGGAATATAATGCCTCCATCTTCAGGTATGAAATTGGTGTTAAAACCTAGGAGACCAAGGACATCTTCACTGCCGTCAGAAGCTCGAATGTCGGTACAAATGTGTGTTTTGTCGGCGAATGAAAGTTCGGTGTCACATCAGATGATAATAATAGGCCCTAATGTTTATATTTTACTGAATAAATTGTGTTATGGGACTTGAGGCTCGCAACCCATTGGAGGTGCACATGTTTATTTTCTGAGCTGTAGGTAGACAAAAGTAATCATTGAAGATGAAGGCAGTATGTTCCTTCGAGACGTTTGCATCTACTTTACTGCAGAGAGGAGTCTTACATCGAAGAACTTCGTTTATTTTTTTTTTAAATTATATTTAAAATATAAATAGATATTAGTAATAATGAGAGAATTAAAATATAATAAAGCTTTTTTTTTTAAGATCTTGTGTTTTAATTATGTGTATGAAAAAAAATTATATGAAATTTATACTTTCTGAGATCCGTAATAAGATTTTAAGCATTTTCTTCGTGGCATTACCACACCGTTCACATTTGGAAGACCACGGGCCACGGATAGGTTACCGAAGTGTTCGAAATTTTTCCCCCCTTGGGCACATTTGCCCCATATTAACAAAAGAAGGCGAAAGTAATACGTAATTTCGATTCGTCATAAAACACGGGATTTCTGTCCGTATTGTCGATTTTCAAATACATTTTCTTTTTTGGGTTTTGGAATCGACGATGAACGTCGTAATTTTGAGATTTTATTTATCGAAATTACACCAGATGTTTGAATAACAGACCGGGTTAGTGTTCTCAAGTTGCGTGCTAATGTCCGGCTGGTATTTTAACTTCCGTGTAACAGGAAAACACAGTTCAGTCGAACTTTCACCATCCATTCATCCGTGCACTTAATCCCTTATTTCATTCAGCAACCACGCAGGTGGAATCAGTAAGTAGATACTGTGGTATTTCTGCCCGACTCGAAACAACGCTAAATTGCACAAATAGTTACACTTCGATACAGCCCTGTCACGACACTGGGCTCTCGCATTTGTGAACTAAACTCTCCTGTGACCTAACTGTGCCCCCCCCCCCCTCCGCCGAACTACAACTTTCACCGTACATCAGCTGTTACTTATATGTCTCGTGTTTTAGCTCTCATCTGTTTCATTACCACCTGAAACATTTGAAACAGTGCTGCCAATTCAGTCTTCGTGCGCGACACAATTGTACCCTCTGACTAGTTCTGAGATAATAATTTCGAAACATTCCTTAGATTGGTGATCGGCCCGTATCAAGGCTTGTTAATACACACGGTATTATAAAAACAGGTATAAAAGTGTAGATGTACATTTTGAGACCACAATATGACGAGTCTTAAGAAAAGGTTTTCTTTTGGGGGTTTGTAATCGAGAGTACAGGCTTTAAAACGCGTGGTATTGTCATACCTTATACTCAAGTAATTTAAAAATAAAATCCTGATAAATTTTTGGATTGAAAATACATTAATTAGGTCAGGAATGGGGTTAGAGTTTGTGAGGAACTTCGGTTTGAAAACCAATTGGAATTTATCACTCGGTCAAAGCTATAAGGACTGTTCTATATTGTACCGATGATTTTTTAATGACGACATCTCATCTTCACAGGTTGGCTTGTAATTGTTTGAGAAGCGAATGTGATTACGTATGATAAATTTGAAGGCAAATACGAAATTCTAGGGGCCGGAATATTCTATATTCTCGACAACGCCAAATCATACGAGAACTAAGCCCTGAGGAATTTCGTTGCAAAATCTGTTAGTCCTCGTTTCATACGCGTTTTGATATGGTGACTTTGTAACGAAATTCGAATGGATTTGCTGTTTTTTTTTAACACTAAGTTTGCTGTGTAAGTTATGCAATTTAATTGGCTTCGTAACAGTTGGTTTGTGCCTGTAACAAGCTAAGATCAGCGCTAGTGATTACGTAGACTCAAAAGGAACGCTTGGAAAATAGCGTCGCCGAAAACGGAACATTTCTTGTCGACTTTCAGGTCGTGTAGTTTAGAGGTGATGACGTCATGGAGATGTTCATACGTTCTTTCCGAGAGAGCGCAAACGAATTTATTCGTTCGTGTGGGTTGCGAACAGCAATACTTTCTCCTTCAGATGAAATCTCGAAACAAGTGTTCTTCGGATTTCCTCGCCGTGGTCACAGCTGGCTGCAGAAAGCTGCTCTGTTGGCACTCCTGCTTCTAAGTTTGCTCCACTGACATCCACCATCAATCATTTTTTTTTTTTTTTTTGAGAAGCCGATAATACACTGAGGCAGTCAATAAATTCTTCGCCTTCCACAGAATCCAAAAGTTGATTACCTTCTTCACACGAGCCAGCTTCCAATTTCTGTCCTGAGCCAGATGAATCCAATCCACACCCTAAGATCTGTCTTAATATTATCATCCAATCTCTTCCCGCAAGGTTTCTCGGCAAAGTTTTGTTATAATTTCTCATCTCTGCTACGCGTGCTACATTCCCAGCTCATATAATCGTTCTTAATTTGATTATCCTGTTAATAAGATGGTAAAGTTGCGTCATATTGTGATATAATAAGTAAATCGAATATTTCGATAAAGAACATCATTTAATATTTTAAATATTTTAAATGTTAATTATTGTAATATTTTAATATTTAATAAGAATTTATTGTGATTAGACGGACAAGATTTAATATATCCTGTTAATATTCGGTGAAGACTACGTTACAAATTATGGGGGTTAAATTTTGTGGTCATTAGTGGCAAGAGTTTCCTTTCAGGCTTCGACTGATCTATATTCGATAATTCATGATCGATTTCTTTCACGGCTATTCTTTCGATAGGTCGAAGCGAAATTATATGACACCGTCATACACCAGGTGGCAGCAGAACTACGGGGAGAGGGTAATTATCACCGCTTCATAACCTTAAAATCCTGAGAGTAAATTTTTTGTCGGATCCAAAAATTATGAGGTCTCTTGTTTTAAATGTTTTCAGAATCCCCATTAAGATTAGGTTTTTGAGGGTGGGGAGGATGTGAAACTCATACTTGAGGTTATGTCAGAAGGGTAAAAGAATAGCAAAATTCAACAGATCTTATTAGGGTATCACGTGAGGGTAGGTGGCCTGTCAGGAGCACCTACCCATTTTAATATTATCAAAGATCAACGGTCAAGTCTCACAAGATTTTTCTAATCACAATTTTGGAGGCAGTTGTCATTTTCCATGTACTGTTCCTCGTATTATTTTTTTTTCTTTTGTTAAAGTTTCTGGTTAAGTAATTTTCGCAGTTCCTTTTTTATCTTTTATCTCTCAGTGGATCATGAAGACGATAAAGGTCCTCTCGTTTGCGTATTATGAAGTCATTTCGAGTCTTCAGTTGAAAGAACGCGTAACTGCAAAAAAATGTTTCATTTATTAATGTCCGAGAAATCGCATCTGAGAAATGTGTTGAGTCGGCCGTCACACATTTCTGAGTTCCAAGAACATGCCGACATAATAGGCCGACTAATTGCATCATGCCTTCGCACAATGCAGGCCTCGCGCGTATTCGGCGAGACGTGATTACTTCAAGACGACTGGACAGGAGGAATAAATATTCATTCTGAGTTCGAGGGGAGCCCGGAGGCTGGAAGGAGGCGAGATCTAACATCTCTGAAGCAAGCTCGCGGACTGCATTATCCTGAACGCTGCCATTTCACAGAATTTTCATCGTATTTGAACAAAAATGGAACTGAGCCTTGTCGGGGTCTCTGCTCTTAAACAGGATGTACTCCATTTTGAACGTACTCACCCACGCGATGTGTTCTTTGTGAGTCTTTACATCTCATGGCCATCGATTTTTATTTTTCGCAGAAACAAATCGCAGCATCTAAAAATATAGAAATTTTCAAGAGAGGGGTAAAACCGAACGAGCATTTTATTAAGTTATTGGGAAGCTAATAACAAGTAAATTATTATCCTTTGTAAATTATTTTGTTAAATATTCTAAATATTAAAAGAAAGAAGTTTTAAAATAAGATTTGCGGATATTGTTAAATTATAAATTTTTTAACGTGAAGCATTTCTTGTGCGAGACACCTTTCTTTAAAAGAATTCTGTCTTATGGGGTGTTGCGCCCTGATGATGGAGGCAGTGAGCACCTCCGAAATGTCGGTAAATTTCTAGCAGACTTCAGGACACAACATTCCTAGAAGACAGTCAACTTCATATTCGCCGCCGTTAGAACCTGAAACCTCACATTGTTTGTAATGCAGAACATTCGGCCAGCTGAGTTAGAATTTCTTCACGGCCAAGTGCTTAATTACCAGAGCGGAAGACTGTAATATTAATAAAATTAACTTGTCTGGCTAGGGAACCCCCGAGTGTTGTTCAATTAATTTTCTTGGACGCCTCTCGGTGGAATGTCTCATTACCATGTTCCAAGACTTTAACGGAATTCCCGGCCAAACTCGCGTCGGCCTTCGAAGACGATCTTCTGGTAAGTGGTTCTCAGCAGGCCGAACCTCCGCCTTCGCGACCCGCCCTCAAGCAGCCTTGAACTACTTTTCGTGCGGGTCACTGAGATTCCACGTCTAGTACAGTGTTTTGACTTTTCTAGAAAAAACTGGTTTCAGAAGTTTCCGTGAAGTCGCGTTATTTTCAGACCTGCCGTCACTGTCCTGTTCTGACTTCTGATATCGAAGTACTACGTCACTTCGATGACAAACAACTTCCTTAGAAAACACACAAAGTTTTAAGAACATTACAAGACAGAGTCATCCGAGATTCGAGGTTGACGGAACTTTCCTGTCTCCACACGGCGAATTACGAAATGTGCACAACCGATGAAGGATTATGGAAAATTTGCCAAATGTTTTTCTTCGAATAAAGATCTAGGTCGCATTACAAGAATTTTATTATTGTCATCATTTCTCTCACTATTACGTTCCTCCTCGTTCCTTCTTTCTTTCTTTCTGACAGAGTAGCCGCTGGACGAGGTCCATTTCTTCCCACGTGTTCCTATGTTTCATTGCTCTAGATTGTTAGAAGCATGAAACACATTTTACTAGGTGTGTACAAGATTCACTTCACCAGAAAACATTTTCAGGCTTAAGAAGTTTAAGGGCCTAATCATGTTACCTCTTTAAATCAGAATGGTAATATTATATACCAGCTGCTTTAACAATCAGTAATCCTCATTTTCCTTATTTATGAGATCTGTACGATTTTCACTGTAAACGGGGATTATTTCCTTAAACAGCGTTAACCAGTTGATCTTTGCAATGGTGAAGTGTAGTGTTTTCTTCGCGGTACGGACTGAATTCGTAAATATTTCGACGAACTTCGGCTACAAAGGGTTAACCAGTTGATCTTTGCAATGGTGAAGTGTGGTGTTTTCTTCGCGGTACGGACCGAATTCTTAAATGTTATTAAGACGAAACTAGGGCTCCCGTATTTAGAAGCAGGATTCCTGGCTAGTAATCAGGTTCTGTGATCGGCCAACTTCATTAAATGTTTTCCTGGTTTTCCTCAGTCCCACAGTCAATGATGAGTTGACCGAATTGCATGTCTGTCGTGCAGTACCACATTTTAATAATATCTTCCCATGTACGCCTGAGACTCTCGTATAGAATCCTACATTCACCTTTTCAAGCTAACATTTTCTACTCACTTCTCAACTCCCCCATCCGTTCCTCATGTCCTGCCAATCTCATACTCTTTAATTTAATCATCCTAATTTTCTTTGTAACTTCCATTCTTCTGAAAAGTTCGGTTTTTGTCCTCAGTATACCGTTCTCAAAATCCTCAATCCTTCTTCCTTTAATGCGAGAGAAGTTTTACACTATGTAAAGTAGCAAGTTTGGTCTGTATCGGTCCAGTCTTGTAAAACTATTAGGCCAAATTACATGGAATTCAGACTGAATTTTGTTTAAGAAACAGTTTCTTATAAAATAATTTGTACATGAGATATAAAAATATATTAAATCCGATATTTTACGTGTAACATTTTTTGTACATGACGTTCGTTTTTAATAAAATTCGTTAACTGCTCATCTGGCATTTGTAATGTGGTTATTGTGTTTGCATGAATGAGTTGTTTCTGCCCTGGGCTCAAGTGAACATCCACCAGTTACATATTTCAAAACCGCATTTTGAAATAAAATGATCAAAATTGGAATCCGTTTCATCTCTGCATGTTGAGTCTTGTGGTCTACTCGTTACTGCGTTGCTTAAAACTACCTATGTGCGTCATTCAAGGCCCTTTGCAGAGGATTATGGAACATTCATTTCTATTGAAATTATCGAAACGTTGGTACGTAGAATTTCCTTCGATTTTTAAATTAGCTGTATATTTTATTTCAGTTAATATGGCTTTGAAACGTAATCATACGCTGACAACTAATAAACTGTAATAAGCTGGACATCCCTTTGTAACAACAAACCGTTTCCATGGTAACGAAGTTATCATGGCTTGGCAGGTTATTTAAACTTTCTTTAGAATAAAGTTTCACCAAGATCTGTTTGCCTCTAACTTTATTTAATAAAGTTCTCTCAGTTGCATAGGTTATCGTATTCCCTGGCGTGTAACAAGCTCCATAGTTTCGGTAATAAATGTCTATAAAAATATGAGTTCTGAATAAAATTACTGATATTGTAATCAGAAAACATAAGAGGGAATTATTAATAAACAAATATATATAAATATTAATATGTCCGTGAACAAACAGACATGTGATAGTTAACTTCGTTTATAATCCAAAATTATTTTTCTTGAAGATAGTCCTCTGTGATGTTACGCCACATATTCTCATGTGACTTTATCGACGTTTCAGTATACACTCCTGAAACGTCAGTCAGTTTCTACGAGATTACAAGCCGCAACATCAGAATGCAGTCAAATTCGTTTTCGAAGCCTTCAGAACCTAAAATCTCAAGTTTTTCTTCTATTCTCTTCCATCCCGCGTGCTTCAAAACTTTCGAAACCACGCCCAAATACAAATAGAATAAATATCGCGAGGTTTTCTGGCACTCCAATTCGAATTTCGATTATTCGATCTTTTTACGTCATAAGCCTTTGATGTGTTAAAGTCCAAATTGTAACTGCAGGAGGTCTCTGTGAAGCAAATACATCGACTTATTCGCCAACAAATATGGCGCACGGCGTACGATCATAATATTTGAATAGAGGACCGTAACTCTCGTAACAGACGTGACACTTCAATGATAAAAAAAAATAAATCAGTCGACTAAATTACAGGCCTAAGTTCCTGGAGAGTCTTTCATATTTTCTCGAATTATATCTCTTGATTCTCACGTTATTTTAAACTGCAGATCTTGTATAGCCTTGAATGACGAGGGAGGAACGTAGTGCCGTAGTCTATTTCAACGCTCCACTCCAGTATTCTCCCAGAGATGCAAAGGAGGTAACTGAAGTTCTCAGTCTTGCCAATATTTGAATTGGAATCTCCAGACTATCGTAAAATTTTGAGTTGTTATATCCCCTGCAAGTAGCTCGGTGGTCACGTGCTAAGAAAATAGTTCTCCTGTTACCTGCACCTGGTATATGATTCGTAGGTGTAAAAAAAAAAACTTTTTAAGATGAACGTGATTGGACAGTTTTGAGGAGGACACACTCGTCACAGTGTTCCGGGTAGTTCAACCGTAAATTTCGTGATATGTAAGGACAGGGCGAGAGTCGAAGTCTGTAGGGGATTTTCCCCCCTGAATTCATCCAGCCGAATGTCAATATACCATCTTGAAACAACTCACCATCGATTCTTTTCCAAATCCTTTATTATCCATCATTTTAAATCTTCCTGTAATTTGAAAACACATCGATCTCCCTTCCATCTGGAATAATTAATTAACAAACCTATCACGACAAGAACTGAATCAGTATTAACCATAAGGCCTAGTATCCTTTAAATTCGTTGTCAAGGCAACGTTTAAAATTAAGAACAAACGTAACGGATGTTGACTGTCAGTAATAAAGTTGAAGGCGACTGTCACTTCCCGGCTTCCGGCAGGAACTGTTGTGCTGTAGGTAAGTTGGTTTTATTGCCTTTATGGAGCGATACTTTATTCCTATCGGAAAAGAAAGCTTCTAAAGCCCTTGGCTGTGAGTCGTGAAGTTTTAACTTTATTAGTGAATTCGCTGTGTTAGAAGCAGACACTGTTCAATGACTTCAGTCTCCAGCAGTAAGCATTGAAAGTTTTACGATTGTAAACGAAGACTCTATTTGGAAATACTTTCAATTAAAAATTGGAGAAAATATTTTCACTTTTTTTCTTTCAGAATTTTTATTAGGATTTAAAGTTCTCATGGCGGTGTGTCCGAAGATGGCCACCTTCTGGGTCGTTGCGCCGTGTAATCTGGTAGAAGTTTACTGACGTTTCAGAGGTCATTGCTGCCTCCATCATCAGTGCTGCCAGGGAAGCTCTGTCATTTAACGTGCAGATCAAAACGTAGTTAGGTTAGGTTAGGTTAGTTTAGTTTAGGTTAGGTTAGATTAGGTTAGGTTAGGTTAGGTTAGGTTAGGTTAGGTTAGGTTAGGTTAGTTTAGGTTGGGTTAGGTTGTGTTGGGTTAGGTTACGTTAGGTTATGTTAGGTTAGGTTGTGTTAGGTTAGGTTAGGTTAGTTTAGGTTGGGTTAGGTTACGTTAGGTTATGTTAGGTTAGGTTAGGTTGTTAGGTTGGGTTAGGTTAGGTTGTGTTAGGTTAGGTTAGGTTGTTAGGTTGGGTTAGGTTAGTTAGGTTAGTTTAGTTTAGGTTAGGTTAATCTCATATGTGATGAGATTTGTATTTGTCAGAATGGATTCGTATCGATTCCAGGCCGCCAGACCTACACAAAATCAGATCAAAGTTATCCAGAGGACGTCCTCAACATTCGTTGTTATTTTTGGAGTATGGTGTCAAGGGGGGAGGGGCGATGTACAATTATCAGAACCACTCCTACTATGAGACTGTTGGTTGAATAATCCTGATTTATCCGCGTCTCCCCGTTATAGAAATTAAACTTTGCTGTCAAATTATTTGTAATTTTGCTCAGTAATTATACATTTCAGTATCGTTTTCGTTCTGTTTACAGACAAGAGACAGAGAATGATAATGAAATCTACAAGGGAGAAACATATTCCGTTCTCATTATTATCTGCAACCTAATTTAACAAGTTAATACAGTTAGGCTACAATAAATATGTAACTGAGATTTCAAACGAATTTCTCAGGAATCAGAGCAAACGTTTTACTGACTAAGGCTGCGTTTTGTTTGGATTATAAGAAGTTAAAATAAAAAATAATAAGTTATTTCTCGTGCTGATAACGAGATCTACCGTGCATGCAGATTTAAGAACCTGGCACTGAAAGTCACGCGTTCGACTTCGTGATACTAAAGGCTTGTAATCACGCAGAACCAAGGCTGGGTGGGTCACAGTTTGGGACAGGGCACTCAGGTCAAGGTCACGCAATTTTAGACGATATAAAAAAATTGTTATTTCAGTGGGAGGACAAAAATCATTCACACCGGAAGGGCAGGTCCCTGTGAGGTCTACGACAGGACATTTTGGGTCACTCGACATCTGTCTCATGGGTCAAGCCTCTCGGTTGTTAACGCCATTTACGATGACGTCCAAAGCCACATCGACGACTCGAAAGGCGAAGACGGCAGATCTCGTGGCCACATATCCTCAAAATTAATGGTTTGGAAAGCGGACAATTTTTAAATTGAAGAAACAGCCTCTACTAAAGGAAAAAGTGGGAAATTGTGTTAAATTGAATCCTGTGTTTTTACTATGTTATAGTTGGGTTTAAAAGCTGATTTATAATACATCTTACACGCCTTTATCTGAAAACACACAATCCTCTGAGTTAGATAGATGAAGGCCGTAGGAACATCTCTTAGAGTTCCTGTCGCACGCTGTCCACAGAGATTAACTCTGAGGACAGCGTCTTACGGCTTTGACAGTCACGTGGAGACACAAGTGGCATTACGTCGCGTAGCGTCAGAACCAGAGAAGGGACAGCTACTTCAGATAACCGAGGGTACGTCAACACGGAAGTGTCCACATTCTTATATCGATCCGAGGACATTCACTTAGGTAAGGGATTAGCTTCCTGAATCGGGAGGTCGCCTGTTTGATTCTCAACCCACAGTTTCGCTACCCTGACTGACGAACAGAGAGATAGAGAACAAAAGAGAATTAAGAAAGCCATGAAAAAGAAAGCTTTTCTTTTTTTACATCTATTTGACTGTAAAGTAAAAGTGTCCCGCTACGCGCCATGTAGGCGCTTGAGGTGAGAGGCGATATAGCTCCTACTCATTCTTAAACTCGTCACTAGATGGGGTGAGTGGTCAGAGTTACACCCGGGCCGGGAGAAAGGACCCCGGTACCCATTGGATAGGAGGATGGGTGGGTCTGGACGCAGAGACTAGAGGGAAGATCCTTTGCTCCTGTCGGGAATCGAAGCCTGGTAGTTCCGTCTGTAACGAGCCGCTGTGACCGAGCTAGCCATCGTTCATGACACGATTAGCCTTTTAAAGCTGACTTCTTTCTTGTAACTTCCGTCTAAAGGGGATATTTATATTTGTGTTCTGGTTGTACGAGCGGTTCTTAATTTCGGTTTGATATCCTCCCGCCATTAATTTTGAGAACGTTGACAAGTGCGTTTGGGAAGTAAATGGAGATCGATGGCTTGGAAAGGAGAGGGGAATCATCGAGACACGTGTTGGAGCTTCGCCCCACAGCTTGAACCAATAGTCTTGGCTTATGCGATGACGCAGTCAGGACTCAGCCCCTGTGCTACTAGGTGTCCACAAACTGAGTCACCCCGGTGACTCGTGGCAGGCCGATGCAGATCGCAAAGGCGTTCTTTACGCTGGACCTGAACTGTCTTATGGCAACTTAATCATTTCGGCTGAAATTGCGAGAGACAAACAGAAATTGTCCCCCCCCCCCTAGTAGTCAGCTAATAGTCCCACATTAAAATAAAATATCCCGCGTTGGATTCGGTTGGTGATTACGTAATGAGATTCGAACCGTGTCCCTCCCGAAAAAGATCTGTGTCGTCTCGTTGCAATAACTTCTTCCTTTTACCTTATTTACTTTTCGTTTATTATACGGCGATATATCAACTGGTGGGACTGTTCTGAATGACGAACTAAGAAGGATGTTTTTTAAACGGCCGTGACCTATTTGAAAGTACTGTAACAATGTTTGCCTGAACAGCCTGAGGAACACCACGTTCACTCGTAAAATGGCGTTCAGTTCAGTTCCCTCGTTCCAAATAACTCTCTGAAAAGTTTACTATGAGGACCTAATGGAGAAATCTGTTTCCTCTTAAATGTGTTCTTTATTGTGGAAACATCATCAAAGGCGAAAGGAATTTCTGGCAAATGTTAAGTAGTCGTAGTTGAACACTAAGGAAACCGCAATGAGATAAATACGCAGAGTCTTCACTTCTCTAACGCCGGCTGCTGTTTGATGTCTCGAACGATGTTAACGATGGCCCATGAATGGCAGCGGGGCTCTGTCCGCCACACGCAGCTCACCGTGTGAGGTCTGAACCCTTTAAACCCGAAGCTCATCTAAATATTTAAGAATCCAGTCCGAACCGCGAAGAAAACACCACACTTCACCATTACGATGATCAACCGGTTAACGCTGTTTAAGGAAATAATCCCTGTTTACGCCGAGAAACATCTGAAAGCTGACTGTTGAATCGGGTGAGACATGCGGTAATCAGTCGATACTAAAAGCTTAATCTACCAAAGAGACACAACACAACACTTGATTAATTTTACTTGTAATTATTAACATGCGTTTTCCATCTGTTCTATGGAATTGCGTCGTTCATCTGTGCCAACATTTCCTTAATTCTGTTGGCGTCGAGACGGCTTGCGTCGGGGAGCTCGGAGCCGATTTTCCAGCGTCGTCTTGAGTGACATCCCCGAGGCCCACCTTCGAAAAAATTTTGAGTCTTTATCGGTGTCATGACAACTGATTTGTTTAACATCCGTCTAAATGTGTCCGGAGGCGTCCTTTTCCTTTGTTTGTAATTTGTAATCTGCGTCTCGACGCCTAGCGTCGCAGTTCTCCAATCAGTTGTCCAGAGGTTGTGTGAATCTAATTGGGACCCATTATCTGGCTGTTTTTAACACGGCAGTGAAGCTCTGGGTTTTGTAAAATACGGGAAATTGTTTACTACTGTTCGCGACTGTAATCTTGAGACTTGCTTTAGGCTGAAGCTATATTTTCTCCTTCAGCACATTTCCTCACCCCACAAGTCTCAAGATTACAGTCGCGAACAGTAGTTTAGGTAGTTTAGGTACGCTGATTCTTGTAGACAGAAGTGTAAATTTTATCTAAGTAAGTAAGATTTTATGTTCTCACGGCGGTGAGTCCGAAGTCTTCTGGGTTATAGCGCCGTGTACTAGCTGGTAAATTTCTACCAGACAACCCAGAAGACAGCCATCTTTGAATGTTATCCTTGAGGTAATACGTTATAAACATTTTCTTGTGGTGAATTAATAATTTCCTTCAGATGATTCTGAGAGTCTGGTCAATGCTCTTGGACACAGTTTTTTTTAACTGACGTGTTTAGAATCCTAAAGTGTACCCGTCTGGAAGATCGTACAGTGCCCACTGTACTGGTAAGTGACACGAACCAGCCTAAGTCCAGATGTGTAATAAATTTTCCACGATAATCTCTCCTTTTTTCCGTGTTTAATTTGGACCGGAATTTTACTACCACATATAAATTGAACCTTAAGATTTTTAGATTGCTTAACTGGCTGAAAAGTCTGGTAATAAATTGTCGAATTCTCTGACACGAATTTATTTTTCCAAGTACTTCACTAAATTTAAAGCAGTCTGTAGAATTTGCTTATTTAATGATGCTGTGTCATCTGTAAATATTTTCACGCCATATAAGTGAATAATCCTGAGGTTGTTGCTCTCGAGTTACCGGAATAATTGAACATCGAATAGTAGGGCAGCTGTGACTTGTGAAATCGTTGGGTGAAGTTGTGTGATGTTAATTAAGAATCCAGGATGTCCTTGGAGGAACTGGTGATAAGTCACCAGAAGCACCAGTCACGATAAGTGGGAATTACGTTTAGCCCTTTGTCGCCCAGTGGTAATTATAATTACCACTTGTTTTGACATTAGTAATTATGCGTGTTACCCATAAAGCGCATTTGTCTATTTTATCTGATCCACAGTTATAATTTCCTTAAACAGCGTTAAACATTTAATCTTTGTAATGGTGAAGTGTGGTGTTTTCTTCGCGGTACGGACTGAATTATATTAAATGTTACTTAGACGAGCTTCGGCTTCAAATGGTTAATTATCAGAATAAATGTCTATTATTTCCTTAAACAGCGTTAGCCAGTTGATCTTTGTAATGGTGAAGTGAGGTGTTTTCTTCGCGGTACGGACTGAATTCTTATATATTATTTAGACGAGCTTCGGCTTCAAATGGTTAATTATCAGAATAAATGTCTATTATTTCCTTAAACAGCGTTAGCCAGTTGATCTTTGTAATGGTGAAGTGAGGTGTTTTCTTCGCGGTACGGACTGAATTCTTATATATTATTTAGACGAGCTTCGGCTTCAAATGGTTAATTATCAGAATAAATGTCTATTATTTCCTTAAACAGCGTTAGCCAGTTGATCTTTGTAATGGTGAAGTGAGGTGTTTTCTTCGCGGTACGGACTGAATTATATTAAATGTTACTTAGACGAGCTTCGGCTTCAAAGGGTTAATTATCAGAATAAATGTCTATTATTTCCTTAAACAGCGTTAGCCAGTTGATCTTTGTAATGGTGAAGTGAGGTGTTTTCTTCGCGGTACGGACTGAATTCTTATATATTATTTAGACGAGCTTCGGCTTCAAATGGTTAATTATCAGAATAAATGTCCATTATTTCCTTAAACGGCGTTAACCAGTTGATCTATGTAATGGTGAAGAGTTATGTTTTTTTCGCGGTACGGACTGGATTCATATATAATACTTAGAGAAACAATTTTCTTTTTAGCTTCAGAGATTTTGTACCTCGCTCACAGCTGAACTACAGCATGGACCGAGCGAAAATCTAATTTAAATTATGACGTAAGTATCAAAGTTTTCTGTCTACAAGAATAGAGAGAAGCTTGTAACTGATTAATAAAAAATTCGGAAGCGAACGCTGCATCTGAGTGCATCGTACTAAGGAGATCCTGGGTTCAAATCTTTGCCTGGAGACTGGCTTTCTTGAATCGAGGCAAACACCGGGGTACAACACCAAATTAGACCAGCATCGCTTCCTTACAAATCCTTTTCAAGTCATCACTCGTAATATCACATTATTCGATACTATATATAGTGAAATAAACCCCAAGGAGCTGAAATCCGCTTTGTGTCCGGGCGAGCAATGACTGTGGAAATCTGACGAGGAAAGGGACCCATTGCCAGAAGGAGGTTGAACTGAGGCCATATCGTGGCATAAGGCAACGAAACAAATAAAATTTATAGACCGAGAATAGAGCAAACTTAATCCGCTTGGATGAGCACGAAATGGGACGAAGGGGACCTCGAAATGTCTCGTAGAATGCCCTGGTGAATGTCGACGGCCGGCGTCCTTCCACGAGATAAGAGCGGGGGAGGGCGGACGAGCGATTTAGTGTCGAGTCTCTTTTAAGAGCGGGGCGGGGGGCGGAGAGGGGAGCGGAGGGGGGAGCTAAGAACCGTTCATTCATGGGCACGCGATTTAATGTGACTGATCTTTCAGGTTACCGCAGCCGACGTTTCTGTCCATGTCATTTCATTCTCTCCTTCCTGGTATCTCCGTTCTATATTTCTTGATCTCCTTTTCTGTTTCCTTATCATGTTTCTCTCACACTTTTATCCTTGTTCTGTTCCGTGTTCTGTCGTCCAAATTATCATTTTATCGCAAAGTAAATTTTTCAGTACACTTGTACTCAGTCTTCTCGCTCTTTGCCTTCACACTCTTTCTCCTGCCTTCTCTTCATCTCCTTCGTCCTTGACACTTTCCCGCCCCACGACGTCTGTGGCAAGAGAACTCAGATTTCTAGAAATTTCTACGTCGTTAGGCGTAAATGAATTAATTTAATTAATTATGCCGCATAGAAGTTTTAAAGTTATTGGCTGTCTCCCAGGGGATTTTTACTTTACAAATGCAAACAGCAGATCAAGACTCGTGAAACGACATTACGCATGTGGCTTTTTTCTCTCCCTGAGACGCCATTTTAACAGCTGTGAGTGTAACGTTTCAGGTTTAAATATTTATAAAAAAGTCAAAGATGCAGTTATTATAAACTCGATCATAAAAACCTGTTCAGGTGAGCTTGGTTTTGCATCTCTCCGCTTTTCGGTTTGTGAACAACGTCACAGTAGAATGGTACAAACTTCGCGTGAGGTTTTTGCCAACAGAGAGGGAGGTTGGGTCCAATCAACGTCAACTTTCGATCATCTGTCTTAAGTTTATTTTCGTTCGAAATTGGCACAGCATTGCGCGTAGGAGAAGAAAATATATGCATTCGCATCGTACATCATGAAAGGCGGAAATATAAATGAATAATGGGCTTGGGCCGTGGATGATTTTATGGGTTGTGGTCCACCCCTCTCCAGTGACCTCCCTAGTGACCTCAGCGAAGCTTTTCTCGGGGATAAAGCGACCGGAACGTTAAGCTGACACTCGCCTACCATCGTCTGGTGATGGGTTAAGAACGCGTGATAGTTTAGTTTGACTATAAATCTTTATGGGGTGATGCTAAGGCGTGAGAGGACGTTTTCCTTCTTCTATAGACATTAAGTTACCGTTTCGCGTGAGAGGGAATGTGTGTTACACTTTGGACAACATACAAGATGTTACGAGGTGGAAATTTCTGTGTGCATAAACGAAGATAGAGCAAGACACGAATTTTAAAAATTGCCATACGTGAACACAGAAGAATTTTGTATATCAAATGACGCTTAAAATTGTTCCTATAACATCGACAGCCAAGATGGTAGGAGGAATTTGCTGACCCCTGCTTTAATGTATTGCAGATTCTGCTTAGGGATGTTAATGTCATGGAAGCACTTAGCGCAAAGTGGTCCTCGAGCTTGGTACAGCCACGTTAAACGTTCCGAGAGACAACTGCAGTTCATGTCACATCTCTAAAACACGATAGAAATAGATCTTCTCAATCTGCAGGAAAGATACCGGATTTAAATTGTCACAGGAACTCAAGGGTAAAACAATTTGTGTGACGGACTGTTACGAAATTAAACTCTCACGAACTGCCATAGAACAATTGAATTATTTTATAATATCCCTGTCTATACGAGAGAGTCAGAAGTGTTTACAAACTTCGTGTGCGTGTTCATAGGAACATTTTTTCTTATTTTTGATATTAAGTAATTAAGTAATGTTGGTTGCGTGGTTGATGACACTTTGCTGTTGTTAAATGATTTTGGGCCTTATGTGATGATATTTATAAATATGTGTGTTGCTATTACAGATGTCATAGTATGTGAACATTTGCTGTTAAGATATTTCGGGCTTTGCAACCGTTGCCATGGTAATGGTGTTAAGGGAACGCGGCTTTTATGACTTCGGTATAGGATTATATTTGAGACTGGGATACGTAAAATGCTATTAGAAAAAAATAGTTAAGCAAAGATAATTATTATATTAAATTGTTGTCGGACAAAATTATTCAATTTTAATGTTGGTATTAATTTGGCCAATATTTCGTGTTACTGAAATGTTGTATACGATAAGCCTTTATTTTTTAAAGTTTGGTTTTAGCTTGTTTGTATTGACCCATTGAGACCTCAACTAAATTCGACCATCATCAAGTGTAGATTCTACTCCTGTCAGAACTAATTTTTATTTTAATGCGTTCAGTAGTTTCTGAGATGAAACAAGTTGACATAGTTCATTGCAGACATGACCTCTACAGTGTGCAGTCATTTAATTATTTTCTTTTCGTAGCCATAAAATAGGCTTGAAGATAATGCATGGTCGGTGTCAGTAAGATCCATTTAACTTTGTGTTTTGTTATTCGTGTTTTTTTTTTCCGTCTAATCACAATTGTATATAAATAAAATTTATACATAAGATATTAAAATATCATTTACATATTTGGTACAAGTTTTTACTACATGTTTCGGTTACATTGAACCATCTTCAGGTGTAAAATTTAAAAGTTAAAAATTATAATCTTATAAACTAAAACTTAATTACTGTTGTTGTGTAAATTCTGATGATGTTTACTTCTAAATTCATTGGAGTGAGGGTATATTTTGAAGTGATGGTGGTTTAACATTGGCCTGTAACGTAAATAATTTACAATATTTTTAAATATTACTGAACTTGAAAGAACGAGTATAGAAGACAAAATGTAATAAGGTAAAAATAAATAAAAATGGAAGTTAAAATGTAAAAATGAACATACCTAGGAAGAGCGTAGATATGTCTTGAAGGTATTCAGAAGTACTAACGTATCCGATGAGAACTGGATCAATATTGATCACTTACAGAGAGAGTAGGTGAAAGGTGGTTGTTGAGATTGGGGTCAAGTGTCTGAAGGACATTGAAGATGGGGTTTCAAGTTCAGTAATATTTAAAAATATTTTAAATTATTTACGTTGCAGGCCAATGTTAAACCACTATCACTTCAAAATATACCCTCACTCCAATGAATTTAGAAGTAAACATCATCAAAAGTTACACAACAACAGTAATTAAGTTTTAGTTTATAAGATTATAATTTTTAACTTTTAACTTTACACCTGAAGATGGTTCAATGTAACCAAAACATGTAGTAAAAAGATGTACCAAACATGTAAATTATATTTTAATATCTTATGTATAATTTTATTTATATACAATTGTGATTAGACGGGGAAAAAAAAACACGAATAATTAAATTTTAATTCACAATATGACGTAATTATATAAATTTGTGTTTTGTGCTTTGGTGGCAAAGCTTTGCAAATCCCCTGAGAAGCACGTTGATTGGCTGAAACTTGCCTATCGCTTCTCGTGACCACGTACGTATAACGTGTTCATGTCTCGTGCAGTAATAACGTTGACTCGACTGCGGGGTGGAATTTTGTGTCTTTAATTTGGAACTGAATGCCCTAAATTATTTTATAACCCGCAGTTTTTCGTGCTAATTATTGCGTGATATTCGTGTTGTAAGAATACTAGTGTGTGTGTGATGTGTACCAGCTATAAGTTATAAACGCGAATCCTGCACAATCCGTAAGTTAACTAACGCTGCATAAATTAGTATTTCAATTAGCGTAGTTTATATCTAGCTTTACCTAACGACCCTGCTTCAAATGTAATAAATGATAATATTAAAAAGGATCGTGGATGGATATGTTACGTTATTTAACGATGTATTTTAACTGCTGTAATTAATGGCGTTGGATATGGAAACAAACTCATGAATAAGTTTGTAAGAATTTGAAAAATAGTCTTTCGTGTCGTGTTTAAGGTAATATAAAAATCCTTCGCCTTAAGGAACTGATGTAATCACCAGAATGTATGTAACTGGACGTGACATTAACCACGAATCTCAGGAATAAATTTCTAGAACGTTACGTACACCCTATCTGATAAATCTGGCAGTAATAATTGCGGTCTGATTCAGAGTATTGTTCCGGCTTCAGTCTGGAATGACCGAAAATTTCACGGAAATTCCAGATTTCCTGTCTGTCAGCTGAGAATATAACTTTGCATCTCATAAGTCTGCCCTTCTGTCTTGGCTATGTGCGTCGATTCCACGCCACGGAAGCAACTCCACATTTCTGCCCCCATTTCACTACTGTACCTCCTTAATAAAGGGGGTTAACTCGTGTTTAGGTATGCGTTATAAGCGAGGTGTACACGTATGTAACATAGATGGGAAAATATAAAATTAGTCTTTTATAAAATAAAATTAAAAAATAAAAATCTGTTTGCAATTATATTGCATTGCTCCATGTGTACCAGATTTCATTAATGTGGACTTCTTAGTTGTTTATTGTCTGTACCTTAAAATGGTAATTAATATTGCAGCGATATGACTTGTCACATCCCTTTAAGGACATAAATTTATCTCTCACATGCATCTTTTTCATTTTTAACGCAACTCGATACACGGCATTTTTAATGAACCAGTAATAAGATTCATATCTGAAATATCTTATTTACTTTAATTTATAAAAGTTCCATTTAAGAGGTCATCCGTGTTTACGAGGACTTTCGAACCTTATTTCAATTGTTTTGAATAACAGATTCAGTCCTTTGATGAAATTTGATGAAATTTCAAACACGAAACTTTAAGACGGCACTTGAGTATATTTCTACGTTTTGGTGATCATTTATATGTCTCAAAGCATTTTTAGGGATGTGTTACGTGTCTCTCTGTCTGTGTATATTAGGTATGGAATCTCATTTATCAACCCTCTGAAGTGCAGTGGTAAGTCTACGTACCACGTGCTTTAATAATCGGTAAAACAGCGTTTTGTATTCATTGGTTTCGTAAACGGAGATTATTTCCTTAAACAGCGTTAACCAGTTGATATTTGTAATGGTGAAGAGTTGTGTTTTCTTCGCGGTACGGACTGAATTCTTAAATATTTCGACGAACTTCGTACTTCAAAGGGCTAACCAGTTGATATTTGTAATGGTGAAGAGTTGTGTTTTCTTCGCGGTACGGACTGAATTCTTAAATATTATTTAGGCGAGCTTTGGCTTCAGAGGGTTAATTATCAGAATAAATGTTTATTATTTCCTTAAACAGCGTTAACCACTTGATCTTTGTAATGGTGAAGAGTTGTGTTTTCTTTGCGGTACGGACTGAATTCTTAAATATCGTTTAGACGAGCTTAGGCTATCGAAGATTGGCGGACCGTCATCCTAATAACTCCATTTCGTAGTTCAAGATACTTTAAAAGCCCTTTCATTATCAATCTGTGCAGAAGATGCTGTTAGTAACACGATATCCGTTTTAATTGTGTGGCCTTAGAGATTCTCCAAAACTGAGAAATCGTATGATCGAACTATAACCTCGGCCTCTAGCGTGGGAATTAAGACATTTGTACTGAATTGTAGCCAGATGGCTGAGCTACTTTCTTCCAGGGCGAGAGCTTCGTTCCGCATTGTCACTATTGTAAAGAATTTCTTTATTTTTTTTTCGCTCGCATTTGTTATGAAACCTGATCTCCGGAAGGGTCTATTGCGACACGTGGCTGTCTGTCTTTTGATATTTCGCTGGAAATTCGGTTACCACTGAAGAGACGAACAAGAGTTGGTAACTTCCGTCAAAACACAATGTTTTTTTTAAATACACGGATATAATATTTCAGTTGTTTTTCGATTACATATTTCAGCACGACCTTCATCAGGTCGGTCAGTTCTTACACAAAGCGGAAATCCGATTTCTAAACTCATCATCTTGTTACTTAATGACATCCGTGTTCTCGTTTACAGCAAATTAACCCTTTTTCTCTATTTTCGACTTTTCAGTGTTCTAAAATATCTCCTTCGTACTGTTTAGATTCAACATAGCTGACATTTTCTTTTAATGAAAGCGAGATTACATTATAATAAGGTACTGAAGTTAACATTGAGGATAAATTAACGTGGAAGAGATACATGTACGTAATTTGGGGCCCGGGACTGCCTGAACACAAAGCAGGAGTGCCAATCGCTCATCGGCTGAAGAATTTTATGCAAAATGCCAGGAACCTTGCACTTCTGAAATTCGCCCTGTCGCCATGTTGGTATTATTAATGTTAGGGAATTCTCATTCCATCATGTTGGTATTCTTGTGACGATAAGGCAAATATGAGAATTTTAAATTTCAGCAGTCGCGAAGTTATGTCCGTCATTGGAACAAATGATATTTTTTAGGATTTTTAGAAAATCAATGTATTCCTTGAAGACATTTCTCAATGCGAGAAAGTGTTTAGATTGATTATATGGATCTCGGTTTGCTTGTTTGATGTATTATTATTAGTTGACTGTCACAGGCTACTTGTTGTTGGCAAGCTCTCTAGTAAAGGAATTCAATTGAACTTTAAAAAAAGTAGGCTAAAAATGCGGGCTTCTAATATTATGATGTTGATAACACTGGCTAAGTCATGAAAATTTGTTAGTTGGTTCAAAATTTCTTTCGAGATAAGCTAACACCACGTGATGATATCACAAGTTTGTAGAGTAGAGTTTATTTACATTCCATAGATCGTTCTTAGGACTCAACCAAAGGATGTAGAACACGTCATTTCATACAATATATTAATACATAAACTTCAGATTCTGCGATACAAGTACGAAAAATAATTTTACAAATTAATATACACAAACATCAGAATTTTAAATTTTAAATAGAAATACAAAAATTGCTTTGCTAATATAGTCTCTTTGTAAAGTGAGATAAAGTGCAGAACTGCGCCCTGTATCTAAATTTGCTTGTCGCTCGTCGCCATTGTGTTTTGGAATTTCTCGAGCTTTATAAAACCGGAGTTCTGATTGAATTCATCGGCCAGGGACTTGTTTGATTCCGTTTAGGTCGAGAATCCTGTGCTCTGTCTTTTAATACAGGCAGTAATAACGAAGCCGTGGTCTTTATTGGTCGCCATGGAATCGAGCCGACGTTCGGTTGATCACATTCCACCACTGCAGTATGTAGTTGTCTCTCCGATTCGGTTCCGGGCTCTGCTTTTTGATGAACCCACCCCCACCCCCCACGGGGATGGCAGGGATTTCCACAACTCGAGACAGACGGACTGACACTGTTGGAATTGGAAACTTGATGCTGAAAAATGTCCGGGATCTCCGTCTTGGAAAACGCCAAAAGTTGTTTCATTATTCAAACAAGCTAGGAAATGTATGCTGTGCGTGGCGTTCGTTTTCGTGGACAATGACCTATTGAAAATAGTCCATTATAAATAATAACCTATGCGTATACAGGCGGACAGGTTGAAATTAATATCAAATTAATAAATGATCTTTATGAAGTCTCCGACGTCTATTAATAGACGGGCTGGAGTTCGCTTGTCGTTTTGATTTCTTCAATAGCTCTCGCGTTAGATCATGCTTCCTGAGGCTGACCACTGTTCTTTGTGAATGGCTTGGGTGAAGGCAGCCATCTTAAGAAACTGGAGGTTAATTTGATATATCTTTTGTGGATCACGAAAAATCATTTGACAGAATTGCAAAATTTTCCACGGTGGTTTATAAGGGATATTATGAAGTCTGAGCGAAGAAACAAAGAAGTAGGCTTCATAAATGAAAAGAATGACATGTAAAGTACGAGGCGCGTCCTCAAAGTAAGTTTCCCTGGGGCCGTTTACAGAAACAAAACACAATTTCATGGAAATATTTATTGCAACAGATACAGCAAGTGTCCAGCTATTTTTCAACATATTCGCCACCGGAATTGAGACATTTGTCATACCGTGGGACCAACTTTTGAATACCTGTGTCGTAGAAGTCTGCCGCCTGGGATTGGAACCACTGTGTGACAACCATCTCCGCCTCTCTGTCATTCTCAAAACGCTGACGCTGACCGGACAGGAATTTCTTGAGGTGTAGGAAAAGATGGAAATCACTGGGAGCGAGGTCCGAGCTGTAGGGTGAATGATTAAACACCTCCCAGCTGAACTCCTGCAGGAGACTTGCTGTCCGTCGAGCCGTTTGCGGCCTAGCGTTATCACTGACCGCACTTCACAGTCGGCGGGAGCTGGAATAAGAACCTCCATCTTCAACAGCTGCAACGATGCTACTGTGAGAACGCGGGAGGTGCCGTTAGTGCATGCGCCATGTTACGTCATTGCTCTATCACGTACGCACAGTCGCTTCGCGCAATATAAGGTTTGCTAGCTGTGGGACGAGTGGGAAACTTACTTTGTGGACGCGCCTCGTAGTTAGTTTTTTGTTCTTTCATTTAGATAATGATTTATACATGTATTCTCCTTTAGTCCTTATTTCTACAACCTCAGTGCATTTTATCGTTGTCTTGTAAGTTAATTTATCGTTTGTAATAAACCAAATTCTTCTCAGAATAAAGAAGAATTGTTTCCTCTCGTGTTTCGTTTCGATACAACAAATCAATAAATCGTATATTGTAGATGAAATGGCGTGATCAGACAATAAAATGACGAGGGATATTTTAGTAATGTTCCACAATATTGTATCCAGTCCGAGTTTATGTTTTGGAAGTGAAAGATGAGTTACGAAATAAAAGTAGAAAGTAACAAAAAGACAGTATTTACAAATAGTTTCTGGGCGTGTCTTAAAAGGGGGCAGATCGCAGAACGAAGAATGCGAACCAGATCATAAAAAGTACACTTAACGACAAAATTATTTATGAATTATTCTGGTGACAACATACAGAAACTGGGGGGAAAAAATTGTTCGGGGGTCCATTTTAAAAAGAAATGACGAAGGATTTATAAGTTAACCTAAAACCAATTCTAAACAAGTAGATTATTTGCGTGTCCGTAGACCGTGTTCAGAATAAGTAATTGAATGTAGAGTCCCGGGCGGATGGATACCATTTCTGTTTCATTATAATGTACAGTGTGTGGCCCATCTGAATGCGATGTTTCTAATTCCAGTTCTGGAAAAGCATATCATTTCTTGGTCCGCAGAAGAACTTTGAGGAACTTGCCAGCGCCTTGATCGTCCGTCGGATTCTCGCAGAATTGCCTCTCCTGGTGGACAGAGAGGCAATGGGACAGGATTTTATCCGAGCCCTTCCATTGTTTTTCCACTGTCAGTGATACTCAACCGTTGCTAAAATTCACTAAAATTTCATCTGGCGGATAGACCTGGCTCTTTAGTTTATTATTTAGTGTTCTGTCTGACGACAGGTCCATATGAACAGGATCCTTCCATCCTTTTCTCGGACTGGGACCTGTTCATATACGTTCTTGGCAGAGATGATCCAGAAGTGGTTTGCCATTGCCTTCTTCTGTGTGAGTGTGAATGGAGTAATTGTTGGGATGCCACGGAGGAAAACTCCGTGTTGCCTAGACCACGGCCTTGCCCAACACAAGTTATAAATTCGGGCACCGCCAGGAATCGAACCCGAGACCCCCAGGATTACAAGGCCAGCGTTCTAACCGCTAGACCACCTCATCTTATTATTATTTAGTGTTCTGTCTGACGACAGGTCCATATGAACAGGATCCTTCCATCCTTTTCTCGGACTGGGACCTGTTCATATCCAGAAGTGGTTTGCCATTGCCTTCTTCTGTGTGTGAATGGAGTAATTGTTGGGATGCCACGGAGGAAAACTCCGTGTTGCCTAGACCACGGCCTTGCCCAACACAAGTTATAAATTCGGGCACCGCCGGGAATCGAACCCGAGACCCCAGGATTACAAGGCCAATGTTTGTTTGTTTGTTTTTCTCGTACTCCACCAGACTTTTCATTTAGTAACGTGCATAATGGATTTTCCCCTCCAGAACCTTCGCTTGTTTCTCGTATAAAATGGTCCGTGCACAATTCTGACTTTAATTAAATTCCTACGCATTTATATTACTTTGTATTTGCAAAGTCCTGAACTTCATAATATAATCGCACTACAGATGTCCACGGCGAACGGACAAAACGAAGCTGTAGGTAAAATAGCTTGACCACTGAGACGTAATGAAAGATTTTCTGACTGCAGCTGGTACATGAAATGTTGACTGTGGAATATATTCTTTTATTTAGGAAGCAAAATCACGAAAGATGGACGCAGCAAGGAAGACATTAAAATCAGATTAGCACAAACTAAAAGAGACTTCTTCAAAAAGAGAAGTCTACTAGTGTCAAAACATTGACCTGGAATTAAGAAAGATTTTTCCGAAGTTGTGTTTGGAGCAAAGTTCTATACGAAAGCGAAACATGGTCAGTGAGGAAGACAGAAAGAAGGAGGGTAGAAGCATTTGAAATGTTGAAAATTAAGTGGACTGATAAAGTACGAAATGAGTTGGTCTTAGACAGGATAGGCGAAGGAAAAATCTTACGAGACGAAGAGATAGGATTGTGGGACACATTCTGAGGCACCCAGGATTGGTTAATTTGGTAATGGAAGGGAGGAATTGTAGGAGGAGACAAAGATTGGAATATGTGACGAAGATTTTTTGAGGATGTGGAAATGAAGAGATTGGCGCGAGACAGGCGAAATTGGAGGACCACGTCAAACCAGTCGAAAGACTGACGACAAACAAACAAACAAACAGACAAACAAACAAACAAACAAACAGCCCATTCCACCACGTCAGGGAAAAAAAATTATGTCTTGTCATCGACCAGTGTGGATCTCGTCATGATAGCAATAACAAATATTTCCATATGTTTGGAAGGTTAGACAGCTGTCTCTCGCAGCCATGAATCAGAAGAAGGGTCGACGTTCTGGTATCTCAGTCTGTAAAAGGGACTTACTTTGGACTGTAAGAACGACGTTATATTTCCGGCAGATTCATTGAACTGTCTCTTTCGTCACCATTTTCAAGACACGCTGGAATTCAGACACTTTCGTGTCCAGTGGGTATGTCTCAGGGGTAAATCGGTCGGAGCTTTGAAAACCATGAGATTTTCACGGCGTCGAGGGTGAAGTTAATCTTCTGAGCCTTGACGTCGTGTAGACAAGTAGTTTAAACCTTTCACTTCCCTGCATCGCCACTTCAGCTCTGAGGATGGAGACAGTATGTTCCTCCGAAACTTTGGTATCTATCTACGAATGTATACGGCCCCGAAACCCGGGGACATAATTTTTTTTTTCGCTGTTCTGAAACGCTCACACAATCCTTGCGTTTGATTGGGTCTGGTATGAGCTCAATTGGATTATTTTTTTTTTTCCAATACGAGCAAGGTACAAATATAACTTTTATTAATATAAGTAGCCTTTAAAAGATTATTTTACTCATATTTAATTGCAGTAAATTTGTATATTATATTTTGTTGTAATTATGTCTTTGTAAATTTTAATTGGCTTCGTTATTCAATTATTTTACGGTTCTTTATTTACTGTAGAATGGAGCTTTAGCTCAGACGCTCAGCTGTAGAGCATAAATCAAACGCGAAACTTTGAGATCATAAGCTTCTCTTAATAAGAACATTGCAAATACGTAATGTCAATACTTATTATAACGAATCGCAATAATGTACATGCCTGCCATCTATTAGCAAATGGTAGAACTATTATTCTAAACTACGTGTTTCGAGATAACCTTCGATATAAACAGTGGTACCAACGAAATCATAGATGAACTATAAGCTGTGAGCTAAATCTGTTGATCGAAACGTGGAATGAATTTATTTACATCAATTGGTCAACAAATATTGTATTAATCGTCGGCAATTGCTCTCATGTCCGACAAGAAGGCCCCTGCTCCGGGAGATGGCTTGAGGTCCCTAAGGTCAACTGGAATTTTTCGAGCAGTTAACTTCGAACTTTATGCACGACCTGTAAGTATAACCTCAAAAGCCGAGTAATTGAAACATTTTTGTTGTTGTTAATTTCAGTTGTGTAAATAAATGACGTAACCAGTTTTTCAGTTTTATTGTTTACTACAGTTTAATTTGAGCACCTTCAAAGAAATATGTGAAGAAACAGAATTTTCTGAGTAATTGAATTAGGTTAGGAGCTGGGATAGGACGGCCTTTAAGCTGATTTGATTGGTCTACAGAGGTTCAGTCCCTGGTACAGACAGCGATTTCTTTTCTTTAGAGGTCCATTCCATCTCCTGCCAAATGGGTACCAATATCTGCCCCGCTAGGGATAAAACAGCCTAATTAAGAAGCATGAACTCAACTCAAACTGCACTGTGGTTATGAATGAGTGGTGATTCACATACACGTTCCATGTAACATTATGGCTTGATTAATAAACATTCTCCCACTTTCTGTGAAGTTATCAAATCAAAATATAGAATGCACTTTGTGCATTTTTAATTCTTTAATATATTTTGCTGGCAATATCTGGTGACAGTTCCACTAGGTTGATGTCTTACATTGTTCAGAAGATCTGCATTTATTTGGCTTGGATTCAGCAACCATTACAGTGATATAATCATTTTGATCAGATTGTTATTTATGCTGTTTAAACTTGTATTGATCTAGATCCTTTTTGGCTGATGTTCTCATATTGTCCCTAATACTTTTCTAAACTCTACTGAAGTCCATGAAAATTATCCATGTTTCCTAAAGATACAAATCTAATTGAGATATTCAACAAAACTAAGAAATTGAATCTTTTAGGAAATCAATCCAAAGACAATTGTTTTAAAATATGTTTATTTAATTCTTAATGTTTATAAACAAGTTTGTTTTGTGTGTGATATTTTACATGTTTGTTTCTTATTAAAATAAATGTAGGAAGCATCTTCTATGTCCTTTGTCCGTCTAACATCAGATCAATGGCACATTTCTTTGCACGCAGGAATTATTAATAACAAATATATTGCAATATTTATTCCGTTTGTTTCAGAATGCGGTAATAATGACAATCGGTTTAGCCGCGATGGGAATTTGTGTTGGTTACATCGCTTACATGAGAACAAAGTATGAAAACATGGGGTATTACGCAGCTGTCGACAAGGAAGGCGAAGAATCATTTGTTCAAAAGAAATCAAAATGGGATTGACAGTAATAACTTCAAATATACAAAACTCTTGTATAGTGTGTTTCACAATTGTTAATGGCATATCTAAAATTTAAAAAAATATTTGTAGTTTTACTTTGTACATATGAAATAATGAACTAAGACATTTAATCGTGAACCCTGGTCACTGTGTCATAAATAGCCTCTGCCACTTTATCGATATTCTTATCGTTGAGACCGCACATGTTGGCACGACCATTTGACAGCATGTGGACGTGATGCTTTATCCTTATGTACTCCACTTGACGAGCTAAAACAGTGAAACGGCGAAGTTACCCAGTGTTAGTACGGCCATCGCGCCAGAGATGGCAGTACAGGAGACGCAGAGGTAAAGAGTTATTCTCTCGAGACTCGACAGAGGTCAGCGCAGTCAGACTCATACCTTTGCTGAGTTTACCCATTCATATGAAGTTAGGCGAGAGATTTGTACACAGTTCTAGGTTGGGGAACCTGAAGTGATTGGTGGATAATCTTGAAATAGATCTTAGATAAATAGGATTTTGGGGCATAGATCGTGTTAATCTGGCTCAGGATCGATTGACCTCATGTGAATATGGTAATGAACCTTTGGGTTCCATAAAAGTTGCGGAAATGTTTTATCAGTACGTAAAATAACAAATTATGATTACAATTTTCTAATTATTTCATTAATTATTATCATTTCGTAGTCACTATTCATAGATATAACAGACTCGTGAACGTTTTATTGTGAACTTACGTGTTAATCCTAGGAACGAGAACATTCCTATCTGATTTGTGATGTACTCCCAGTCTCCTGGGGTCTCCATCTTCTCTAGTCTCTCTCTGAGACCACTTCTCATTGATAGAACGCGATCAACCATAACTCTGAGACATTTCTTCCTGAAATATAAGTAAATAAACAGAGGACTGTCACCCGTTAAGCTCCTATCAGGGTGCACCTAACATCGTGAACGTCTGTTAATTATGATTGATAACTTGTAAAAATGTTCATCTTAACTGCAATGTCCTGGAATCTTCTGCTTTCATCTTCAGGTAACAAGGAGAAAAGCCTATATCTTCGGCCTCCAGACTCTATTACATTGTTTGCGCTTTGGCGTCAGATACTCACCATTCTTCCATTAGCTCAGGATCGCTCAGGACAGCAGTTACAATTTCCGCCCCGTATTTTGGGGGACTGATGTACGTGGCCCTGGCAATCAGCGTCAGTTGTGACAATATATTTGTGGCGTCCTCTGATCTTCCTTTCGCGAGCACCACAGTAAGACAGCCTATCCTCTCACCTGCAAAGAGTATAAGTTTTTCTTTATCAGTCCACCACTAAATAAAGGAAGATGTCTGGAGCATATCGTCACTCAGTTATAACCAGTTCACGTCTTCCGTGACCTGTTTCTCTAAGTTCCGTCTGAAAGATCATTCAGTAAGTGCGACTCAGAAATTGGTCTTGGCCAATATGTTCATGGATGTGTAAGTGCCAGAGATGGACCAGATATATTAATTTCCGTAATCTTAGACTGCATCCCCCTAAGATACAAAAACACATCCAATATCTGCTACTGAATTCCCGCCTCGACTGAAATCACGTCGATCATCGACAGTTTGCTTTAAATGTTACTATCATCTGTCACTCCCATTTCCATAAAATTTGCGTACACGTATAAATTTTCAATTAATCTTCCTTAAATCTTATTTTTACTTACATATGATATGTGAAGGGTGTGTCTGAAAACAAAATTTTCGAATGTACTCACCATAAAGAGCCATGTTTTTGGAGAACGACTGTGATACAAAAAGTTCGAACCCTCGATCTGCTAGGTACCGAACCGGCCAGGCGTCTCTGTCTAGGTCTCCGGTAGCGTAACCCTGATACGCCGCATCAATGAAGGGAAACAGATTTCTTTTCTGTAAAAAATTTTTTTAAAAAAATTAAAAGATTCTGTGAATATATTAGGGAATGATATTGGGGAGAGCAATTATTTTCATTTTACCATAAATGGAATAATATTTGGTTTACATCAAATTACTTCTTAATTTCCATTTAATAACTAATTAGTTTGTGTCCTTGGCCGTAATTTTTAATTCTGGGAACTGAGTGGGTGATTATAACTTTTTTTTTTAATTTTAATATGACAGAAGAACGATAATTTTAATTTTCATTCAATAAATTTGCTTGTATGTGCTAGTAATAAATATATTTTCCAGACCGATATTTGTACTGTACCCTGTGAGACAGGTTGAGAGTCATAAAAGTTACGGCTTTATTCTCTTAACTGTTTGTCCGGCCTTACTTCCATAACATCAGCCACAAGTGTCCACTGTTCCCGAGTGAGGTCGCATCCAGTCGGATTGTGTGCTGCCATATGCAACAGTATCACAGAGTTCTCGGGAGCTTTTCTCACGTCTTCCAGCATCCCATCGAAGTTCACGCCCTTTCTGGCTGGATCCCAGTAGCGATAGTGATGCAAGTCTTTGAACCCACTGTAGTGAAATGTCAGGGCATGATTATCTGTGGAAATTTAAGACGTAAAACTGAATACAGGTCCAGAAACATCGGTACGATGCATTGCAGAGAACTCTTATATACACGGTGATTTCAACAGAATTAAAATTAAGACGATTAATTGACTAATATTAAGTGTGGGTGAGTAAAATCATATTATATCTTAGAGAAGTGGTATTCAACCTGGGGTACGCGAAGTCATCTTAGGGGGTACGTGAAATTTTAAAAAAAAATATTATTTTATGATAAACACTGAATAATCAGTAATGTAATTTATTTAATTTATTTTAGATGTAGATTATATACTATGTATAACTTGAATTATACACCAACAACTTTGGGGGTACAAAGTTGAAGAGAAATTATATCTGGGGGTACGCGAAGACATCTTAGGGGGTACGTGAAATTTTAAAAAAAAATATTATTTTATGATAAACACTGAATAATCAGTAATGTAATTTATTTAATTTATTTTAGATGTAGATTATATACTATGTATAACTTGAATTATACACCAACAACTTTGGGGGTACAAAGTTGAAGAGAAATTATATCTGGGGGTACGCGGAGACATCTTAGGGGGTACGTGAAATTTAAAAAAAAAATATTTTATGATAAACACTGAATAATCAGTAATGTAATTTATTTAATTTATTTTAGATGTAGATTATATACTAGGTATAACTTGAATTATACACCAACAACTTTGGGGGGTACAAAGTTGAAGAGAAATTATATCTGGGGGTACGCGAACAAAAAAAGGTTGATACCACTGTCTTAAAGAACACATTCGGTAACTGAAGTTGATGTGTAACACTAACCCCATGTTGGAGAGGGCATATAGATTGTTTTGTAGTGAAGGTGCCGTACTAAGAATTCTGCACCCATTCGTAGAGCACCCGTGCCACTTAATGTCTGTACACCAAATGCCTGGAAAAACAGATTTAGATGATCGGTAGATTATAATAATAAAAAACACTTGGATAAAAAGTGCGTAGGTGAAATTTTAGGTTGGTGTCGTGTAGTCTGGTAGAGGTTTACCGACGTTTCAGAGGTCCCTCCTGCTTCCGTATTCAAAAATTACTCATCGCCCTGATGATGGGTGCAGCAAATACCTTTGAAACGTCAGTAAACTTCTACCAGATTGCTCACTGCAACATCCCAGATGAAACTAGAAATTTGTTTAAGGGATCGCGTAAGAGTACTCAAGGGTTTTAAAAAAAAAACTTTTTTTTGGGGGGGGGGGAAGGGGGAATTCTGTCTCAATTTCTTTTACGTATTTAGAAGAGCTCATGAAAAATTTTAATTCATGTTTAGAAACTCTCATTTGTGTTTCTTGAGAAAGCTGGACCCACTTATGCGTAGATCTCCTACGTAATCTCTGTCCTTGACATTTCTCGAATACGTGTGCAATTGAATTGAGTACTTGATAGCAGATTTGATATTCACTTACCCTCCTCTCCAGAATAGCTGGGTTACGATCGCCTAATACAAGTCTTGGAGCCAATGTATTGAATTTATCCTGACCCAGGAACCAGAGGTATTCATGATTGAATTTGGGATCGTTGGCCATTTTCTGTTCAATTTTCTTCACAAATGGCATTACCCATGGTTCCCCCTCAGCTGTTCGGTATGCTTAAAAAATACGAGTTATAAAACTCACAATATTACATTCGCATTTTTAGAGATAGACAAGATTTTAATTGGGGAATATGTCAATGTTTCTTACAGAAAAATAATCCCAACTTACCTCCTACGACAAGGTCCACTTTATTCTCGTTGCGATCGGCTACGCACGAGTCCCGGGCAACCACGATGGGAATGCTTTCAGCTGCTGGCACAGATTGAAACCTGGGTTTCATGGCGTTTTTATTTAACAACTGTAGAACAAATTAATTGTTTATTAACAAAACGTGAACCATCCGGAAACGGATCTCCACTCGTTCTATGTCAACGTCTCGACGAACTCAAAACCTACACTCGACTTATCGGAACACGAAACTAAAATTGACCTTCGAGCAGTGACGCTTGAATAGAATTACAGAGATAAGTCGCTGTTACAGGATATTGGTTATTACGAGATAGTAACATTCATGACTGAGTCTCTGTGTTTTTTACTACTGTAAATTTTCGCCTCGTTCTTGACTGGTAATTGTATATTAAACCCGAAATGTGGGCTGATTATATGTGTCTGTCTGTCTGTCTTTAAAATGATTTTAACATGATAAGAGACAGGATGATGTTGAGAAATTGGAGAATTTTATGGTCTGTTTCTGGGAATTATTTCCGACAGAAGATTATCGTAGACTACCACGCACTTTGGACCGTCGCCATTTTTAGTTATATACGTAATTTTATACGTACAAGAAAGTGCGTCGTACAAATTCGGAAATTGTGGAAAGTCTGTTTATTTTTTTAAATGCCAACGTAAGTAAGTATGTCGAAGCTCCGAAAAGCTTCTTTCGTACAATTAAAGAACAAAAACATTTCAATTCCTGTCCTTAGCGTAAAAAATTCTTAGAGAAGTCAAAGTTTCGAGAATTAAAAGTATGGGCCTGTCTGGATATTTTTATTAGCCTCGCCGTCTAGACTGGTTCTGGGGTCAAACCAGCTTTCTGTTGACTCGCTGGGCATCGTGGTTATCTCCTCGGGGGACAAAGTAGCCGGAACGAAGTCTGCTCAACCTGTTACTTACTTAAGCACCAGAACAACTTCTCGTTCGCTTCGTCTTGGTAAAGGCCCGTTGATTGAACGGGGACACTTTCCAGCAGCTCAGACTATATACCGTCGAATGACAGGATGATAATGAATTGGAAAGGATGTGGAAGGAAGCGGTCGTGGCCTGCTTTAATATGCTGTCCCGGAATTTCCCAGGAGGGACCGAGGAAAACCACGAGAAAGAACGCAGTCAGGATAGCCGGCCTCAGAGCCTAGATTTTAACCAAATGCGAAGTAGGAGTTGAGGAACGTGCTGTCTCTATTTTTAGCGGGTATCGTATAATAATAAGGTTGCTATTGGGTTTTGTTATGTAATTGGTTTTATGGCCGGTTTTACGTTATATGAAGGATTTTCTGATATTTCGCTGATGTTAAAGAGGGAAATCAATGCATGATTGTGTTTGTGTGGTTTAACTTGTGTTATGGGTAAAAATATTCTGGTATTCTGTTTCGGACGAAGCCTTGGACAGGGTAGCCAAGAGACCCAATGACACCGCGAACTGAAACCCGTTTGAAGTTAGGTGTGGGTCAGTGTCGTTGAATAATCACAGAGTCTCGAAACGAGGGTAGTTTTTAGTTTCTGGAATGTCCTTATCGAAACAAAGGACTTTATACTTAATTTTCAAAGATACGGAAACCACCTTCAGTGGGTTTCGAACCCAGGACACTTTTTTCGGAGTTATAACTTTCGAAGAAACTGTTGGCTGGTTTCACGGAAAAAGCATGCCATGTTTGGTGCAAAATCGATAAATCTGTTCTCGAGTTGAAAGCGAACACATTTTCAGTTTTGAAACGTATTTATATATTTTTATGTATTAAGGCAGGGTGTCCCAGGCTTTTCCAGACCTGGGGTCACGTTCACCTCGTTCGATTGGCGGGCTGCAAAGTCGTGAATGACCATGGTAGTTTGTTACACGTGCTGATGCAAACAGGATCAGATGTTACTCAAGAATTTTTTTGTAGCAAAATCAGTCATTACTGAGATATGACACTTTTTTTTTTTTAGTTCAGAAATGTTTCAGTTCAAAGTTTGTCTGCCCGTGCTATTCGTATTTATCCCTTCAAGTGTTTTTTTTAAATCGATACGACGTTATTAATCTCAGTAGCGACATTTATTGAAAATTTCTGACGGCATCGACAAGACTTGCGTCAGATAACTTTTTTTTTTCGTATGCTGTGACAAAATTATGATTAAAAATGTACGCGGGCCGCACAGAGCACATCGTCGGGCCGCTTGTTGAGAACCCCTGTGCAGAGGCGTGATTTAGAACTTTCGTGTCGCAACGGAAGGGAAAATAATAGTTGCCGAGATCTTGGCGTGGTTCGAAACATCTCTGTAGGTCAGTCTAGATAAGGGACGGCTTGTGATAAGAGGTTCTCCTGAATGTAGTTCACTGTCAGACACAAATGTAACAGGAGTATTTTTTGGTCTGACAAGATATGATGGCCAATCGGAGATATAAATTTTTCTCACTGTGGTCTAGCGGTTAGAACGCTGGCCTTGTAATCCTGGGGTCTCGGGTTCGATTCCCGGCGGTGCCCGAATTTATAACTTGTGTTGGGCAAGACCGTGGTCTAGGCAACACGGAGTTTTCCTCCGTGGCATCCCAACAATTACTCCATTCACACACAGAAGAAGGCAATGGCCAACCACTTCTGCATCATCTGCCAAGAACGTATATGAACAGGTCCCAGTCCGAGAAAAGGATGGAAGGATCCTGTTCATATGGACCTGTCGTCAGACAGAACACTAAATAAATAAATAAAATGGGAATACGTACTTAATTACTTTGTCGCCACATTCCCCTCGTACAATTTATTTTGCACGTACAAAGCCACACCCCCTACGTACCGAATTAGGAGGTAGTCGATTTTCAGACAATTTTTTCGCTAAATAATACACAAATTATAATAATTTTTAGTTTAATACCGGTAATTACATAAGACATAACATTCTGTAATGAGGTGTAGTTTTTTTCTTAGAGCTATATACGAAATTAATTAGGTTAATTTTACCTTATGTAACCATAATATACGTAATATTTGAGGTTACAACAACCCAGAAGACACAAATCTTCAACTATAATTTAAATCGACGCGTGCCGGATCGGTTCTTGTCAGTAATGTGAGGTTAAGTTATGGACATTTGCATTTGAAGTTTACAGCTCTCATCACTACAGCGTATAAGAGAACTACGACATTTCATTCATTTCGATTTGGTTGTTTTAGTTAGCATTTGATCTGTGATAAGACCGTGACATTTTAACTTTGCCTGAGACATCGATAATTCGCAGCAAAACAAAATATTTAATTAACACTCAATGAAATTGCCTTAATTCCTTAATTTGCGTCGTAATTTGCAGTGTCGTCATGTTATAAATCAGATTACATGAGATTTTTACGTATCGTGCTAAGTCTTCAAAACTTTCATAAACAAGTCGATCCAGTCTTCATCCTCCCAACATTTTCCCTTAAGATCCATTTTAATAATATCCTCGCATCTACTCCTGCGTCTCCCAGATTCTGTTTCCTTTGGGATTTCCGACTACATTATTACTGTTATGTTATTTTTATTGTTACTATATTATTGTATTATTATTATTAGTTGAGAGACTAGAAACATTAATCCTCCAGAGAACATTTATGTCTGAGAACGTTCACAGTTTTTTTTTCTCGTGAGAATGAAATAAAGCCCGTAACAGATGCGTGGAAAGGTGTTCATCAGGTGGTACGTATAGTTACCATTACCCTGTTCCTATTTCAAGCAATTACATGCGGTTATGTTGGTTACGCAGTCGTAAATTGCTTTCGAAACTCTGTCCAGGTTGGCGCTGTTGAGAGCGCATATGTTGATTCGTCCACAAGGTAGAATGTGAATGTGATGTTTCTTGCCAAGATATTTCGCCTGCTTGACTGGAAAAAATATAAATGGCCGTGTTAAAGTTACCACAATATAGCCCTTAATAAGGAAGCGATTGGGAGTGTAAAGAGGTGACATCTGTTTTCTGAGTTGCGAAGTTGTGAAACAAATGCCGTATCAGGTGCGTCACCTGTCTCTACAAAATGGCGGCCTCTTCGTGTTGCGAAATGGCGGACACGGAATTGTTTGCTGTGGGTATGATGAATAAGGAACCGTGAACAACTGACAAGGGGCGGTACTTCAGCTCCAGGGTTTTGAGCGGAGGGGGGCTGACAAGGTCACGCCATAAAGAATATCGTATTACGAAATGTCACATGTTCTTCGGCATTAACTCAGTAATAGAAAAACTCGGAATTCTTGAAGAGACAATAATACATACTGAACCTAGGCATTTATCCGATGATATTACTTAAAAGAATCTTAACGAAATATAAATCGAGGTTGTGCGTTGGTTTTAAATGGTTCGGGATGAGGACCAGTTGTGAGCTGACACTTTTATATTCCTTACATGACAGACCACTGTAAAAGAACATTCCAGTCTGATTTGTGACGTGACTCCAGTTTCCAGGGGTGCCCAATTTCTCCAAACGCTCCCTCAGTCCTTGTCTAACGATCTTTAATCGGTTCGCCATCGCCTCAAGGCAGTTAAACCTGAAAAAGAGAAAATTAACCGAGTGTTTTTTTAATTACGCACGTCTGTCGGACAGACTGCTTAAAGTTCAAGGGGTTTATAAAATTTTTAGGATTAATAAAAAATACAGCGAGGCGTTTGGTTAACAAGCTTGATTAAATGCTTACAATACTGAGTCAGTGGCCGTGATGGACTATCGTTTTTTTTTATTTATTTAGTGTTCCGTCTGACGACAGGTCCATATGAACAGGATCCTTCCATCCTTTTCTCGGACTGGGACCTGTTCATATACGTTCTTGGCAGATGATCCAGAAGTGGTTTGCCATTGCCTTCTTCTGTGTGTGAATGGAGTAATTGTTGGGATGCCACGGAGGAAAACTCCGTGTTGCCTAGACCACGGCCTTGCCCAACACAAGTTATAAATTCGGGCACCGCCGGGAATCGAACCCGAGACCCCAGGATTACAAGGCCAGCGTTCTAACCGCTAGACCACAGTGAGAAAAATTTATATCTCCGATTGGCCATCATATCTTTACAATATAATGATTAGATCATGCAATTTACCATTGTTTGGTTAATTGAGGATCTTGTAGGGTCCTTATTACGATTTCAGCCCCATGTTTAGAGGGGCAGAGGTACAAGGCTTGGGTTATCGCCTCTAGCTTCACTTTTACAACCTCCGTCTCCTCTCGACTTTTCTCCTTCAGTACAACGGAGAGACATCCGGTCCGGTCACCTGTAGAAAGAGAATCCTATGCTAAATTGCGTCAGCTGATAGTCAGACAGTCGCGGGTTTCTCCGCCACCAACAACGAGGTCTTGGAGCTGAACGAACGAGGTTATAGAAAGTACTGGGCATGAACACCCTGAGGGCGGAAAGAAGTGTTTTAAGGCGTCCAGTAGGTGTTGAGAGGGAGTTGGTATGACTCACAAATTATTTCTCCGAGTTCGTATTTTATTATATATTTTTTTTTCTGTGTGATTTATTTGTTTGTTGCATATCTAAGGTTATTAATTAATTAATTATCACCTTTAATAAATTTAAACAGTGTTAAAATTTAATTATTTTTCAGTTACGTTTATCATTAAATAGTTTTTTTCAGATTTAATTAAATGTATTCTCACCGTAAAGTCCCATGTTCTTAGAAAATGTCTGAGCAATTAGCATCTCGAAGCCTCTGTCCGCGAAGTACCGGACAGCCCAGGCGTCTTCCTCCAAATTACCACTGGCCAAGCCTTGGTATGCGGCATCAAAGAATGTAAATAATTTTCTTTCCTGTAAGGAAACAACAACATAAATGCAGAGTTATCGACAGACCTTGAGGAATATTCACACTGCCTTAAACTGTAAAAAATATCGCTTCTGAGAAACATGTCTAGAGTCTAGTTTTCCTGTTGTATTGCTTTAAAATTCTGAAGTTTTCTCTGCGAAATTCGCAGACTAGACACACGTATTTAAATATTTGTTTTGCAAAAATGAGGCAGAAATGTAAAGTCTTTTTCAAAATCGTTTACAGATTGGCTCAGATTCAGGTGACGTTCATACCCAAAATTAACAATTAAATCATTTATTTGTTCTTATATTTATTTCAGACTTACTAATTATGTTGGAATACCTAATACAGATAAGTCCTGTTTTCCGACTCTCATCCCACATTTGGCTTCCCATGGTAATTTGGTCCTTGGAAAAAAACAATTTACATTTTAATAAATTCGCTTTTGAGTGTCATTCATTTCACGAAGTGTGATACTTCCAAATGTGGGCATTCTTTCCACCAACGCGGGATGTTAAGCTTCCCCTAACACGTGAAAACTTCGATACCAAAGAGTCCCTACCTGCATGACGTCCGCGACCTCAGTCCACTGCTTCTTCGTGAGGTCACATCCTGTCGGATTGTGAGCGCACAGTTGTAGGACAATAACAGAATTTTCTGGGGCCTCTCGGAGATCCTCAATCAACCCCTCGAAGTCCACGCCCCTTTTGACGGGATCCCAGTATCGATATTTGCGAGAAGTCGAAAACCCCGCGTACAGAAAAGTCAGCTCGTGGTTATCTGTGACACAGGGAAACAGTTGACTGCGTAAAGACGTCGATGGGTTAGAATTAAAGTAAGTCACATATAAAGCATTGGATGAAGTACATTTCAAGGACGTTGTCCCTCTCTCTGTCTCTCTCTCCGAAAGTACTCGACGATTTTTTTTACGAAATTTGATACAGAAAGTTTACATCAAAAATTGTTGGACAACACAGAGTCTACTTTAGTTGAATTTAAAATTAAATTTATAATCTTATAAAAACTTTTAAATCGTTGTAATTTAGGGTATTTATACAAAGAGCATGTCTAATTTACGTCGGTAATTTTTTTTTAAAAAAAATATTATTCCATTGTAATGTGTGGGTCTGTTTAAGCGAATTATTAAAAGCAAATTGAAAATTCCCTTGTAAACATGACTGAGATGTTTGTTAACTTTGTAACGAATCCTTTCTGCAATAAATTGAACATTAAGACAATTAGTGCAAATCACGAAAAAATGGAAAACGCTTATGTAAAGCTCGTGTTAGGAAACGCCCTCGTTAGGACAATCTGATCAGAAACCTTAAATTTTATGGAGATAAATTTATTAGTTGAATTATTTATCATGTAAATAAATAATTACAAGCGCCAGAATGTCCTCAGTGTCCCAACGTTTAGAATACCACTGGTCCACGGAAATAATACTTTTTTAACGTGTTAGCCTGGTTAACACGGCTAACATGAACGCTTCGCCCCTGGACTATAGAAAGTAAGGCAATACAGAATGTTGAAGATATCAGAGTAACTGATAGGCAATATCTCATGCGTTTAGCTTACCCCAGGTTGGATCCGAAATGTAGAAAGTTGTATAATTATAATATCTGGCGAGGAGCTCTGCCCCGACACGAAGTGCACTTGTGCCACTGACTGTCTGCACGCCGAAGGCCTGTCAAAGCAGGAGAGAAGCCCTGGCTAAAATCCATCGGACAGATCTGACATCCTCAGGACAGTAAAAAAAATGTCGAAATTGTCCCTGGACTGTAATATAAGACCACGTGGTCTTGTAGGTATATAACAAAATTTTTTGGAGAAACTTACTGTGTCAATTTTTCATCAGACCCGGAGTGCCGTGATGCACCCCCCCCCCCAAACAGACGACTTGACTTTTTTCTGGTTAATTCATTTGTCATCTTAGTCTTGAAAGAATTTCGCAGTTTCTGATGTCATAAAAAGTTTAATTTATTTTAGTTTGGATTTTTATATTACTCCTGTCAGATTTAATCAAAATATAATTAAAACCTTTGCCGGTCGGTGTTCCCGCGTGACCGGAAGTTGTTCGTGGCTGCACCTACCTTCCCATTCTGTAGGTGAGGGCTTTTCTCGCCAAACACAAGACGAGGCACCAGATCGTTAAACGACTGGAGTCCGAGGTAAGTCACGTATTCGTGATTAAAATCATCGCTCTGAAGCAGTTTCTTCTCGAGTTCAAGAACAAATGGCATCACCCATGGTTTTCCAATTTCGTCCCTGTAAACTAGAGACAATTGTGGCAAATTAAACCTTGAGTTGTTATTAATGAGTGACGGTTGACGGTTTGTTTACCGAAAGAATTTTCAACTGCATTTGACATGAACAATGCAATGCATGGAGAATGTACAGAACCCAAGCAACGTTTGATTGGATGGTCTGGAAAAACCTCGTGGCTATAACAATCGAAACATTACGTTCGAATGTGCAAACCAGTAGTTTCCCGCGTATTTTTTGACGTAAATGCGTCTATACGGAAGGGTCATTCGGCAAACAAGTGAAAGGAAAACGTGTAAGATCCATATCAACAAATCGACGACAATGGTTACCTATGGAACGTCGTGTTTACTCGGCATTGTTGTTAAATAGGAAAACGTGTAAGATCCATATCAACAAATCGACGACAATGGTTACCTATGGAACGTCGTGTTTACTCGGCATTGTTGTTAAATAGGAAAACGTGTAAGATCCATATCAACAAATCGACGACAATGGTTACCTATGGAACGTCGTGTTTACTCGGCATTGTTGTTATCTATGAAAACGTGTAAGATCCATTTCAACAAATCGACGACAATGGTTACCTATGGAACGTCGTGTTTACTCGGCATTGTTGTTAAATAGGAAAACGTGTAAGATCCATATCAACAAATCGACGACAATGGTTACCTATGGAACGTCGTGTTTACTCGGCATTGTTGTTACTTAGGAAAACGTGTAAGATCCATATCAACAAATCGACGACAATGGTTACCTATGGAACGTCGTGTTTACTCGGCATTGTTATTACCTAGGAAAACGTGTAAGATCCGTATCAATAATGTGTTAATATGGATCGACAACAATGGTCAGCTTGCGTGCATTGTTATGTTACCTAGGAAACGTCATCTGTTTACTTGTCATTGTTGTAATTAAAGATAATATATAAACTTCCTTTCCGTATAGACGTATTTACGTCAGATCCTCCGGAACCGTGGTTCCACTGTCAATTTTTTTGCAACGGTAAATTAACGCAGTATAAGTTGGAAATTTACGTTTAACTTCAACCGAACAGTGAACAAATTTGTAATATCGCAAGTAGGACTTGAGGTTCTCTCGGAGGACAGTAAGCAGATGGCTGTTTTCTGGGTCGTAGCGCCGTGTAGAACCTTCTCACTATTATTACATTTTATGATAATCCCTGTTAATTCCTGCCTCTTTGATAGAAGCAATCATCAGTCACCAGACACTTACCTCCAAAAACCGCATCTATTTTATCTTCAGTGTCATCTTTATCACTGGCTTCAGAAGCAGAAATCGATACAAGAACTGGATTTGGAATGTAGGAACACATTCCTGAAGACGACATCTTGGCCTAAAGTCAAGACAGCTAATAAACTGAATAAGCTGACGTGAACGTATTTAAATGGGTTGGATCAAAGTTAAATTGTGGATGTTTCTGTGTGATAAACTTAAATGTAGTACATGAATCCTCTTAGCGTTAAAAGTCATTGTCTGTCAGTAATCTGTTTAATGCATTTACGTAATGGCAGGCTTCACCCATCCGGAAAGTCAAATGAAGTCCTGAAGTGTATTTTGCTTCAGGTGCATATCGGACAACCTGATACAGGTAATTGCCGCGTAACTCAGCACACCCTGTACTCTGGAATTCGTTTCCCTTTCTACTCCCTACCGGAATTCAGTTATCTGTTTCCCCTTCCATTTTGTGTCCGTACAATTTGTACTCGATAATTTCGCAGGAAAGGGTTCTCAAGGACGACGAATTTCAACTATCGATTCCCCCACTTCAATTCTTATCGTTCCATTATCCCTTATTTTGACACCTGACATCTGATAAGGCGTTTTCAGTTAACTACAGTCACTAACCCAGTTTTTCTTACGAATTTTCCTTTTCTCCTGAGGAAGGAAACACATCCAGCTTCCGAAACGTTGCGTTCTTTTAAGGCTACTAGACGATGGAAAAAAATCGGGCAATCTGTAATACATAATTAATACTTTTAATCTTGGCTGAATTATATTTATTTAGAATAATATCTACAAAAGTTCATCGTATTTCGAGGGAATGCGACTTTGGGAAGTTATGGAAGTTAATTGAACGTTTAAATCGTAGTGGCAATTATAAGTTCCACCTGCTTTGACATTGAATACGTGTATTTTTTTTTATTCGTGTGTTTCGTATGATTCTCGATGTAAACAGCGATTATTTCCTTGATCAGTGTTAACCAGTCGATCTTTTTAATGGTGAAGTGTAGTGTTTTCTTCGCGGTACGGACTGAATACGTAATATTTCGACGATCTTCGGCTTCACGGGTTAACCAGTCGATCTTTTTAATGGTGAAATGTAGTGTTTTCTTCGCGGTACGGACTGAATACGTAATATTTCGACGATCTTCGGCTTCACGGGTTAACCAGTCGATCTTTTTAATGGTGAAGTGTAGTGTTTTCTTCGCGGTACGGACTGAATACGTAATATTTCGACGAGCTTCGGCTTCAAAGGGTTAACCATTCGATCTTTGTAATGGTGAAGTGTTGTGTTATTACGTCATGTTGTATCAAGGAGGGAAAATACAGATCACAGCGGGAATTGCTTTTTTCCGACGTCAGTGTGAATGAAACGAAAGTTCATTATTTCAGACGATGATTAGTTAATGTTCATCACGTGACTGCTCGATAAAACTTGAAGCGATTAATACGATAAAATCCTGTCGGACTTCATGCCTCGTCATGTTAGAACGTCTAACGTTTCAGAGGCCCGTTTCGTGTCCATCATCAGGGAATAATTACGCAAGACTCACAAGAAAGTTGGATCGCGTCTGTAATGTTTACGATCTTGATAAAAAAAACACCAACATCCGAGCTCAGGGACATTGAACTCATCGTAAGAGATATTTTATCTGTCGACAGTTAACCAATTTCCAAAATCCCAGAGCCATTCTAGACGCGCCTGTGTACAGAATGATCTCGAAAGACCGTTTCGAGAATCGATACTGCTGTTGAAATCGATGACATCATAATTGTACTAAAATTAACCTACAAATGAAGTTATCAACGAATGATTTAACATGTATCGTATATTTCAGATGCCGAGCTGACAGTATCTTTGAACTTTGCTTTATTTGTTTTGATATGCGGTACAAACTGAGCGGACAGCAAGGTTAAGGCCTTAAGGAGACTCGGTCGATCTCTAGCAACACGAAGTATGAAGTTTCTGTGTACGACCGAGTTCATTGTAGTAGAAAAGACGTTGTTCGTAAGCTCTCAGACTGTTCTGAATTCATGCCATTGTCAATTTTACGAAACTTCATTTATCATTGCGACAGTAATTTTCGTGGTGCATTGTTACATTTCATGTGGTTTGAAAAATGGAATAATGTACCTTGGTTCAACAACGTGATAAATAAATGTAATGATAAAGTGAAGTCATGTTACATTGTCTTCCTGGAGCAGTTGATGTTCATAAGACGTCGACCAGAAAGGATTGAGGAGGAAAGGTAGTGGCCTATTTTAATGTACTATCCCAACATTCGGCCGAGGAGGGGGTGGTAATAGGCTGTGCCCATTAGACACTTTTTCGCCTGAGACGACCTTGTGGTCTGGTAGAAGTTTACCGATGTTTCAGAGGCGATTGGTGGTTCCATCATCAAGACGACCATCTTCATATTCGATGTCGTGAGAACCTGAAAACTCTCTTGGCTAATGCATGTCGCAACATGTCGGCAGCCTTAGGAATCAAAGGGTTAAATAAGTGGTATGAATATTTATTGATTTAATTATTTATTTATTTTAATTCACATATTACAGAAAATATATTAGACTAAGTTCAGTTGTGCAATAACCTCATGCCAGCTAAATTGTCACCGTGGAAACGTGTGACAGTGAGCGATAAGCTTCACGCTCCGCCCACTTTACCCCAGATAAAATAAACTCGGTCATTGCCACATAAGTTGGCTTAACCTCGAAACCGGTCTGGCCGTAATTACAGAAAAATCCACGTCCCCCGTCGTAAACGGTAATCGAATTTTTCAACCCATAACCAGTCACATTCCACGCCTACAGCCTTGCCCTCGGATACCCAGAAGCCGTGTTATAAGCAAGCTTAATAGGCATAATTAGAAGAAATACAACAAATTCATAATGGAAACGAAAAAATAATAATGATAATATAGAGAGGGCGGACGATTCGCTGTGATTCAGGCGACGCCAGTATCGAAGTATCGATATATCGAAGTATCGATATATCGAATTATCTATATGTCGAATTATCGATGTATCGATGTATCGAAGTGTCTATGTATCGAAACACATTCATATATCGATATTCGATACGTCTTGCCCGTTCTCTACTGCCAAATGGAAAAGGAAAAAGTAATTACTTTGTGGCTGTCCTTGTTCAAATGTACGTTCTCTTTTAAGTTCTTTGTCCTTAATGTTATTCCATTGTTATAGAATCGTGGACGGCTTGCGCAAATCTGTCCACATTGTTGTCGTTGAGCGCGCATATGTTGGCTCGGCCATTAGGTAGTAAGTACATGTGATGTTCGTCCGCCATATAAGCCGCCTGCTTACCTGGAAATACAAGGGTTAATTATATTAATATCCAGTTCGGAGCTTATAAAGGCAGGAGTAGCTCTGAACCCTCTTATCACTCACGGCCCCACAATGACTTTTCGTTGGACCCATCCTGACAAATACACGAGGCTCTCGTTATACGCGGTGGTTACATTCCTGCGTATATCAAAAACGCAGAGAACTTGAAACGTGGATTTTCAAAATGGCGGGTGGCGAGTCAGTGAAACTGCGCGCGCATCTCAGTGGGCATGCGCGTTAGCTTTATGCTGTGTGACCGCGGATAGGATATTGATGCTCGTAGTTACACTGGAATAAAACCGCGGATGATGAAATCGCGCATAAGAAAGGAACCTGTTTCTGTAGTCTGTGTTTCTTTTTTCAAAACTTTTTTTTTAGATTTCTAGTCGTATCATAACGCTCATGACTTCGAACCCCAGACAGCACTTGCATGTTGCTTTATAATATTCAAATCTATTACAAAAATGCACCACAAAAGGAAAACAATGAAGGAAACTCTCGAAAAAAAATATTTTTAGCAATTATTATTATTATTATTATTTATATATTACTGATTATTGCTGAGGCTTGCTATTCTCAGGATATGCGTCCAGAGACTGAGGAAAATCACGAAACATCTCATTGTTAACTGGTTTACCGACTAAAACTCAGTTCTGGGACCTGGCAGCTGTTCAGCCTTGCTGATAAAAAGGCGGAAACAATGGAATTATTCGAAGCGTACTTACTAGTCAGGCCGGTGAAGGAGAACATTCCGGACTGTGACGTGATGTGATTCCAGTTTCCAGGGGTGCCCAGTTCGTCCAAACGTTCCTTGAGACTTTGTCTCGCCACCTTCAAGCGCTCCACCATTTTTCTAAGACTTTCTAGCCTGAACAGGAAATTACATTATTTTTTACGAGGTCTTTCACAGCTGCAATCATATTACCATTACTGCCAGCGTCGTTAAAAAATCATTAAATTCCCTTTTATACTCGAATGTTCGTTGCCTTGTTCACAACACCCCGGCATCGGCCTGTGTCCTGAGCCAGTATAATCCACTCCACACCCTCCAACTCTATATTCCTGCTATCCATATTAATGTTATCATCCCATCTTTCGGGTGGTCTCTTTCATTTTGGCCTTCAAAACAATTTCACTGTTATAGATTTTTACACAATTAATAAATAAATATAAATCCACTTACCACTGCTTCCGTGCCTCAGAGTCTCGCAGAATCCGAACTACGATTTCGCCCCCGTGTCTGGTCGGACAGAGGTAAATAGCCCTCGCGATAATTGTGAGCATGAACTCCACAGACGCCAATTCTTTCTGCCGCCCCTCCTTCAGGACAACCGTGAGACATCCTACCCGATCTCCTGCGGACACGAATTCATTTTCGAGTTTACGGGTCAAGAATACGTACAGCTTCTCCATTTACCTCGTCTTATTTCTAATTTAAACAAAGTTGCGCGGTCACAAGCAGACAGATGATGGCGTTGCGTAGGGAAAATGTTTTCTGCAATGCTAATATCACCTCACTATATCAGCTGTATGATCAATTTTACTGTCATCATATCTCGTGAAAAATCATTCCTTTATTTGCGAGCAATTTTACATCATAAATGCATAAATTACTGTACAGTTCAGTTATTTTCTCATGGCCTTTTATCTGCGCAGGAGGGGAAGAGACACAGACAGTAGTGGGGGGAGCAAAACACTGAGCTGCTCCAAGTTACGTCGCGGATGGACATCCGTTTAATTGTAGTGTGATTTATTGACATAAGACGACGCTGGGATTCTATTGTTGCACTGCTAGACTTTTGACTGGCCACCATCTTTTTTGTTTGTCTCTGAAAATTATTTTTCCTTGTAGTTAGGCTAAGTGGTCATGAACTGTACTTCACAGCAAAGATGTCTTTCTGTCTTCTGGGTTGTAATACCGTGTAGCCTGGTAGAAGTTTACAGACGTTTCAGAGGTCCCTGCTGCCTCCATTATCAGGGCGCTACAACCCATCGCCGTCAGAACCGTAAATCCTACTACAAAACGGTTCAATAGTCCCTGTGCGTGCGTGAGGTTGTAAATTTGAGTGGGTGGTAAAGTTTAATTTCTCACCGTAAAGTCCCATGTTCTTAGAGAATGACTGAGTCACAAGCATTTCGAAGCCTCTGTCCACGAAGTACCGGACAGCCCAGGCGTCTTCCTCTACGTCGCCGCTGGCAAAACCTTGATATGCGGCATCGAAGATTGGAAATAATTTCCTTTCCTGAGAAACAGGGACATAAACATTACTTCAAGGTGGTTAGTGTTCATCGCCACTTCAATCAAAGGCAAAGCATCCTTACGAAATCTGGGCCATTGAGGAGTTAGTGGAACGTGGGTTCGCGATGTTGCCCTAATAAATACAAAATATTATCATGAAAATATTCAAAATGCATTTAACTAAAATGACGTATGGATATGAGAATCCTGGGTTTTAACGAAGTTGCTCCCTTGAAGTCACTTAAGTCTTCTTAAATTTTAAGCATGTCCTGCTTTTGCAGTTAAATGATGAACAGAAAAATCCTAATTCTGACTGACAAATGAAAGGCGTACGTATTTAGGCAGTGAAGTGTTTTATCGTAATCGGTCGTGGCGGTACTCGAAGTTTCACTTTGTAGTCTATACAGAAAACAAATTTTTACTATCAGTCAGAGGTTTTGATTTACGTACATTTTACTGTACTTAAGGATTATAAAAGAATTTCAAGTTTGTCTCCGGCAGTGACAAGGTTAACCAGATAAGACGGCGGAAAACGTCGTAATTTGAATTTAAAAGACGCATTACCTCCATGACGTCCGCGACCTCAGTCCATTGCTTCTTGGTGAGGTCACATCCTGTCGGATTGTGAGCGCACAGTTGTAGGACAATAACAGAATTTTCTGGGGCCTCTCGGAGATCCTCAATCAACCCCTCGAAGTCCACGCCCCTTTTGACGGGATCCCAGTATCGATATTTGCGAGAAGTCGAAAACCCCGCGTACAGAAAAGTCGACTCGTGATTATCTAGAGGAAGGGAAATTTTTTTTTCATATTTTCCCACACGAACTGTGCATATTTGTGTTTGGTCTGTATCATTAGCTATTTCAGGAAGATTTTGATTTTAATTTAGTAAAAGAAATAATTTATTTGTGTGTAAGTTTACATTATAGTTTGTATTTTTTATTATTTTGAAGAAAACTACAAAGGGTTAATTTCAAGTGTCTCGAGAATTTATTTTCAAAAATGATACCAAAATCAAAAAAGAGTCGAAACTGATGTCTCTGAGCGAGAAATGTCGTTCGTGGCATGAAAGTGTCGTACATTTTAAATTTTATTTTCTCAATTCGGAAAGCACGTCACACATTATGAGTGTTTTTTCCTTTATTGTGATTTAAGTAATTAGTCCCTGCGACTTGGTGCTTTAAAATCTAACTGGTTTTCACTATTTTATTTGTAGTGATCAATATCCAAGATTACTTTCGTGGTAAGAAAACACATAATTCTCGAAGGCTCAGTCACTGTTAAAAACAATTGAAGGTGTTTATGCGGGCCTCTGAGACACAAAATGAAATAAGTCTGAAACGCTAATAATATTCAAATGCCTCATCTCGGCAAATAACATACATTTTATTGTCTTGAAAACAAGTCAAAATCTTAGTGCCTCACCCCACGTCGGTTCCGAAATGTAGAAGGTGTCGTACTTGGCGTGTCTCACCAGAAGCTCCGCCCCAATACGGAGAGCCCCAGATCCACCGACTGTCTGGATTCCGAGCGCCTGTAGAAGAGATTAAATTACCTTTTTAAAGCTCGTGGACACGTGTAAAGGGTTCGCGCCTTTTACGGCCTCTGATTTTTCGCGAGGTTTGTCACAGAAGAAGAATCCAAATCCCTTGACTTCAAAAATTATATTTTTGAATAAGAAATACGAGGTATTCTCTGTTTATAATTCTGTCCTTAACACTGAGAAGATGCACTCACTCTTCCAGTCCGTAAGGCAGGACTTTCCTCCCCAAGGATAAGGCGAGGTGCTAGTGTTTTGAACGAATCCGTTCCCAAAAAAAGGATGTATTCGTGATTGTAAGTGACGCTTTGAACCAGTTTCTTCTCCAGATCAAGTACAACTGGCAGTACCCATGGTTCCCCATCCTCGTCTCTGTAAGCTAGAAAAAATATTATTAAAATTAAAATTCCAGGCCATCGAATTTCGGTTTAAACGTGTCGACCCGAGGATTCAGTGACTGCACGGTTTTAATAGTGGGCGAGCCGGGCTGTCGCCCAGGGAGCCAAATCAAGTGGGCGAAAGATCTTCATCGGTATTTTATGAAATAATTACCAATTCTTTCTGTAACTGAAATTTAAATAGCACAATGGTGTTTATATATGTGCGTCTTTAACCCTTCTGAAGCCGAAGCTCGTCTAAGTAACATTTAATATAATTCAGTCCGTACCGCGAAGAAAACACGACACTTCACCATTACAAAGATCAAATGGTTAACGCTGTTTAAGGAAATAATACAACTAAAACGCTAATTAACCTTTGGAGCCGAAGCTCTTTCAAATGATACTTAAGAATCCAGTCCGTACCGCGAAGAAAACACTACACTTCACCATTACGAAGATCGACTGGTTAACGTTGTTTAAGGAAATATTCTCTGATTACACTTGGAACATACATACAAAATTCACAATTACTGATAATGAAGCACGTGGTACATATACTTACCACTGGCCTGAAAAGATTTTTTTTTGTAATTCCATACGTTAACGGTCACGTGTTGTTGTTATGGGTTGTGACAGTTTGAAGTAAATACCAACGTTTCGGAGTTGAAGATGATCTACAGGTCCACAGGACAACAAAATTGTCTGCGATTATGTTCCGCGCGTATATTTAGACTATCTAAAGTCTCATCTAAGTTCTGTAAAGCCCAAAATCTATTGGATATTCCTATCTGGTACTTCCCCTTAACTTGTACATAAATGATAATTGAGTTTATTCGAATCGGATCTTCCTAAATCAAACTTCTGCGTTGCGTGTTTACGTACTGAAAGCCTCTCCTTTAAATTTCGGTATCACAGTCAGCTTATCTGAAAGATCTGATACACTGGAGTGTCGTTTATAGTAAATTCAAACACGATTATCTGATTATGTGTCCAAGTACGTGAAGGTGAGGGAATGTTTTGCTTTTGACAATTAGATTTTTTTTTTGAAATTTCAAAATTTATTAGTCTTGCCCTAATATCATTACTAACTTTATCAGTTTAATCAGTTTGAAAAGTCCCCCCCCCCCCCCTCCCTAACTTCGCGACAAAAATCTCCTAGCAACGTTTTCGTATGGTACCCAAGAACTTTTAGTTCTTCGTAATTTATGTTTTGTGGCTATAGTCCTTATCCTCATTCGGGGCATGCACCAACGACCCTTTAGAGTTACATACGAAATCCTGTCACTGACAAACTCTAATCTTTTAACTACTTAAATAAATCATGCCCCTTAGTTGTGATTAACGTCCAACCCTCAAGCTGAAGGACCACCCTTCGTCGGCTATCCGCGACTGCTTATTCAACATATTCGTAGCTACCATTCATGTCTACAGGCCTTCTCCCCCATCCACAACCTCAAGGACACTAAGTACGTCATCTAGATGGAAAACATGTACAGACCATTCCATTCATTCTGTAACAATTCTAGCCTGCCTTGGCATTAGATGATACATTTTTAAAGCCACTTAAGTTCGGTGATAATGTAAATTAGAATCGCTTGTCTAATCCAGGCCGTCAGCTCCTGAAGAACGTGATGAATGTAATGTCATGGTTCCCGCAATGTCAACGTACTGTACCATCCCAACGACATTAAATTCGTTAGATTTCAACATTAAGAAGTTCTGAATGATCCTAGGTTCAATGTTTGTATGAAACAAGGGCCGAACCCGGTCTTGCAGATTAATTAGGCCTGCATAAACAAGAGTAAGTGAAACGTATGCGATTGTATTATTTCGTGGCATGTTTGATGAAGCTGGCTTATCTTATTGACGTTATGTGTCTTTAAAATGCTGAGTCAGTATGTCTGCAAGGTGTCTGTGAGGTGCAAAGATACAGGGGCCTATACAGAGGTCTATTATTACCATTATTTTCTCTTTACACTTCGTTAAAGACACATTTCAAACAAAAAATTCCAAATCTAACCTAAATCTAAAATTAATTTTGTTTGCAAGGAGTCTTTGACGGAAAAAAAAATCAACAGTTTGGTTTTTGGCTTGAGAATTCGTTCGGTTGTTTAGTAGATAAGTTATGTGGACTGACAGGAAACCATTTCACTTTAAAGTAACCTTGTACCCCGTTTCCTACTGAACTACTTACCTCCCGGAATTAAATTAATCTTCTCCTCGCTTGCATCCGCGTAGCACCTGATACATACATCAACGACGTCAATAAGTTCCTTGGAGTTGACAGCACTGAAAGTTGGTGACGCCATGTTAACGGATGGCCAGTCACAGAGACACTACAGCGAAGTGCAGAGTGTTGTACCGCAGATAGGACGACCTTGATCCGGGAAAACAATTGTGAAACTCTGAAAATACGGCTTTATCAGTGATAGCAACGTGTTTCCCCCGCTGCATGGCTTGTTGCACACGATACCATAGTTTTGGAGGAGTCTTTTGTTCTGTGAAACCGATCGTGTACATGAGGTGGTTAAATTTTTTTGGCATTTATATTATTACAGCTCAAAGTGAAAGGTTCCTGGCTGAGGGCGAAGATGGTTCTCGAAACGTTGGTTTTCTTCATTAAGCCACCTTACACGGCTGGTAGCCCGCGAAAAATTCATTTTAAAGATGGCTGTCTTCTGGGTTTATCATCAGGTTGACAAGTACTCATCACTCTGACGATGGAGGCAGTAAGGACTTCTGAAACACCGGTAAACATCTACCAGACTACACGGCGCAACAACCCAGAAGACATCCATCTTCGGATGTTGAAAGTGATACCACGAGGTTTCTCTGTTTCTCACATGCTTGTAATCCACGCTGCAGTAAAATTACATGTTTTTTTCCGCACGGTAAACATATTTGATTAAAAATGAATAAATACTAAAGTCAGAGTTGACAATCACTTTATTTCAGGCGGAAAAAGGAGTATTTGCCATATCACAATATTCTTAATATCAAATAATGCATATTACATTAGCAAATTATTACCCTTAGAATATACACATAATGAATGCATTAAATGCACAAACAAATCTAACAGGATTTCTGTACAAATTCCACGGTAACTTCATTTTTATAACAAACTGGACACCCTTGAGACATCAGGATACGTAAAGAACTTACAGACATTCAGACTGAGGTAGTTCCTAGACCTTTAAGCCCTTCCCGAAGACTTAAGCACCAACTGTTTACAGCTTTGATTTATTAAACGCAGGGCGGCGTAACTCACATCTGGCAAGTTAACCGAGATGATAGCGTTTACAACATTTGTGTCCTTGGACTACATCAGGAGTTCTCAGCCCAATGATCCACTTTGATTTTTTATAATAATGTGCGACTGCACAACGAACAGTAAAACCTGGCATTAGAAGACGTACGAATGTTATCACTATTCGACCACAAGTCACCACCTTTGGACGATCGTTCGGCTTAATGAATGTCAAATCAGGAACTGGAATGTTTGTTACTGATGAATGCTCGGAGGAATGCAAATTGCAGAAATAAAAATGAAACCTGATATTGATTACAAAAGCAAAAGCAGTGTCAGATGTATCACGGACCGATTAACAGTTAAAGGAAAATAGCGAATAACAGGCCTCTGTCGACTGCGTGTCTGCGCATGACATAACAGAATTTTTAATAAATTTTCCGTGGCGGCTCACGGATCAAAAGGTTAATTTTGGCACCAGATCTGGAAATGGTCGAGAACCCTTGGTCTAAACGAATGGATCACAGGTTATTTAATGACGCTGTATGACAGGAGTCTATTTTGTGTTGAATGGCGTGAGGACGTGACCATCTTCAGTGACATTCAAATAATCGGGAAGGAAGTGCTAAGGTCTGTTTCGGTACGAGCGTGGAATTTAGTTCGAACGGCTATGGAAAACCACGGTATATGTTCGTATAGTCGGTGTCCTGGCCGTGGCACTTCGCGAACACAAGTCAGAAGCATTACTGACTGAACCAAACTGCAAGTTTTAATTTAAGAAAATTTTCATCAAGATATATTAATAATTTAAAAATAAAATAAGGGATTTCATATCTTCAAAGTCCGTGTGACTGTCATTACAATGAGATTTTTCAAAATTTATTTTCAACGCTAAACTTGTATGCTAGCCACTGCAGCTAAAAAAAAAAAAATATTGTTCAACGATAAACATAAATGCGGCACAGCGAATCTACGGCCGTCGAAAATCTTTACAGAATCCCTAAAAATTCTCTTGAACTCATTATATTATAAACACATGAATTTTCCCTTTTATGTACCCATAGTCAAAATCAAGAAGGAAGAAGTTTAGAAACCTCCATCAAAGTCTCACACAGACGGACCTAACAGAGGACCGAATGGAAGAGGAGAATTGAGGAGGCCACGGACCGGAGAGCCATAGAAGAAGAAGAAGTCAAAATCTAATTACGTTTTAACGTGCCCCAAAGGTTACTGTAAGCGCACACAGCACTCAGTATTAGAGAAAATCATTCTAGCCCCTTAAATGAAAACAATTCCTCGTTATAACTTGCAAAAATACCGAGGAAGAATCGTTGCACTAATATCAGTTTCCAGGTTTATATTTTGTTGATGCTGTCGCCAGGGACGTCTAGAACAGTTTCGTGAATAGCTTTGGCTACGTAATCAATGTTTTTAGTGGTCAGACCACACATATTGATACGCCCACTCTTGAGTAAGTAGATATGGTATTTCTCCGTCAGATGCTTCACTTGTTGAGCTAAACAAAGAAACATCGAACAAAATAAATGTACAACGAAGAACAATTGTGCTTCATACTTTTCCGCCAGATTTAGCTAATTTGGTAATCTTTCTGTGAAGAACACTCGATGCACATGAAAATTTTTCAAATTTGGATAGTAAAATTTGATGACACCAAATAATCTTAAAAAGAAATTACGAGCATGGTAATTTTCCCAGACTCTTCAAGATTCTGTTCATTACGTTATATAAATCATATTAATACACTGTTTTTATATATTGAGAAGAAAACTATGACATCTGCGCAAATGCCAGGCAAGAAGAAGCTGCGAAGTTTCTCGTAAGCATTAAAATTGACATAAAATTGGCTGGAATAATAAATCATCTTATAAGGAATACAGAAATCGTTCAACCAGAATTAAAACACAATCAGTATAATTAAAACAGATGACCTTTAATGTACACCAGTGGTCCCCAACGCGGTGCCAAGACTTTTTTGGTTGCCCGCGTTATTACGGCAAGAGGTTATACTGAATAATGAAGGCCATTCAACCATCTCATCTTACTGATGCCCATCTTGATGATTGTTTTCAAGCAGCATCATCATCCTACACTCCCAAATTTGAAAAACTGGCCGATGAAATGCAGCGGCAAACATCACACTAACTTCCCACTTGAATAATAATAATTGTACTTATAAAACTACGTATTTTTGATTGCGTGGTTTCTTGTATCATTAAACGTCGTGTTGTTTTGTGTATTATTTGGTGTCCATATCTTATTTGTCCAGAGAAAAGAAAATTTGGGTTTGTTAATTGGTTGGTGCCCGCCACGATCTCATAAACTCTCAAATGTGCCCGTAGGCACAAAAAGGTTGGGGACCGCTGGCGTACACAATGACAACCTAAATCTGAAACATCAATTCTCCATTCATGCGAACAGAACTTTCTTTTTAAACTTTTATCTAAAATCCATTACACACATACCTCATCAGACGCTCTTACAAAATTTTATATCCGTACGTACGTGAAAGTCCGGTGTAGGAAAACATTCCTATTTGGGTCACAATGTGGTCCCATGTACCAGGTGTACCCAGCTTTTCTAGACGTTCTTTAAGTCCTTTTCTCATGTCCAGAATTCTTTTCGCCATAGTACGAACACTCTCCTTCCTGCAACATTAATGTCACAAAATACCGTCGTGATAATCAGCGGATAACCCGTTTAAAACTTCCGATCAGGAAGCGGTTCCGAGTCGCCTCCTTGCTTGACGTTCCTAACAAAAATTTAAATAAATTTGCCCGTTTCATTATTCCAGATTTAATCACCCTAACATCATCGAGTGCGCTTGTGCAACAGACACAGATACCTCGGAGATATTGCGGGTTTTGTCCCGGACCACCGCAATAAAGCGGGTCACATAATTTTTTTGGTATATTAAGTATGCAATAGCATTATGTCTAAAAAAAACATTGTGAGAATTACCAAAATGTGACAGACACGAAGTGAGCACATGCTGTTGGAAAAACGGCGCCAACAGACTTGCCCGATGCAGGGTCGCCACAAACCTTCAATTTGTAAAGAAACTCAATATTTGTGTAGCAAAATTGAAATAAAGCGAATCCGAACAGCTTTTTATGACGGCGATGTTGACGCAGATGTATCTACCTACCATTCTTCGAACAGCTGCGGGTTATTCAGAACGGTGGCCACGATTCTTCCTCCGTGATTTGGAGGATTTGAATACATTCCTCTTACAATAAGAGTAAGCTGAGACTTCATTGGTTGCAAATGGACAGCGTTATTCACGACCACCGTCAGATTACCGACACGTTCATCTATAACATATTATAACTAATATCACGCATGAGAAAACAAAAATAGAACACTTGTGTGTAAATGTTTAATGTTCATTTTTAGAGTAATAATAAAGCGTGTCCTTTAACCCTTAAAAGCTGAATGGTAATTATATGTACCAGCTGCATTAACGATCTGTAGCTGTGGGTTCTGAATTATTACCAGCCCAAACAGCATTAACGAGGTGATCTTTGCGGTACAGACTGAATTATTAATTATTATTTAGAGGAGCTTCAGCTATAAAGAACTAAAAATTCTTTTTTTTTTTCCGGTTTAACAATGTTTTCTATATTTTCCGGTACCCTTTACGGGTCCCCAACTTCTTAGTTGGCTTGATCTATGGACATTCGGTAGGACTCCTTGGACAAGGGATCGGCCCGTCGCAAGGCCTCTACCTGTACAACAGGACAGCACGACACAGAAAAACATCCATGGCTTGAGTGGGATTTGAACCCACGGTCCCAGCGACCAAGCGGCACAAGGCCCACGCCTCAGACGGCGCGGCCACTGCGGACCCCGAACTAAAAACTCTGAAATATATAAAATAAAACCGTATTAATCTGAAATTTAATGCCAGAACAATTTTAAATTATACTAGCGCTGTGATTAATGTTCAGTTTTAACTTATCAACTTGAAAAGTCTGTGACCAACTGACCAATTCCATGCAGCACGCTCTGCCTGAAGGCGTTCATATTCTCAACTATTAAGAAAATTCCTTCGCTTCTACACACCCTAAGGTTCATCATCACATGCACAAAATCCCACCATCAGACCTCTTTACTGAGGTAGATGAATCCAGTGTACGCATCCTCATCTGTATTTCTCTAAGATCCATTTTAAAATCATCCACCCATCTGCACCTACGTCTATTCCGAGTCAAAATTTGTTTGCATTTCTGATCTTCCCCATATTGCCACCTTATCTCAACCTCCTGCTTTAATCCTCCTAATATTTGACGAAGAGTATAAAAATGGAGCACCATAAAGATACATATCCCAATTTATATAAACACGTGCCCTATGACAACCATATTTAATTTTAAAGTTACAAGTCACATACTTAAAAAATGTTTCACGTTTCATAAACAAAAGACATTAACAAGAAATTCTTACTGTAGAGACCAAAATTCTTGGCAAAAGACTGAGCACAGACGAACTCAAAGCCTCTGTCGGCGAAGTAACGTACTGCCCAGGCATCCTTTTCAAGATCCCCAGAAGCGAAACCTTGATACGCAGAGTCGAAGAACGGGAAAAGCTGCTTTTCTTCTATGACGTCGGCTATCTGGGTCCACTGTTCGCTAGTTGGGTCACAGCCTGTTGGATTGTGCGCACATGCGTGCAGGATGATGACAGAGTCTTTAGGCGCTGCACGTAAATCTTCTAGGAAACCGTCCAGGTCCAATGAACGGGTCTCTGAATTCCAATAGCGATACTGACGCGGTTCCGCGAAGCCAGCATTTGTGAAGACTAGGTGGTGGTTCTCTGTTCACAAAAGAAATATGAACGTCTGACATCTGAAATCAAATCCCGGGAACCCCTGCCCTGTGCACATGTCGGGATAGTACAATAAAACAGCGACCATTAATATCTACTTACAGATCCTTCCATTAACTCTAAATTCTTTGTCATACTGCTGTCTCAATCAACGCGTAATAAATTTTATCGAGCAACGTAATTACCCCATGTTGGTGATGAGTAATAGAAAGTTGTGTACTTGAGCTGTCGATGAAGAAATTCGGCACCAACTCTTAAGGCGCCTGTGCCACTGAGAGTCTGAACACCAAATGCCTGCAAAAGAAATTATAATTGCCCAAAATTAAAAAAAAATCTTGTAACTGAATGTAACATTCTTGCCTGTCACATTATGATAATTTTTAGGTATTTTATGGTTTAATTTTACCAACATGACCAAGATAAATTTTCCTTGGCATGATGCTCGTGATTTGGGGTCAAGGAAGACCACTTCAGTTCATAATATGCCTGCGACTGATACTCTCTGTTTAGCTGCTGCTAAATGAACATTTATTTTAAAATCAGATGTCATAGCTGGCTCTTAAAGTCCCAATTTAATATGACAGAACAGAAATACACTCTAATAATTAATAAAATACAGTATATAAATGTTGATATTTTATAATTATTTTGGCAATAAGATATTCTTACTGCTTGAAATGCTAACCAGAGGCTGAAAGGGACCACTAAACAAAATATCAGGGAGCTTCGTTAAAGTTTCTATTGTAACTTCCCTCGGTATCTAACGAGTGAAAGATATTTACAGTGATACATCTTGAAAGAGATGAGTGATTACATTAATACAAGTTAATCATGACACTAATCTAATATCGCACTGAAGGAATTAATTTTACCAGCCCTTCCAGCAGTGCACGTGATTCAGCACCCAGCAGCATTCTAGTGGCTGCAGAGCTACATGCTTGCAAACCAAGAACAGGCAGGTATTCATGATTCAGGGCCTCGTCATCAGCCAGCTGTTTCTCGGTCTTGCGCACTACAGGCAAAACCCACGGCTTTCCCTCATCGGTCCTGTAAGCTAATGCAGTCAATATCAAAGAGGCATTTGTTGAGAAATAAATGAATAATTTCATTATTAAACAAAATTATATGCTGCAATGCTGTTATAAAGCCATGTGTATGCTGTCTCATGTTCTGAAGAGTCCTGAATAAGAGTATGCACTTTCCTACATATCTGCATTCCTGAAGACGACCATCAACATAAATGCAATATTATATTCTTTGTGTCATCCTCTCCACCCAGAAGGCTGCTACACACACAGTATCACACTCTTAAAGTCTTCTAACAGTATGCTAAAATCTCATATTTTTCTCTCTTAATACTTTCCGCACAATAATTTTATGTAGATAAGGGTGTGAAAATCGGCAGACCGCTTCTAAGAACCCTAGAATTTAAACCTAGCAGGCTCTTTAAATGTGAACAAAGTAATTCCATCAACTTTCCATTGATCCTATTTTTTGTTTAAATCACTGAACTAAGTGTGATGACCTCTTTGTTACTTCTACAGTAAAAAGGGGGCATTGGTGTGCACCTAAAAGAAAAACACAAAGTTTGAAGGTAAAGGGCCAATTAATCATACTATTCTACAAAAAGTGAGGTTGTGTTGGGTGAAAAAAAAAATCTTAATGATAGTGTAGTCATACTATTTCAGTGTTTGGAAGCATTTAACTTTTATGTGTTTAGACTTTGTGGGGCAAATGTCTGTACAATATCTAATACCAACACATGTTGAAAACGTTCTCAAAAACAGCGTGATTACATTTTAAAAATCGATTTAATTTACGAAAATATATAAGGAGGTCAAGCCATTAAATCTCCTCTTACATAACCTTACCTCCAACACTTAAATTTACTTTTTGGTCGAAAGTGTCTTTTAAATACTGTTCGTTCACAGCAAAGACTTCAATTGGGGGACCTACTTCGACCACACGAAATCTTGAAAGCATTTTTTGTATCGGAACTGCACAACTTCTATATTACTAACGTCCTCAGATCGCCCTTGGGGCAAAATGCTAATGAATGGAAGAGCACAGACTTTAAGAGATTCACTTGTTACCAACTTGGCATCTTTTAAATAATGTGAGAGAACCAGGAGTAACCAACATACGTAGTTCTCTGATGATTTGAACGTGTCACGACCATTACCTACATCCGCTTTATCTATGTATCATTATTATATTATTATTATATTAATTTGGCCTTCAAGCAGATGAAAATCAGAAGGTGAAAGGTCTGGACTCTGTGGTAGGTCGCCAAGGCTCTAAAATTTGTCTTTCGGAAAAGGAACAGCCTGCGACAATTTTCTTCCCCGTTTCTTTTTAGTTTGCTCTTGCGAATTTCAAACCCTTTCGCAACTTCCACACATGTTTGTATTTATTATAATCCATGGATCTGTAACTTGAAAGACCATAGGTTATGGAATGTCATATTGTTGCTCTTAGAAAGTTGCAGATAGTTAAGATAACTTATTGTTTAGGATATTATTCTCATTATTACAATGTTTTATAGTATGTGACATAATGACAGAAATTGTATCAAATGTACCAATACTATTTAAGACAGTCTCAATTTTAGGATGTCTCGTGTATAGTATGCCTATGTTGGTAACATGTGGAATTGAAACACATGGCCTTGGAAGTAGGTACCAATCCGTGCTTTGGAGGTTATGAAGTTTGTTAGTTCAAGGTCTAGGTTGTTATCGTTATGTAATACAGTTAATGTACCAAGTTTACATCTTTTGAGTGTAAATAACGTGGTATTTATCAAATTGTGAGTATGAGACCCATGAATAGTAGTATTATGTTTTGCTTTATAATTTAACCTAACCTAACATTTGGAGAGACGGGCATGGAGTTATTGCAATTCTTTTGTGTAAGTGGTAAGTTAGTTATAGCGGGTCATTGGGCAGTGGTATGTAGTTCGATGTGATGTGTGTATGTGATACGATATTCTTGGTTTCAGATGGCATTAGCTGTAACAAATGAACATTTGCAAGAGGATTGGCAATTGTCAAAAGAATGTGTGCGAGAAAGAATTCAGATACTTTTGAAGACTTCGCAGTGGAGTGACTGCACATTTAAAGTGGGAGGAAGCACTGACTTTGAGGTAAGACTTCATGAGTACCTTCTCAAGTTGATGCAATGAAATGAGACATAAGATTGAAACACTTTCTTTTAACACTTGTAAATGCAACTGAGCAGAATTTGATTCTTTGTTTTCCATACTCATATTTGAATTATAAAAACTCTGAATCATAATATAAAGATGTTAAAGCCAGCATTGAAGAATATCTCTTGTCTCACTCCTTCTATTCCATAGAAGAATTACCAACACCAAAAATTCTCAGCTGTTATAATTACATGTATATTTACATTGTATCATTATGTATGCATATTGTTTTCACTGCTATCTTGTGGGACAAAGCAGTCGTGGCATAATTTAAAACACTGTCCTGGCTGAGGACTGAGTAAAACAACCATAATAATTGAGTAGCCTCTCTGCAGGCCAGGATTTAAACCAGAGACGCACTGAACATCATTCAGGAGTCCTGACTACATGACCACAACATTTGGTGGCTTCTATAAAAATAAATGTCAGGGTTATAATCAAGGAAGAAGCTTTAGGGATAACATTTTTTTTCCATATGAAATAACATGTAAAACTACACCTGATATAATATTTCTGCAGCTTTAGAAGATACATTAATAAATAAACCCCAATAGCACCAGGTACTGTAATTATTAAAAAGTAAAAGCCATCCCACTATATGCCATGTAGGCACTTGGGGGGAGAGGAAGTATAGCTTCTACTCATTCTTGACCTCAGCACTAGATGGGGGTAAGTGGTCAGCGTTATGCCCCAGCCACGCTTTTCACCCAGGAAGGGACCCCAGTACCCATTGGATAGGAGGCTGAGTGGGTCCCAGAACTGGGGTTGGACATAGAGGCTAGAAGAAAAGTTCTCTGTCTCATATTAATCGCCCTGATGATGGAGGCAGTATGACCTCTGAAACGTTGTTTAACATCGACCAGACTACACAGCGCAACAACCAAGAAGACAGAAATCCTACTCTGTCCCCATCAGGGATCAAATCCCAGTGGTCCAGTCCATAGTCAGTCACTATAAGAGTTGGGGTTCAAGTAATATTTTTTTGAAGGTGTGCGTTGCATAGTGGTTTCATGTGACACGTTTTTCTTTATGCTTCTTCGTAGAGGGTGGTATTCATTATCATCTGTTTATATTCTTTGTTATATAGTACGGATACAGTATGTTTATCAACATTTTAAGGTCTGTTTATGTCTGATACTGTATTATATGTATTAAAAAAGAAATTAAGTGGACAGAACTAGTTGAGATAACATATTACGTCGAACGCATAATTTTGAAACGTAACATTTCACTGAAGTTCGTAATGTGTGTTAATGTTGATTTTATAGATATTCAAAGCTCATAAGTTGATCCTGGCATCTAGCAGTCCTGTATTCGAGGCAATGTGCTTTGGTCCACTTGCCGAGAAACAGTGTATCAATGTCAGTGATGTGGAGCCTGATGTGTTCAGAAATTTACTGGAGTAAGTAACGGCTACATGTGTGGCTAAGTTCATTGTGTTCCATTTCGCAAAGGGTGGGTAATTTCTTGACAAACTGAGCAGCTGGCATTTTTCAGTAGACCCTGGAGAATAGTTTGTGTTTTTTTTTTATTTTTGCGGTCTTCCAGTGTATTGTCAGGGATGAAGTGTGTTGTCGGTAAAAATTATTCATTCAGTATAGTTGTGTTTTGACAGTTCTAGAATTGCAGTATCCAAAGTCAGAAGTCTGTATTAGCATGCATATTTTGCATAATGGTAAATAATTTAGTTGTATAACCTTTTATTCATAGTTTTGGGTAGTTTTATTCACATTAAGATATTTAATAAATGTGACATCACCGCCTTTTCACAGAATTTCTTATAAACTCTTACGACATGTTTTTTTAATTGTGTACATTTGTTCTCATGTAATTTCACAGTTGACATTTATATTACAAAGTTTTTGGAAATATGTGACCATTTATGAAGTTATTATACTGAACTATCCAATTATATAATGTGTAACAAAGATCAGAATAGTTGTCTTGGATATGTGGCTAACTTCATTATTTATGCTGTCATAAAATTATATTTTACTTTATTTATTATGGTACTTGTGGGTTATTGTGACACATCACTTTAAAAATAGGTTAGGTTAGGTTAGGTTAGGCTAGGCTAGGTTATGTTAGGTTGTGTTAGGTTAGGTTAGGTTATGCTAGGTTATGTTAGGTTGTGTTAGGTTAGGTTAGGTTAGGCTAGGCTAGGTTATGTTAGGTTAGGTTATACTAGGTTAGTTGTCATTTATTGAAATAAAATATAATAACTTTCAAGTATATGTCATTTATCCACACACATTAACCTAACCGAACCTATTTTTAAAGCGATGTGTCCCGATAACCCACAAGTACCTTTATTATATTATATAAAATTATGTTCTTGTACAGGTACATATATACCGATTCCATAAATTTGTCTTCAGTTGAAGATGCCAGTGGAGTCCTATATGCATCAAAGAAATATATGTTGCCTCATTTATCACAGTTGTGTCACGAGTATCTTCTGAGTAATCTCCGTCCAAGTAACGCTCTAGCGATATTTGAATTTGGGAAAGGAATTCAAGAAGCTGAATTAATGAAGGCTTGCATGGATGTAAGTTAATATTAAATAACTCTTTCCTTCTCCAAAACTTATTCAGTTTATGCAAGTCATAGTTGTAAGTTCGGAAAGTTCCTGAACAGTTTCAGCGAGCTTTATTACAAAATGTACTCGCAGATCTACACAAATTTCCTGCCGGACACAGATATTTGTCATGAGGCAGAGTTTTGGATTATTTGTTCACACTGCACTCAGAAATGTTATTTAGGGTTGACGTCCCTTCCACTTTTCTTTACATATGTGTGTGACGCTGTGTGGCTCCAGATATTAGAATATTTGGAAGAAATGTTCACAAATGTGGTTTCATGTAGAAAATACCAACATTTTGAGAACCAGCTTTATCCTCATAACATAAAACCCACTTTATGGATGTTCATCTGTTCGTGCTTTGTCTGCTGAAGCTTTTGTTAGATTTTGATAAAGTTGGGTAGAGGGAGTTATGAATTTTGGCTGTTTCGGACACTTAACTCGAAGATACTGCTTTTTCTCATTACATATACCCCAAAGCTGGAAAGATGTACTACATTTGAATAGCTGTTTTTTTATGTGAAATAATATTTTATCTTATTTAAAAAAAAATAGTTTGTCATACCTCAAACTGAATATAGTATAGGCTAAATATATGTTATGTATCATTGCCTGGAATAGATTGTGACTTGCTCGATGCAGTGGGAACAACCTGTTGCATAAGACGAAAGATTTCTCTCATGCTTTTGTGTGACGTTAAGAGACTTACTCTGTTATGAAATGGGGATCATGGGTTTACCATTAAGTCTCATTTAAATAAAGCAACATTACTTAAAATAAGCATTATGCAGTAAATTCTTGCCCGCCATGTTTGTCCAACATGAATTTGCTTATCCACCCAAATTACTCGTTGAATCTGGAAAATGTTAATGCATACAGTCAAATAATTAAGCCCTCAGCCTCAAAATGTGTCATTGTCTTTTAAACATCTTCATTACCATCTTCAAGAGAAATTGTCATCGTTCGTAGGCATAAAACTTTGTAAAAAATTATGTTTAACACTTTTCTGTTTTACGTATGTAAATATCGTAATGTTTTTACCTGGATAATAATAGTCATAAAAAGTTCTCTCTCGTCTTCTTCTTCTGTTTCTTGACCATTGCTTTGGTATTCTGGTGTCTAATGATTTCTTCTATTCTTCTCTATTTTCCCATCCGTCCAGAGGTAGTTTCCACTTTATCATGGTTCTTATTTATGGATTTTCTATATTTATAATATTATATTATTTGAACATATTTTCTTGATTCTAGACTGAATCTTGGTTTGATCTTACCAGGTAATGTGCAAGTACACAGAAGAAGTTTTACAAGCTCCATGTTACCACATTTTACCCACGACCCTCGCCTCATTATTGGATCAGAGAGCACTAAATATGAGTGAATTTGAACTTTTCGAGGCAGTTTTGCATTGGGCAGAAGCAGAATGTGAACAGCTTGGGTTAGAACCAACAGGTGCCAATTGTCGGGCGGTACTGACAGAAGCAGGAATCCTATCAAAAATACGCTTTCTGGTACTTTCACAGCAGCAGTTTGCTGAAGGCCCAGAATCTTCTGGAATTTTAACGTCAGAAGAAATTTTTGCGCTGAAATATGTTATTTCAGACATTGAGAATAATGGAAATGATTCATATGGAAGAAATGAATCTTTGTCTAATATCGTGTATTGTAATAATCCTGATACTAGCGTATCTCATATTTCTAAATCTGATGATACTACTGCTGGCGATAATCCATCAAAGAACGAACCAGAGCCTAATACCAAAGTCTCACGACACATGTCGCTTCCTAATGGAATGAGCTGCTCTCTTTATCCTCGGAGCCGCATCTTCATTAAACAATTCTACTGTGCAAGACAATTTCTCAAGACAGCTGTTACAGTGTCTGGAAGACTGAGGCTTTTAACGAAGGTGCAAACTGACAGGAGTGTCATGGTGCATGGGATTCGAATATTTACACGACTCATACCCCAACGAGAATTTACTTATGCTCCCGCGCTCCCTCGTGACTATCAAGAAAACATGGAGGTATGTGTTTTGGATTACCAGGGAGCTCTCCTGTGTCAAACTGTGTACACTGATATTGTAGAGTATAATACGTTGGCTACCGTGACCTTGAGTGAACCGGTGCGGTTTATTAGTGGTAGGGAATATAGTATTCTGCTTGTACTGCCATGTAATGGTGGCTGTACACATGAATATCCATTGAGTTTCATGTCTCAGACTGAGAAAACGCACGGTATTGAGTTTCGATTCTGTGATCACGCTGACGTTAATGGTACCGGTGCATTTGTTCGACGTTTAGATAAGGGATTTGTAGATGGTGTTGTATTTTCTATGTAAATTACATGAAGGATTTATCTTCTGGCTTTTCAAAACTGAAAATTGGAATTATAAATACAAACGTCATAATGCGTACAGAAAGAAGTCAGGAGACCTTGAAAGTATACTCATTTTCCAGATGTTGCACGAGACAAACTAGCTTTCATTGACTTTGTTATTGGCAAAATTAAAAATAAAATAGAGTTTAAGAGTAGAGTGGCTGATTTTGAGCACTCATTTTTGTCAGTATCCTATGAATATTACTGGTCTGGACAACGTGGGTCGACGCACACCTGACATTTAAAAATGGTGTGACTCAACCCATGTTTTGTCCAGGTTATATGTTCGTCTTTTGTGCTATCTTCAGCTTGTGGTGTCTTTCATCTCCGGCCAGTAAAAAACCGGTCAACAGAAGCCTCTGCTTGGTCCCTTCTTCTTTCCAGCAAGTATAATTCTTCATTCAGATAGTTCCCTTTTTCTCGTCTTGTATTCTTAATGGTACGTTATGGCACCTTGCAGTGATGTGCTGCCATTTTAATTGCCTTTCTCAATGCAAGAATCAAAGTTTTTTCGGATGCCTCTTTATAAGATATTGTAGGTGCGTCATATTGTGATTTATTTAAATAGTATTAAAAATATATTAAATTGGCCGTCAATCACAATCAGCATTGGACAGTTAGGCTGTCTTTTATCATTTCTTGTTAGAAACAGTACCACGTTTTTTCTGAACTTCTGACATAACTGGAACAATCTGCAGAACACTAAACTTTAACAACGCTAAATGAACAATAACACGCTAACAGTAGACTTCCGAGTACATGTGAAAACCGAGGAAGCAGACGAGTAGGGCCTGGCGTTTACACTTATTAGAATACTCACTGTGCGTACACAGAATCTCACTTCAAATTGAATTTCACTGCGCCGAGTCCGAAGATGGCTGTTTTCTGGGTTGTAGTGCCATGTAGTCTGGTAGAAAGTTTTCTTCAGCACTATCAACTTACAACCTCAGTCCTTGTGATTTTTTTTTTGAACCCTTAGAACTCTGTAGTTATGAGACTAGACCTAGAAATGTCTTGTAAAATATGTGGACTTCATTGTGTTAGATACAAAGTTACATTTTTAAAATACTTATTTTTGTTGTTGTTCCAGTTTGTTTATGCAGACATCGACTGTGTCTGATGAGAAGGTTAACAAAGTGATTGACTTGAATTTGGGAGGTATCCAGTTTAGATCTTGATGTGTTATTGCCTATCCTGTGAGTTTTCTCAGTCCATTTACGAGAAGTCAGGGTAAATTATTAATTTTAATAAGCCACAAGTGGTCCCTGCCTTGCTCCATATTTATTTATCATAATTACCCCACATCTCATGTTTTTATGTATCTCAACAGTTGATACACGTTTCTACCCAGTTCCTCTTGATCCACCAACCATCTCTTAACTTGGTTCGTTAACACACGCACGGTAACATAATTCATACTCTTCTTAACATAATTTAATTATATTCCATTGTTTGTAATACAAATGTGAATATATGGTTAACAACATGATTCGGCCATTATCGGCCAATCCCAGGTATTTTGAACTCATTCTAGAAGTACTTAATGTATCGTACGCAAAACATGGCGTCGTATGATATAATGTAAATTCATTTCATTGTTTCAATTTTTTTTCAATATATAATTTTAAGGACCTGAAGTGAAGTGATCCAAGACAGAGAAATTATGCTGAAGTCTTATCAGGCATGTCCTGAAGTATTTTATGAAATGCAGAATTATGTTGTTATGCTACATCACTTCTTATGTCCACCGTTTATATTTAATCTCTCTGGATACAAGATCTTAAAAAGGTATTGCAGTGAGCACAGTATTTTCAGGTATATCTTTTGGGCTGTGGCCAGTGCGTGATATTTTGATTCAAATTAGAAATCGCCTATCATCGTCATATGTTTCTCTTGTATGTGCAAATATTTCAGTGTGTGATTCATGAGATACAGAAATTTGGCCAAGTTTAGGAATCATAATTTTGTTAATATTGGCCTTTATGATTTTCTTCTCTAGATTGTTTGTTGTGTTTCTTTTTTGTGTACCCTGTGGTATTATACCAACAGTAATTTACATGTTGAAGTCCTCTAGTCCAATTTTGGACAGCTACTCTACAGTCTAGTTTATCTGAATGTATTTTTGTTTTATGTGATAACATTATAAGTCTATAAATATCTCTGTTACCAGTCACATAATAAAGATGTGATAATAAAATATTATTTTTATTACCCAATTATCCGTGGTTTTCCTCATAAACAATAGTCTTATTTTAAAACTATAATGAAATGTCTTTGTGAACTATTCTTAATTAATACTGAGCTATCCAGTCTTATTGTGTCACTCACTTATTAGAAATGATTTTGTAACACTTCTGCATTCTTACAACTTATTAGAAATGATTTCGTAACATTTCTGCATTCTTACAACTTATGAGAAATGATTTCGTAACATTTCTGCATTCTTACAACTTATTAGAAATGATTTCGTAACATTTCTGCATTCTTACAACCTATTAGAAATGATTTCGTAACATTTCTGCATTCTTACAACTTATGAGAAATGATTTCGTAACATTTCTGCATTCTTACAACTTATTAGAAATGATTTCGTAACATTTCTGCATTCTTACAACCTATTAGAAATGATTTCGTAACATTTCTGCATTCTTACAACTTATGAGAAATGATTTCGTAACATTTCTGCATTCTTACAACTTATTAGAAATGATTTCGTAACATTTCTGCATTCTTACAACTTATTAGAAATGATTTCCTAACACTTCTGCATTCTTACAACCTATTAGAAATGATTTCGTAATATTTCTGCATTCTTACAACTTATTAGAAATGATTTCGTAACATTTCTGCATTCTTACAACTTATTAGAAATGATTTCGTAATATTTCTGCATTCTTACAACTTATTAGAAATGATTTCGTAACATTTCTGCATTCTTACAACTTATGAGAAATGATTTCGTAACATTTCTGCATTCTTACAACTTATTAGAAATGATTTCGTAACATTTCTGCATTCTTACAACTTATTAGAAATGATTTCGTAACATTTCTGCATTCTTACAACTTATTAGAAATGATTTCGTAACATTTCTGCATTCTTACAACTTCTTAGAAATGATTTCGTAACATTTCTGCATTCTTACAACTTCTTAGAAATGATTTCGTAACATTTCTGCATTCTTACAACTTATTAGAAATGATTTCGTAACATTTCTGCATTCTTACAACTTATTAGAAATGATTTCGTAACATTTCTGCATTTTTACAACTTATTAGAAATGATTTCGTAACATTTCTGCATTCTTACAACTTATTAGAAATGATTTCGTAACATTTCTGCATTCTTACAACTTATTAGAAATGATTTCGTAACATTTCTGCATTATTACAACTTATTAGAAATGATTTCGTAACATTTCTGCATTCTTACAACTTCTTAGAAATGATTTCGTAACATTTCTGCATTCTTACAACTTATTAGAAATGATTTCGTAACATTTCTGCATTCTTACAACTTATTAGAAATGATTTCGTAACACTTCTGCATTCTTACAACTTCTTAGAAATGATTTCGTAACATTTCTGCATTCTTACAACTTCTTAGAAATGATTTCGTAACATTTCTGCATTCTTACAACTTATTAGAAATGATTTCGTAACATTTCTGCATTCTTACAACTTATTAGAAATGATTTCGTAACATTTCTGCATTCTTACAACTTATTAGAAATGATTTCGTAACATTTCTGCATTCTTACAACTTATTAGAAATGATTTCGTAACATTTCTGCATTCTTACAACTTATTAGAAATGATTTCGTAACATTTCTGCATTCTTACAACTTCTTAGAAATGATTTCGTAACATTTCTGCATTCTTACAACTTCTTAGAAATGATTTCGTAACACTTCTGCATTCTTACAACTTGTAAGAAACTGATCCTTGGGACTTTTCCCCACAAATTTCTGAATCGCAATATAATTATTGATGTTGACAAACTTCAGTAAACGGGAGAGGCATGTTTGAATAGAAAAAATTATGTTAGGTTTAAATATTAAAATATTTATTTAATCATTAATTTATAAAATACATAAACTTGTGTATTTGTTATGGGTTGCAGGAATATTCACATAAGGACAGGATCTAAGAGGAGAAGGAGACCAGATTTCCAAGCCGCTAGGGTTGGGTTTTGTTAGTGTTAGATTTTAGAGACGGATGCCGGGGTTTCGGGAACGCACAAAGTTGAGCAGTTCATCGCTGTCCTCACAAACGAAGGGTTTCAGGTGGTGACAGGCAACGTCGTGCCATTTAATTCCATCGTTATAGAAGTTGTTCAGAATGGACAAGCAAGATTCATCATTACCCTGAAAAATACACATAAGTTCTAATTAATATTATATTATTTTATAAAATTATTATTCCTAATTCGGCCCGTAAAGAAACTTAAGTTATGAAATTATTTATCTAGTTTTCAAATAGGCTTAATTTTCGTATTTTTTTAGTATAGTTTATACCTAGGAAATTATGGTTCGTCATTATAAGAACAGTTTCTGGACAGTTAGATTATTTTTTTACGAGATTCTTTTGGAATATTCATATAATGTATTTGCCCAAGTGACCTTGTCCAAAACTTACATCCTGAACCTAAAATTTTCATTGCGTATGACAGAATTTAATACTATCTTATTAAATTATTTTCTATCTATGGATTTTGTAAGTCCCCCCTGCACTTGGTTTGCCCGGAGGGTAGTAAAACTTAGGAATTAGTTCTGCCCTTCCGCTGATGGATATTTAATTGTCCTTTGGAAAAACTGAAAACCCAACAAAATTATTGCGAATGAAATTGTCTTCTTTAATTAATTTGCTCACCCATGATTTAGAAGATGTTACAGATTGAATTTCCTCATTTTAATTTTAATTTCAATTTAATTATTTGTTTGGTATTTGTAAGAATTAACTAATTGGGCATCAGCGTGTGTCATATCTTCTGCGTTGTAGTTTCCCAACGATTCAGAGATGCTGTCTCCATCATCATGAGTTACACATCACCCTGAAGTGTTACAACTCAGAAGACGGCAATCTTAATTCCTCTAATCCAAATTTTTTCCCCCTACCTGGGGAGCCTCTCTGTTGTCGGGCTGGGGCTGGCCGAATCCACCTGTGGCGCTCCAGTCCCCAGAGTTGCGCTGGGTTGTGGGTCCAATCTTGGCACCCGAACCAGACCAGAACCAACCATTCACATTAGGAGGCTGCAGGTCGGGACGGTTGCATCCGTTGAAGTTACACTTGCGTCCGGATGTCCAGATGTATCGAACGTTACCTGTAATTGACACTCGCGAGTCATTCAGGCCATATTTGTCCAAGAACTTCAAACATAGAGGAACTTCCTTGGTACTACCCAATGACTTTCATTCCATCTAATATTAAGTTGTGACTTCTATGGGGTGAAATGGGTAGTTGTGGTGTTAATTTGGTGCAGCAATTGAAACATTCCTCCTTTCCTAACTTCTTTTGGTTTCATTAGTACTCTCAATTAGAAATTAGGCCGTGAAGCGTATAATTAATATATTTTACGATATTGTCACCTCTGGAGATTCTTTGTTTGATGAACTCGTTCTCCTGGGGGGTTTCCAAGGAGACTGCGTCCATACAATGACGTCTGCAAATGTTCCTAGCGTCTAGCCAGTCTACTTCCAGACTCCGGGTTGGTCCATGTTCCCAACTGAAGAAGTAAGTGTGTGCTACTCCTCTGGCGTCTCTGTAAGTTGAATGTCGGACCCCTGTGTGCGGCAAGTAACTGCGTTATAAACTTTGCCACAACGTTCGTTTGCCAGACCATTTATTCTATGTACAGCAAATGCTGAGAATCAGAACACCCTGTATATTGAAACAAGTTTGTGATATTGGGGAATTATGAAAGATTGTTGTGCCGTTTCAATTTTGATTCAGATCAGATAGTTTTAACCACTATTATCATTCATGTATATAAAAACACACAAAATAAGAAAATATCGATTGACTTTAGACTGTTAATTTTGTTTTCTACAACGATATGAATTCAAAACATGAATTAAACAAATAATACGTGATTTTCTTTTGATGTGTGTAATAACAGTGAAGTTTTATTATTGAATATTTATTTATTTTCTGTACGGTTTTGACTTCCCAAAAAAAGGCTTGTCGTTTAAAAAACGGCAAACACAACGAATTTCACTCGTTAAATACAACCCAGGAACAAATATTGATTTTTACTATTTGGAAAGTTAGTCACAAGATGTCCAAATACGCGTTATATAAATGATAAACAGAGAGAGAGAGAGAGTTTGTCCTAAGAAAATTATTTCTCAGTTTCGGGAAGACAGCAATTTTCGAAATAACTTTGCCTTCGAAAATATATTACATATAGACAATCTCATGTTATGAAAAAAGTTAATTTCAAAACAACTCAAGATTGCTTAACGACGCACTATAACAATGTTTTAGACTACCCGTTGAATTTCATGTGCAATTGTTAGCATCGTTTATAATTCCGTCTGCAATCGAAATCTGTTTAGTGTTGACTGAATTTGCAGTGTTGTTCTTAGCAAATGCTCTTCTACCGTTTGATTTAATGGCGTAGAGGTTAATATTTCTGTTGAGCATTTTTTTTACAATTTTATGTTCAGTAGGATCTGAGGTTTTCAAGGCGGAGAGTCCGAAGATGGATGTCTTCTGGGTTGAAGCAGCGTGTAGTCTGGTAGAAGTCTACCGAGTAACTCATCGCCCTGATGATGGAGGCAACAAAGACCTCTGAAACGTTGATAAACTTCTTCCAGACTACACGGTGCAACAGCCCAGAAAGTCAGCCATCTTCATTTCATATTTTAGTAATCCACGTGGGATATTATTTGCTGCTATGTTGGCAATAATAAAGAAATCAGCATGAAAATTGCCCAAGGCTTCGACATATTGTCCCACTTTGCCCTGTTTGCTCACATATTTCCTCATGCTATAGTTGGGTAACGTGTTTAGGGGTTTTCATTACGTACTGTTGGCACAACTGCGGGGGTCTGGCAGCGCAAGTCGGCGTTGAGCCATGACCATCGCGACTCCTATGACGAGGAGCGTTAACTGTCGAAGCATGATGTCAGTGGTAGCAAATGTCCTCCTGAAAATAATAAAATAGTTGATTGCAGTTCATACGTAGTTGGAAATTTACAACATGCAGAGATAGGAAACGTGGTTATTTTTTTTTCTGTGTTGGTAGCACGAATGTATGGCCCCGTTTACCGCAACGTTAAATGTAAAATGGTGTTATTCCTTTTCTTTAAAAATGGTAAAAAAAATATTCAACAGCAATGCAAGACTTGTTTTCTACTGTATGGAGCTTTTTGAACTTTGTTTGTGACGTTTCACATCACGGAGGAATATAAAATGGCATTCTTCCATCGTTAAGCATTCACTCAGTACCAACGTTATTGTAGACCTTAATATTATTACCCCATTTTTACATTTTTGGGAAGTATGCTTTTTTAATGAGGGTTATTTTAGGCTGTTAAGTTGCTACATCTGGATACTGTTAAGCAAAACAAAAAAACAAAAAAAAACAGAAGAATTGTACTTTTAGTTTCTTAATTGATCCCCAGGAGTGCTTTAAGAAGTTGTGTTATTTATTATCTGAGTTTGAAAGTTTGTTAAATCTGATTCAAATAATTATTTTGTATTAGTGATCGTAGTGACACTGGTCTGTGGAGCTGTAAGAAAGTGAGGAGTATAGGAGAAACATTTAGGTAAGCACAACATAACCATTTTCATCACTGCTTCATTATTGGGACAATGGCATAATGTAGTTGCTTCAGTATTGCTGTACATTTTGAGGTTATGATGTTCTGAGTTTCGTATTTATGATTCCTTTACTATAAAAAGTAAAAATATAAACTTCTGTTATGAATTTAAACAATTCCAAATTCAATATTTCTACCAAATTTGAGGTGCAAACTGATGAAACTTGTATTCCAATTGCCAAGAATAAAAAAATTAAGAAAATGTAGATGATATTAAAGTAGATACAGATCCAGCTGACACACATGAGGTTACAGATATCACAAGCTTTCTGATTATGTTATATTGGGAATAATCCGCACATGTATAAGTGCCATTAGTTTAAAAATCAGTGTCTAATTTCCATCAGGGAAATAAAATGATTTGTTTACCTAAGTGATAACTAAAAGACGTACAAAGTGAGGCTATTATTTCAAACACTGCTGTAAATAATATTAGAATGATCTGTGTCAGAACGTAAACCTATGTGTGTAATTAGAAGATATTATCTTCGCTATACAAACATAATTTTGACATGTAGAGTTTATTCGGAAAGATTATTTTCATACCCCAGTAAATTCGCTGCGTCACAGGTGTAAGTGGATTTCCGCGTCATCAGACC